>NW_026859045.1:0-322051 GCF_026571515.1 Ruditapes philippinarum
AATGTTTTTTGAAAAACCCGATTGTAAAGAAAATTTTTTTTAAACCCTTTTTTGGTTTTATACAATTCATTTGAGAAAAATTTTAGGCGAGTGCAAAAAAAAAATGATATTTTTTTCCCCCTCATAATTTTTTGATTATTTCCCTTTTTTTTTTTGAAAAGTGCCCTAAAAATTTTCATTTAAAAAATTTTTTCTTTTCTTCAAAAAATGTAAAAACAAAAAAGTATTTTGGGGAGTAGACTGGGAAAACTTCAGAAGTAAATTTTTGGGGTTTTATATGAAAAATTTGTGTCCCGTAAATTTTCAATGGGTATTTGTTTTTTAAAATGTTTCCCTTTGTTTTTCATTTTAAAGTTTGTGTTTTTTTAGAACACAAAAAGTTTTTGCGTATAGACATGAAAAATAAAAAACAAAGATATTTCTGGTTTTTAAAGTTGTTTTTTCTTTCATTTAAAAGTTTTTTTTATTTAACATAATTATGTTATTAATTTAAAATGTATAAAATTTCAAAGGGAAAAAACTAAACCAAAATCTTACAGTTTTTTGTTTCGGTAAAAAAACTGATTTAAAAAATATTGGATTTTTGGTATAAGGCTTGGAAAATTATATGATATAAACTATGTCTCCCCTTTCCTCAAAAAGTGGAAAGGTAAGGGTAAACTTATTTTTTGTTTAAAATAATAAATTTTGAAACCGTGTCATGAAAAAAAACCAAATAATGGGTTTGGGCCAAACATGGGGTCCAAAAAACCCGGCCCCGCGCATTCCGCGCAGTCCCGAAACAGGAAACCATGCTGTTTCCCCTTTCAGTTTCTCTAAATTGTAATGGAGTAAATAAAAAAAACGCTGGGGTCCTGATCAGAACCCGCGGGAATTTCGCAGGCTGGTTTCCCCTTGATCCATGCTTGTTGCAAACCCCTTATGTTTGGTTTTGTCATGACACGGCTCAAATTTTTGTAATGTAAATTGGGAAAATTTAAATTTTTTTTGTTGTCAAAAAAACTTTATAGATTTAAAAATGGTAAATTATTTTCATAAAATTTTGGGGGAGCTAAAAAATTACCCAAACAAAACAAAATTTTTTTTCAAAAGCAAAAACAAATTTTTAACCCAATAAGAAGTTTTGGGGAGAAATAAGACAAAAATAAAAATTTAAAATTTGGGATTATTCCTAACCCTTTTTTACGAATAAGTTTTTATTAAAGAACTTCTCCAATAAATCCCCTAATGATATTTTTGAAAAATGTTTTGTATGTTAAAAATATGCAAAAAATAAATTCATTATCAAATTTTAAAAAATGCTGTATTAAAAAGTCATCATGGGCTTTTAAGCCATAAAATTTTATTGAAATAAAATTTTTTTGTTTTCTTTCTTTGTATAATTTCAAAAAGAAAATTTTAGATAAAATAAAAATTTTTAAAAAAGGGGAAGTTTGTGGGCAAGAATGAAATTTATCAAAATTTCTTTTTTTTTAAAATTACTTTGAAAAATTTTTTATGTTAAAAACCCTTTTTGTTTTAATTTTTTAAAGGTTTTAAAACTTACCTTGGAAAAAAAAACAAAAAATGCTCAGGGTGAGTATTAGGGTCACTCTTTCGGGGGCCGCGTTGTCGTCAGTTGTTGCCCTTACCAAAAATTTTAAAAAAAAAAATCTCCTTTTGAAAAAATAAAAGGGGATCATAAAAAGGGAAAATTCACAGGGATGTTCCTTGTGGGGAAGCTTTAAAAAAGTTGTTCAAAAGAAAAAAAATTTCCCTTCCAAAACAGGAAATCTGGTTACCGGGGGGCAACCGAAGAAAAATCTTAAAATAATTTTTCTTTTAAAAAAAACCGAAAAAGGGTAGAGCTTAAAAAAAATTTGGCCAAAGGAAACCAATTTTACCTAGTCCCGTGTCTACCAAGTTTGTTCAAAATAAATGCCCTGGGGTCCCAAAAATTTGGGTTTCCTGCCCCGGGGGTCCCTTGATTTTCCTTATAAAGTTTTTAGTGTAAAACTTAAAAATCTTCCTTTTAAAAAAACCCTAAAAAGCTAGAGCTTAAAAAATTAAACATGAAACAAAAACTTCTAGTGGGTGTTACCAAGTTTGGTTTTAAAAAAAAAATCCTGGGGGCAAAAATTGGGCCCTTTCCCCGGGGGCATTGAAAATTTCCCCTTTTTTGGAAAATAGTAAAAACTTAAAAAATATTCCTTTTTTTAAAAAACCGGGAAAAGCTTTGAGCTTAAATATTTGGCATGAAAAAAAACAAACCTAGTCAAGGTGTCCCCACGAAAAAAATGCCCCGGGGTCAAAATTGGGGAAAACCCGGGGCCCCAGGGGGGCAAAAATGATTTCAAAATTTTTTTTGTAAAAAGAAATAAAACTTAAAAAAAACTTCCCTTTTAAAAAAAAAAAAGAGCTAGAGTTTTTTTTAGTAAAATTTTGAAATATTTTCTAGTTAGCCCCTTTGGGGGCAAAATTTGGGCCCCTCCCGGGGGTATTGTTTTTTCCTATAAGGGAAAAGTATAAGCAAAAAATTTAAAAAATATCTTTCTTATAAAAAAACTAAAAAAAAAAAAAGCTTAGATATTTTGCATGAAAAATCTTCTAAAAAGGCGTTACAAAGTTTGTTCAAAAAAAAAAAAAATCCCTGGTTTAAAAACAAATTTGGGCCAGGGGTCTATAAAACAGGTGAGTAAATTTAAAGGCCATCATGGCCCCCTTGTATTTTTGTAACTGTTTTCTTTTGGAAATTTTTTTTCCCTCCATAACCCTTAAAAAAAAAATTATTCAAAACAAAGGGTTAAAAAATTTTGGAAAAAGTTGGGAATGATTATGCAAATTGAAAAAAAATGTCAACTTTCCATTTTTTTTAAAATGAAATCTTTATTTTTTTTTCTTTAACAAAAAAATACTAAAAACAAAAAAAAAATTAAAAAACTTAAAAATTTTTAATGGATGAATATTTTTCATTTTCTAGTAAAAAAGCGAAAAACCCGGAAAAAACCTTAAAAAAACGCCCAAAAAAATCAAAAATTTAAAAAAAAATGTTGTGGCTCGGAAACTTTTTAAAAATTAAAACGTTTTCCCTTAAAAAAATTGGAATGTTAATGGGCCCCCAGTTTTTTAAAAAATTTTTATTCCGAGTGGGCGGAGAAATTTAAAATCTTTCTATCACTGGGCCCTTTTGGGTTTTTTTTATCCTGCTACTGGGCTTATGATTTAAAATTTTCAAGGCTGGGAAAAAACCTTTTCCGGGTTTAAACCCCTTAAACTATTTCCAGTCAAAAATGTCACATGGTTAAAAAGGCAAAAGCCGGGATGAAAAATTAAATTTTTAACAAAATATCTTTACGAACTAAATTTCTTTCATACTTCTCCCATTCCTGATTTTGTCAAAAAAAAAGATTATTTGGGGTTTTTTAGTTATGTTTCCTGTTAAATGAAAACAAAAAAAACATTTTAAAAGTAATGGTTGTTTTAAATTTTAAAATTTTTAAAACCCCTTTCCAAAGGGTGAAAAAGGGTTTAACTTTTAAAAATCTTCAAGAAAAAGAATTTTTTAAATGCTGGGGATTAGTTTGCTACCTATTTTTGGGGAATACAATTTGGGAAAAACTTTTTATCATCTGAATAGTAAAAAAAAAAAATGATCAGATTAACCAGAAAAGTTATCAGTCAAACACAACTTTTGACATTATATAATTAGAATGATTTTATTTACCTGCAAATGATACTGATAGACTGAGTAAACAAAAACAAGAAAATTGTATAGAGTTGAAATATCTAAGAAAAAGAATTTTTTTGAAAGGATATTGAGGAGTAAGATATACATACATGACCTTTGATAGATAGAATTTTGTTGAATCCATGAATGAAAAAAACTCTATTGAATATAGGGTTAGAGGTACCTGCGGTTAGAGTAAAAAAAACCTGTTTCCCAAGAGTGACTATACAGTGAACAATCATAGAATAAATCCACCTCACTGTAACGGCGTACAGAATAAAACAATCGATTTAATCGTGCAACATCATGACAGTGATATAATTGCAATTAATCAAAGATTCCAAACAAGCAAACTATTAAAGAAAAAGAAAAATCTTTATGTATAAAATTCATACCGATTTTCTAAAGGGAAAAATGAAAACAAAGAAGTATTTATACATAACAATACCACCAGATTAAGGAAAAATGGTAAAAAATTTGGCAAATTTCAATTTCTTGAGTCAGTGAGAAATGACGAGCCAAGAATATGGAGACAAAACTGATTTCCAAAAACATGTAATTTCAAAAGCATTGACCGAAAACTGAAGGAAATGAGAAATCCAACCGGATGAAATTAATGCAAGAATATGGAGAACAAAAATATCACATTTAAGCATAGTACACCTAGAAATGTCTCTTCCATCTAACACACAGTCACTTTAAGAAAATGGGAAAGGCAACAAACCTAATAACATGGCCAGCCCAATACAGTGATAATCAGACATACAATTATTAATTTTGTATAGAAAACATCGCTGTTAGGTCAGCAGAACAACAAAGTTTATTAAACACAAGTGTGGTAAATAAATAACATAGTGATCATCTTGGAATAAGAGAGGAAGCTAACGAGTGTAAGAACAACTAACGGAGTAGTAATAAAGACTAACTATTTGCCCGCTTTAGACTTTTTATTTCTTACATTTGCATTAGTATATACTAATATAAAAGTTGATAACTATATCTAGCATAACAAATACACATATAAAAAAGTAAAAGCATTGGTACTATTACATAGATCAGAAAGTAGATCCCTGCTGGAGAGAGAAGAATTTGAGAAGCTCCAGAAACATCTTCCTTAATTGGAAAAAGTGTTTTTACACATTAAAACACTAACATAGACAAATTTAATAATATCACTAGCTTACTATCATCTTTAAACATAGAGACATTAAAATAATTAGAGTTCAACAAATCTAATATTCAAGATTCTGGCTAGTGAGTAAATATTTTAATTTACAAATAGATATATAAGTAAATGAGAAACTACTGTAGCTGTACACGAATCCAGATTAAGAAATAATAAAATAATACGAGTCGCAAGCAAATGATTTTATAGTAAACAAGAGCCATAGATCAACAAATCATTTTTATCAAGAAGGTAATTATGTATAGTTAAATAGAAACTAATGGCTGAGTGATATAAAGAAGTTTGAAAACCTATGTGACAATAAATGGTGGCTGAAAATAACAAGGACAATTAACTGAAAAATAATGTGGGTAAGATGTTAAATAACATATCTGCACCCCTCTCAGTAAAATCTATCAACCTAATGACCAGTTTCAAGTTGAAACCTCAATTCCCTTTTTTGAGGATACTAGCATCTGGACAAACACAATCCAAATAATAACAGTACTGGAAAAAGAAAACAAAGCGGTAATAACTCAAAGGATAATATAACAGAGAAAAGAAAGAAGTTAATCATTCTTAAGCGCACACAGCATTCTACTCAATAAAGAATCTAATACACCTATAGAATTTCTGTATGACATCTCAAACACTTTTGAATTCTGCTCGCACTATACAGAGTGAATAAAATTAAGATATGAAAAAAAATATAACAAAGGTGCAATAAACATCAAAAATTATGAAAGGTAGACGTTAACATTACTTTGTGCACTCCGCAACAACATCATGAGAGAGATCCTATGCACACCTATGAAAGTTTCATGTATAGATATCCTCAAACGGCTTTTATTTGAGTTATGAAACATCTGGAATTCAAAAAATTCAATTTTGAAAAATAACACAAGGGCAATAACATCTCAAAAATAGTACGGGTAGAGTTTCAATTCTTATGCACATGCACTCCATGAACCTCCAATAGAGGATCTATGCACACCTTTCGACGGTATTCAAGTGGAAGAATAGCTCTTACCAAGACAAAAATGTAGAACGGAAAAAGAGAACTATTTCTATATACTACGCCAGCACAAAATTTCAGGCGGAGGGATAATAAACATCAAATTATTAAGAGAGTTCAGGTTTGAGGATCTTATAAATTAAATCATAAATAGACATTAATTCGTACCAAAACACAAAAGTGTATAGTTATCCAGGTCCTCGACATAAACAAGATGGTACCCTTGAGGTAACCGAGACAATAACCATAGAATATATTGGCAAGGACACACTAATTTAACAAGGCAGACTGGTCC
Organism: Ruditapes philippinarum; assembly: GCF_026571515.1. NCBI lineage: Eukaryota > Metazoa > Mollusca > Bivalvia > Venerida > Veneridae > Ruditapes > Ruditapes philippinarum. The sequence continues at coordinate 6,182 of NW_026859045.1, forward strand.
GTTTAGAAACACCACTATGAATTTTTCCAAAAATAGCGGGCAGGGCTCATCTAGAGAAAGGATTAAATTATAGGTCGCAAAACCACCCACCCCTCGTTTCTCTATATACCCAACTTGTTTGTTTAACAACCCATTTTCCGACTGCTAACACGCGTTATTATGTCGTTCCATCTCCCACCCGCTCACTCTCATACCGCTTTCACCAAACCAAGAGTGATCTTAAGACATCCATAACCTATTTATCAACTCGCATAACAGTGATAGTTAAAAAAGAGAAATATATTTATAATAGAAAATATAAAATTATATCAAATGTCTACATAGTACTACGAATTGAAATATTATTAAACATATAGTTATCACTATGGGATAAAAATCGATAAAACACATGATAATGGATGCAAACAAAGGCAAATGAAAAATTTAAATATCTAAGTAAATACTTTGGCTACATTTTTTATAAAACGAAAATTCATGAAATGAAAACCATTTTATTTTTCTATATATTATAAAAGTACTTTAAAAAGGTTATAAATATTTAAACAAAATAATAAATTTAACAAACAACAATGTATAAGTTAAAATAATAAATATGTTACAGGAAATACTGTTATAGTTAAAAGTTATAACGTATCAAATTAATAAATGTAGGCAGATTTATATCTGTTTATCAAATCTAATATTTCATATGTTCTAGAGACAAGAAAATAATAACTTATAATAGAGTTTAATATAATCAAGAGCTGCTCAACAAGTGGAGACAAGGAAGCTACAAACTCTATAAAATATACTGAATGCCAGTAAAAGAGAGAGGAGCAAAATATAAAAGAAAAAATAGGCATAACTTATGTTATAATAAATATTATGTAAATCAAAGGAAATAGGTAAAAAAACATTTGTTAACATAAATATCCAAAGATTCAAGGGAATAATTCTAAGAAATAGTTCCACAACTAGAGTTACTGAACCTTGTCATACACATGTGATATAATGATAAGAAATAGTAATATATTGAAGTTTGAGAGTAGATAACTTAAAAAGTGAAGAAAGTTAATAATATTTTTTATAAAGAAAATCCTAAAGTTCGAGAAGAGAAGATAAATCTGTAAATATTTGAGCTTCAAGAGTTATGAAACATAATGTCACATAAAAATATTAATTCGATGAATAAAGAAGTAATAAGTATTAAGGATGAGTATTGGAGATAGATACAATTTAAAATCATAAAATAAGTTATATTTAAAAAATAATAATTTTTTAACGGAAAATTCCAAAGTTAAGGGGAAGACTAAATCTGAAAATATTGAGTGCTAGAGTTATGAACACCTTTGCATAGATAAGATTGGGAATGAATGATAAGATCATATATTTGAAGTATGAGGTTGATCCCTATCAATAAAGAAGTCAACATAAAAAAAATAGTTTTTTATATTATAGGAATTATTTTAAGTTCAAGGAGATAAATATGAATATTGAGTAGCTAGAGTTAAGAACTTGTCAAATAAGATGTAGGAATATGATGATAAGAGATTTAAAATATAATTTTGAAGTTTTGAAGTTGATACTAAAGAAAATGACAAAGTTATAGTGAAAAAATATTTTACTGCAAATAGAACAAAACTTTAATCTGAAGAATCTGGACCGCGACGCCGACGAGCTTGAACAAAGCCAACGAGGGCGAGATTAGTTAACAGACTTCTCGCATATACCTTCGGTATAGTCGAAGCTAAAAATGTATAATCAATAAAAGACAATTATTATTCTTAATCAGCATGTACCAGGAAAGCAGATGAGATTTATTATGAATAGACAAGTAAGAAAATAGTCATTCACAAAATGGTTTCAAGCTTTTCCCTAACTTGAGTTATGCGGAAGTCACTAAACAAAAGTATGAAAGTACTAGGTCATGTATCTTTCAATGAGATAATAAAATCAAAAATTAAAGATTACAATGACTTACAGATTATATTAGAAGAGTAAAAGAGAAAGATCAAAATAGGAATCATATAACAAAAATACAATCTACGATATGAGATAGCCGAAAAAGTATAACATAGTTTTCTTCAGTTGTTATAAATCTAAATAAATAAATAATGAGATCTCTGTCATCCAATTTTAAGAGTGAGATTCTCTATATCTAAATCTGAAGTTTCCTTAATAAACAAATTAAAAAAAAAGGACACCTGTGTTAGTAAAGCAGACGCAACGAAACTTTGGATACCAAGTTCGGACGATAACACCTGCTGAAAAAAGTAGATGTCTAGAGAGCCTATTTTCAACAATTTGGATATAATTATGATTATTTCGATTCATATCAACACAATATCAATACAAGCAATAGAAAAATAACCCGAGTGTTTAAAGCAACTAAACTTTCATATTGCTTAATTTTCATCTGTGTCAAATTTTGGTTAAGCATCACATGTCTATGATATACTGTCCACATAAATAAAATGTCAAAATAATACATGTAGTACAATCACTGTTTTTTTATTATGCATAATAACACACATAATAACACACACTTTTTGGACATTTCAGTCATATACTATGATTCAGTAATAGCCTAATGGGTTTTGTCTTGAATAAATTCTAATATGCTCACATATCACAAATGAAATGTGTTTTTTAACATAAAAATAGAATATACATTTTCATTGACCGAATGCCAACCAAAAAGCAGCACAAGTGGTCATATCGAGGAGTTTTAAATTAATAGGCCATATTAATTAAAAAAAATTTATCACACTGAATAAAAATTTAAAGCACTAGAGTAAAATAACAAAAATTGAACAATGTATGGAATTTGATTGATTTATAATTGATTTCATTTAAACTACAAATGGGAATGAATAATTTAACGTACATAACTAAAGCAATTTATTTCAGTTACCTGGAAAAACAAATAAAGTCACAGAGGGGGCGAGGGTCTGGGCTATAAAGGAGGGTGAGACAGACAATTGCCAAAATTCTGTAAAGAAAGTTAGATAACCTCCTTTGTTAGGCTGCGGACGGTTATAAAAAAGTGGCAGGGGGACGTTTATCACGTGAAGAAGTGAGGACAGTCATTTAATACTAGTGGCTAACCCACTGACACACAATTGCTTCAGGAGCCTTATTATCTCTCTAGAGATTTTTTCAGAATTACTTCAAAATAGGTAATATGGCGGTGACAGTTTGACCTATTTGGGCAATGAAAATGAGTATAAAGTATCATTCATAACATGCAATCACCAAAGGACAACAAACATAAAATTCAGACTTTGAAGCAAGAAGGAAGACAGCTTTAAACTTTATGAGGTGTAGGGAACCAGCGTCGTTTTCGCCACTGCTTTGAACTGGCTTATTTAGTCTCAGGTTCGGAATAAAATGAAACCCACAACATCTCATCTCCAGTGATATATGGGGTTCACCAAAACTTATACTCCTTCACATTCAGATTAAACGATTAAAATGTTATCTCTGCATTGGTTAGCATCTTAGACAGCTGTCTGAACACCACACTCTGGCATTACCATTCGCTCTCAATATAAAACCTAGGTGTTGTGATGTAAAATCTTGTGTGGCCGAATGCCTTACCGAAGAAAAGAGAACGGATACTAAACTTGTATAGAGGTTTAGCCATCCTCCAAAGTCAGTACGAAGATTTTTGTTGACAAAAAGCTTTAACAGTGTTGCTACCAATTGATTGGGAAGGTCACGGAGCCATCAGCTGAGAACGCAACCAGATCCTAGGACCATGTCACATAACACTGAATCTGTAAGAGAAAGACTACCATATCTTACATGAAACTTAAGATAGCCAGTTGATAGAAAAGGTTGAAAAGTGAATACATCATTTATACTAGATTAAGTGATTTTCTAAGAAGCCTCTTGAAAAGATTGGCATGAGCTTATTCACAGTTCTGCAAATGACGAGACAAAATTTATAGATGCGTTGTTTACCTCATAACAAGAGATCAATGATAGAATCGAAAACACTCACACCTATCATATAAATCAGAGGGCAAAATAAACTGTGATAACAACTACATCTATTGAAATAAACTGACTCAGCACATTAATTGGCAACTGTACAAATATTTAAGATGGAGTTAATGGTTATTGTACAAAGCGCCACTTCCTATCATTTTGCATTGAGCGCATTGAGTAATGAAAGTTTGTATGAATTCTCACAAGTTAATGGCACTGGACAAAAGTTAAGGAAAGGGCAAATAACTGATAATTAGTACAAAATAAATAGAGTTATGCTTCTTCTGAAATGCACTCTCCATTCATATTATACTCTCTAGAATTAAGACATTGAGTATGAAGTTTATTGAATAACACAAACTATCAATTTAATATAAGTTATGACTGGACATTTAATAACAAGAGAAGGGCATATCTTAAATGAAGACAAGAAAGTTGTTATGGGGTGGATTCTGATGCATAGCGCTTCCTCTCATATACTTGAATCATTTTAGTATAAAAATTGTATGAAATGATCAAAAAATAGTGCATTTTCAAGTTAATAATGATAGCGAGACAAAGGAAAAGTAAGAAAGAGAAATAACACATCTTGTAATTAGTCAAGTATGGAGTTAATGGTACATTTAGTGAACTGGGCAGTTACTCTTTCATGTGATTTATAACATTGTAAACTGAAGATTTTATTGAGAAATATCAGACCATTAAACTTCAAGTATATCATGATCCGGACAAAGGAGAGAGGACTGCAATCGAGAACGATACTGGACTATTACACCAGACCACTCAGGGTAAAAGAGCGATCCTATAAGTACCGCCCACTACCCACCACCAAACTTTGTTTCACGGGAGGCATTAATGATGACTACTTAGAAAACTTATATTAGAAGGAGAACAGTAAATATTTTGAGCAATACAACAGTAATATTTGCAACACACATAAAGTTAAATATGTTTGCAAACAACTGTATAAAAAAGCTACATATAAAAAATAATTCCAATAAGAAATGTGACAATTTAATAGATTACATGTAAACAGAGAAATATGAATACACAGAAAATAAGTGAACTAAGAGAACTTTGTTTAAATATTTATATATTATAAGGTGCGCAACATAATTTTACAATATTTACTTGACAAAGTAGAGTATGTTTTATACTGATACAACTTTAGAAGTAAATATTCATCATCAGCAAATCTGTCATAGACAAAAAGTTTAGTTAAAATTATTCGCGAGCATCACATAAAGCACCTGATAAAAAAAATTCTAAGATTTCAAAACAAGGAAGCCCAGCTTATACCCGTGTCGCTAAAAATTTTATTTCCTAAAAACTATGTCACATACATAACGTACAATAAGATGAGCGTACCGAGAGTCAAACTGTATTTAGTATAACTTTATGAAGTTCAGTTAAGACTTATGAATAAACAGTGAAATTTGTTCCCTGGGTCGCTACACAAGCTATATAAAATTGGCCCTCATACTCACCCCCAAACCCACCGCAGAGCAGGTCATTATTTAACCCAAGGGCTATTTACTTGAGAACAAATGGTGGATAGACACCCACATAAAATTAAAATTAAAAATAGAAAAAAGAAGCTGTTTCGATGCTAAAACATCTAAGCTTCATAGCTCATTGAGTTTTTTTTAAAAAAAAGAATTATATATTTTTACGTTTTTTTACTATAACAATATATAGATAAAAACAAATGACACCAAAACATACCTGGGGCGGGGCACAGTATTTAGACCCTCACCAAGGGTTTTAATTTGAACAAACTAATATGTAGACATTACTTGAAGATGTTTCATGCTTATATAACTAAAACTCATTTACTATTGGGCTGTTTTTTTCACCAAAGAATGATATTTTAAGTTTATTGCTATACACATACAAAGTAGAAAATCCAATCGACCCCACAGGAGCGGGCCAAATTTTTGAACCCACAGGGCTATATTTTTAGAAACAATTTTTGAGTAGACACTCACAGATAGATGTTTATCAATGCTTAAATATATCTAAACTCTAGCTATTTGGGTTTTTTTCAAGAAGGATTTTTAGAAAAAGAGTTTTTACCAAAACTTTACTATAAGAAATAATTAGGTAAAGGTTAAATCAATGACCAGCCCCGGGGCGGGGGCCAATTTTTGACCGAAATAGGCTTTATATTTGAACAAACTATTGTGAGTAAGAGCACCGCAATAGAATAATTGTTAAATGCATAAAATATCTTAGCTCTAGCTCTTTTGGAGTTCTTTAAGAGTAGATTTATGTTTTATAACTAAATAATGCATGTAAGGAGATAAAAATATGACGCGCTGAGGAGAGCCAGAGCCCAATTTTGACCGGCGCTGGGGGCTTTTATTATGAAGGCAAAATTGGTAAGACGACTCTCACATTTATAGAAGATGTCATTCATGGGGACTTAAATATCTTTAAGGCTATAGCTCTTTGTAGTTCTTTAAATATGAAGATTTTATATTTAAAAGTTTTACTATATGACATATAGGGATAAAATACATAATGAATCACCCTGGGCAGGCAAGACACAATTTTGACCCCATAGCTTTTAATTTGACAAACACTTAGTGTAGAACTCTTAGAGAAGATGATTTTTATAGCCAAATATTAAAGCTATTTAGCTTCTTTGGGAGTTCTTTAAAAGAAGTTATTTTTATAGGTTTTTATATATGACAATATAGGAATGAAAATCAATGACACCACCCTGGGGCGGGTCAATTTTGAACGCCATTACCCATCTGCTTATTATATATGAACAAAATTAAACTTTTGTAAACTCATTAGAAAATGATGATTTCATGCTAAAATATTCAGCTCTAAGCACTATTGGGTTACTTATAAAATGAGAAGATTTTTTAGTTTTTACTATAATAGCATATAGGAGAAAATTTCAAATGACCTCCAACTTTGTGGTGGACTTGACCAAATTTTGACAACTCCAGGGAAGCCTTTTAATTAATGATTATACAAACTATGGATAGAAACACTAAATGACACTAGAAGATGATTTATGCTAAATATCTTAAAGCTCTATTTGCATGTTAGAGTTATTTTTAAAAGAAGATATAATATAAAAAAAAAAATTCATTTCTGTATCTATGGCAACACAGAGTTCTTGACATGGAATATATAAATTCTTACGAACATTTTTTAAGGGTGACCAACCAAAGAGATACATTCTGTGGAGTTATTGGAGAATGAATTGGCCATAGTGATTTATGAAGGAGATGATTCATTTAAAGTAATAGATTTTACGCACGGACGATAGATGGATGACTGAGAACAGAAGAAGGAACACGGAGACGAAAAAGTACGATCACAAAAAGATAACACTGATGCAATTTTTGTGACAGGTGAGACTAAAATGGAAGCAAAGTTCCCAGTGTAGTTATGAGGTTGAGAATCTCAGTAGTATTGAGCCAGTTGACAATAACAAGTTGGTACACCGATCATGAAAATATTTCTGTGCCGTTAGGAGCTATTCATTCATCAGATAATAATGATAAAATAGAAAGATGAACACAAAGACAGCGGAGTTAAGATATATCTAGTGACATAGTAAAGCTTTCTGGTCATATAAATAAGTATAGAAGAACGATTTTTAGCAGAACAAGATTTTAAATGGATAGAAACCATTATAACATTGTCTCTTCATATCGCGTTAAATAAAGGAAAAAGAATATAAATCATAAAAAAAAAATAAAACATGTACAACATCACAACAAAAAAAATCAAATGAAACATCATAACAAAAATAATAAACAAATAAATATTATAAAAAAAAAAATTAAATAAATTAAATAAAATATATATATATAAATATATTTTATTTATATATATATATTAGTTATTACTATTTTTATTATATAACAATATATTTTTTATTTTAGTAATATTTAATATAATTTATTATGTAATAAATTAGAATAATTTTAATTTTTTGTATGTTTAATATATTTATTATCAAATTTAAATACTGACATCCATGGATTGGAAAAAGATCATTAAATCGCTGTTATAATTCATTAAGAAATAAAGAAAAGAAGTTTATAACATATTGAGAAAAGTTGCAAGAAATCTCACTTTAACAATATAATTAAAATTATAATAAAATAATATATTACGCTAGGATAATAACAATATTATCATGCCGTCATAAAAGGTCAAACATTAAAGATAACTTAGTTTAGGACCCTGTTATATTATATTATATATTATTCAAAACTGCGAGTTGTTAGATTTGGCTGTGCAATAGAGAACTAGGGTTTTGAAAGGAGTGATACTTGATACAAGCATTATGTGTATAATAATCATTAAAATATTTTAAAATGTACAAGGCAATTGAGAGAATAATTTAATATTTAATTGCGCCATCTATAAAAATGTCTTTGATATATGTATTTGCGAAATACAAAGAAACACATAGGTTAAAGACGCGCTATAATAGTTGCGTTACACTATGGGCAGTGTTCATATGAGAATATAAATAACATTTTAACATATATTTAACTGTTCTTATTATTATATATGTGAGATATAAATAGATAATAATTATATTATAAAATAGAAAATGTAGATTCAATACTAATTATATTGAAACTTTGAATAAACAATATATAAAAATAGCTACACACAGAGTGGCTCATAATATAGATTTTATATCATACATGTTTATAATAAATTTAGTAATATAAAACTACACTCAATAGAAAATATCACTCATATAATAATAAAATAAAAAACTTTAAAGTAGCTTGATAGTAAGAAGCACTAGATAAATATATAGGAATTTAGAAAAAAAGTGAGGGATGATATTTATAAAATAAAAATATATATAATGAAATATAAAATTAAAGTTACAAAGTTTGATACTTGACGACAAAAGAAATTTATTTAAAAGTTCTATTTTAAGATATATTCTTCATAAATTATTTAAACAAAGAAAAAGTATACACACATAAATCTTTAATCAAAATGTTACAATATTTAATGACACAAAACACACAATTGCCAAAGAGTAAGATAACAGTGAGAACTAACTATTCTTACACCAATAATAGAGCAAAATTAAATGAACTATAGCAATAAATAACAAGGAGCATGATAGGCCTCAGGTCGCTCACACACTGTATAAATTAGGAAACCTGGAGCGAGGACATTAGTTATATAAACAACCAGGAGCTTTTATTTGAACAAATTTGAAAGAGACCAATAATGATAAAAAATGTTAGTTTTTTACAACACACATAATAAATAAAAAAAACAATGATCACCCCTTGCATAAATTAACACCAGCCTTAAAAACCGACAGGGCCAATTTTAACCCAAGGGCTTTCATATTGAACAACCTATGGTAGAAAACACCATAAGAAGAATAGTTTCATCACCTAAACATAAACTAAGTATCTAGTCTTGGGTTATTTAAAATAAGAGATTTTTATAAAGTTTTATACTATAATAACAATATATGTTTATAAAAAAATTGAAACCCATAGGGGCAGGGACCAATTTTTGACCACCAGGCTATTATTTAGAAACAAAGTTTGTAGACACTAGACTAGAAGATGTTTCCTGCATTAAAATCTACACTCTAGAACTATTTTGGTATTTTACAAAAGAAGACTTATTATATTGAGTTTTTTAGACTATACACATGATAGGAATCAAAATGAACCACCAGGGTGAGAGGGGCCTATTATATAACACAAGGGCTATTTTTTATTTAAACAACTTGAGTAGATCACCCACAATTAAGAGATGATATTAATGCTAATATAACATTTAGCATCTATAGCTCTTTGAGTATATTCTTTAAATGAAGATTTTTTAACTTATTTACTATATGACATAATAGGGAAAATCAATGACACCTGGGTGCGGGTGCAAATTTTGACCCATAAAATGAGGAGCTTTTTTGAACAAACTTAGGTAGACACCCATAAATAAAAAGAAAATAGATTTCAAATCTACAACATACTAAGCTCTAGATATGAATATCTTTTAAAGAAGATTTTTTTAAGTCATTTACTATATATGGACATATAGGAAAAAATACTAAGACACAACCTGAGGGAGACAGGGACCAAATATTGAACATCAGGGCTTTTTATATTGAGAACAAAATCTATAAGGATAATAAAGAGAACACCTGACACTAAGAAATAAAAAATGTTAATCATATATTGCATGATATATATTATCATAAAAAACTCACTAAAAAAAAGCTAAAAATAATTGGGATTTTAATATTTAATATTAAAAAAAAAGATATTTTATAGAAGAGGTTCTTAATTAGAGCACCAATATATAAAAATAAAAAAAAAAAAAACAAAAAAAAAAATTAAAAAAAAAAAAATAAAAAAAAATAAAATAAAAATGATTAATAAATAATAAATAAAAAAAAAAAACACCAAAATTTAAGAAGTAAAATAGAAAATAAATAAAAGAAAAAAATAAGAATTAAAAAAAAAAAACAAATAGAAAGATAAACAAAAAAACAAAGGTAAAATTAAAGGAACAGGAATAGAAACCAGTTTTATATGAACTCATCAAACCCAAAGTCAATTAATTAAATTATATTAAATTATATAATGAAAAGCACACTTAGGTAAGCACAATTAAGAAAACATTTATATAAAAATAAATAAATTATATAAAAACACCTAACCTCAGTAAGTATCATAGGCATCTATATCTTTGGGTTCTTTAAAAAGCATATAATATATTAATAATCAAAGAATACTAAACAAATAAATTCAAATATAAAAACGACAAATAAAACCATAAAACATCAACGAAAAATTAAAAATTAATAAACTATATCATATTGAACAGAAAAAAAAAAGTAAAAATATAGAAAGTAATAATTTAAAACAATAAGTTTAGAAGAAAAACACACTAAAAAAAAAAAAAACACCAAAACTAAAAAAAAAAAAAAACATATAGATAAAACGTACCCGCTGAAATATGCACGAGAACAATATAAAAATAAATAAAGTGAGACAAAACACATAAACAGTATAAAAAAATAAAAATATAAATAGAGAAATAAAATGAATAAAATAAAGAGAAAAAAATAGGAATCAATAAAAAATATAGACAAAAAATAAAGAACCGAAAAAAAAAAAAATAATAAGATACATTAGAATAAATAATAAAGGCAAAAAACCCTGGAAAAAAACAAAAAAAATAAATCAAATAACATAAATAATAAATCCAACAAAAAAATAAAAACAAAAAAAATAAAAATACTAAAAATAAAAAAAAAAAGTAGAAAAATAAAAATAAAAAAAAAATTATTGTAAAATAGAATATTAAAAAAATAAAGCTAATAAAAAAAAAAAATATAAAAATATAAAATAAACTAAAAAAATAAAAAATAAAGAAAAATAAAAAAAAATATACAAAATTAAAAAAAAAAAAATAATAAAAAAAAAAAAAAAATAATAAAATAAAAAGAAAAAAAAAAAAAAAAAAAAAAAAAAATAAAAAAAAATAGCTTAAAAAAAAAAATAAAAAAAAAAAAAAAAAAAATAATAAAATAATAAATAATAAAATCAAAAAAATAAAAAAAAAAAAAAAAAAAAATAAAATAAAAAAAAAAAAATATAAAAAATAAACAAAATTAAAAAAAAAAAAAAAATAAGAATAAATATAAAACTATAAAAAATACAAAAAAAATAAAAAAAAAAAAAAAAATAAAATATAAAAAAAAAAAAAATTAATAAAAAATAATAATAAAAAAGATATATATATACAATATAAATAATACATCAAAGTAACAATTCAGACCTAATCTTATCTTTGAGATTCTACTTATTATACCATTGATAAGACATTTATATTTTTCCAATTATATAAATTATGATATAATATTAATAAGGAGTTCAGGAAAAATATAATCATAAAGGAGTTAAAAGGAATTCAAACATGAGAAGTAAATAAATGGATTTATTTTATAAAAGAATGGATAGATCTATGGTTAATAGAAGATATACGTTTTGATTGTCAGTCAGACACCTTCTATTATATATTTAAATATTTAGTCTTTTAGTTAGAATACATTGGAGGAGACGCTTTTACGGGCAGATTATCCATGACGTCATTTATTAAGGACATATCATATTAGTTTCCCAGAATCAAATGTCGAAATATTTTTTAAAATCAAACTTTGGAAACTTCATGATTTGTGGTTTAACTACGGACATTGTTGCTTTCAGTCAATGTCGTGCTCCTCAGTCTTTCAATGGTCAGTTCATGTAAGGAATTAGTAAGTGGACCTTCTTATAATTATATGGGTATTCGAAATAAAGGATACAATATCTATTTAACTTAAATATCATATTTCCAATTCAGATCTAGATATTACAATGCTTATTAGTCTTTAAATTATCTTAGACAACTGTTAAGTTATTAAATTTCATTTAAAAGTATTTAACTTTAATAAGTTTTATAATGCATAACGACTAATGTGGAAGACATATAGAACATATGTTTGCTATTAAATGTGTGCATATAAGAAACAACGTAGTCATGAAACTTTAAGGTTTTACATTTCAAACAGATTCAATACTCGATAAATTTTCAAGTGTCAGTAAAAGTAATTGCCGTCTGCTTTACTTTGCAATCCGTTGATGTAACCGGAAAGCAAATCGTTTAAAAATTTTAAATTAAGAGACTCATGTGTAGTATATAAATAGTGGCTCGAAAAAAAATGAAGTCCTGTTTTTTTTTCAAAATGAAAGTTCTGTATATTTTTCAATCAACATTATTTTTACAAAATTCATGCAAGTCGTATATAGCATTAATTTAAGCACTAAGGATATATAAAAAAGATCTTGCTGCTGAGAAGCATTTTTGTCCCTAGAAATGATAAGTAAATACATTTGTTTGTATGACGCATAATGTTATCAAAGTGATCTTATTCTTCATTGAATATATACGTAAATTAGTAACTACTCAGTAGTTTCCTATAATATCATTACTAAGACTGAATTATTAAGATAAGATTCAGTTGATAATTATAACACGTATAACAACGGGGAGGAATTTCATAGCCAATTCAGGAAAATAAAATAGGCATAACCTTAGACAGTAAGCTCCATCGGGGGCATTAGAGATAAAATAACAACAAAACAACAACAACAACAAAAAATTTGTTACAATAAATGAACAGGATAAGCCTCATAGCCAATCGTTTTGTTTGTTTTGAATATCGGTTCGTAAAATAAGTTAAAATGATAACAACAGAAATTGAGCTTTTGTAGATGATTTTAGTAAGTTTAATGAAGAGAAAGCATGAAGTAATTACAAAATGCTATGTATATTAACTAGCATTATTTCATGTGAATATTAAAGTACATTTAGGAAATAATGATGAAACACTTTGCTAAGTTCCAATGACGTTATGCAAAATGACATAACTTAAGTCAGTTTAGTAATTCCTTGATCAATGGTTATTGACGGTATTGATGAAAGCAAGTAAACATTTTCCAACAATAGATGACAATCCAATGTAAAGATATATAAAGTATACATTCTGTTACTTGCAAAAAGAACAGCTTTATATTTAAATGACAAATAACATATGCAACTTCAGTTTAAGGAAAAAATGAAAAGAAAAAAGAAAAAATGTTTGTACAATCTTTATCACTAGCAATTATTCTAATAAAGCATATCAAAATTCAATGTTTTTTAAGTTGTTTTATTAAACATTGAGTTTTAAAAAGGTCCATTCATATTTAGGGGGAAAAGAGATGATGCTTACTATTTAAATCATAAGTGCTTACTCATGCAACATATTTCTTATGGGAAAGGTCTATCAAATATAAATAGTTGTTCCCCTTTCATTGCAATTGGTGTATTATTATAAATCAAATTCAGTAATAAATGTTTCATTATTGTTGTTTCTTTATTATACAATTCAAATAATTATGCACGTGACTTTTTGTATGCCTTATTTTATTAAATTGACAAATTGAATAGATTTTATATTCTTGAGTTTTAAATTTCTTCTTCCATTTTAAAAATATTTTCAAAATGTAACATAATAATCTATCATCCGCCATTATCAATATGAAGATATCAAATTGCAATCTTCTAAAAAGTACTACGAGCAAGCAATCAATAGATAATGTATACTAAGTAAATAACGGATCTGTCAACTAGTAATTAGCTGTGCTTTACGTTACATGCAAGTAGGTCAGTCGTTCAATACGTAGCAGTTCAATACGTATTTGATAAATAGTAAAGAGCATGTTTATGCGCAATGTATAATGAATTTACTGTAATTAATTTTCATTGCAATCAATGATCTGTGTTTATTAGGTGATGAATCTATAGAATGTCTAGAATATTTCAAACTTACGTTATGCAGGCATTGTAACATAAAAAATACATAATGCATGTAATGCACACTACAGTTTTGTTTTTTTTGTTTTTTTTTTGTTTTTTGAGAAATAATAATTATTAGTCAATGGGTTAAACTATTGATATGTATTGTCTCTGGGTTATGGAAAGTTGTTTGTATTCAATTTAGTTATAAATGCCGTGGATGGTACAATGACTTGTATTCTAGTATACTAATGACTTCTAGTTAATAAACTTTACTAAATAGTCCTAGTCGAACTTTTATTTTATATATTTAAGAAATTTATGATGATATATGTCTGTTTCTAAAATAAAAACAAATATTTATAGAGATCTGTAAAATGAATGCTTAAATTATTCATTGAATTGTAAATATAGTCAGAATGTTAGAATTCGTTTGAGCGCATACTTTTAATAACTTTTCAAAAATGGTAACTACTTATGTGGAAGCCAAATGTAAAACTAATTACAACATATGTTCGCAATTAAAATTATTTATATTAGAAACAAAGTACTTGGTGAAATGTTAAACCTGTTACATTTCAAGTTAATACAATACTCAATTTCGTATCAAATATTGTAAGAAGTTGCCATGGGCTTTTCATTGCAAATTCATATGCATGGTGATGTAAACAAAATCAATTTGTTTAACTTTTAAAAGTGATAACATTTTTATAAAGGAACTCTTGTGTTTCAAAGGTATGATGGTCCGAAATAATGAAGTCCTTATTACTAGTTTAACGTAAGAAAGCAATTTTAGATATGGAAGGATTCTACAAGGCTAAGCAATAGTTAAAATGAAACTTGTTGCCAGGAAACATTTTTATCTACAAATGTTTTTGTTTGTATCACGACCAACGTGATCTTTTCCTTCATTAAAGTTACACATTGATCAGTTACATTTCAATAGTTCCCTTTGATTTTAGATTAAGACTGACTTCAAAACCAAAACCTGCAATTTCAACAAAGGTTTTGAAAAAGTTTTTAGATTGATTCAAAAGAAATGCCAAATTATTCAAATACTATTTAATCTTTCCATGCTAATCATACTTTGGTGAATCTTCAGAGGTCTTTGAAATTGAATTAGTGAACGAAATGAAACAGTGTTATTAAATATTGCTCCTTTTTACTTTTGCGTTTTATGAGATTTCTATAATTTGGCTTGATTAAGATAAAAACATATTGTCATGATTATTATTTGACTGTTAGATCTTAGTAATTTCTTAGTTTCATTTTTGTTTCACAATCAAAATGTGTTAGCTAATTAATATTACATTTAACAGTCAATCAAACTTTTCCCCAGATTTTATAAGTTGTTATAAATTTTAAGCCATAGCAAATTATTTTGGAAATTAGAGTGAAATCAATCGTATTGAATGATAGTTTGATTTTTTTCAAATTGAACATTACCTAAACACTATAAAAATGTAACTGTATTCACAGTGCATAAAATATATATAGTTAATACACAGTCACTTAGTTTTGTAAGCGGAATGTGTATATACGCAAAGCCTTATCATATTCACGTGCGATGTTGGTAATCACTATCATACGAAGAAGGAAAATACCAACCTTATCTTGTGAGAACAAGATAAATACATGCAATTGTTTTTTATTCTTTACACTGCTTTTCAGCTTTTACATATTCTTTTGTCTTATGCCGAACAGCGCGGCATTAATCTCGATTTGAACTGATAGGGGTCGGCTGCTGAATATTTTGTGTCATTTAAATTACGTGTCAGCATTATTTTATGGACCAAGACATTGTACTAGTTCTTGGACATACATGATTTGCAGTTAGTGTTATATATATTCTTATTGCATTATGGATTCTTAGGTTCATCTTCTTTGTGGTAAGATTTTATTTTACGATATGTTTGTATTGAAAAGTGACATCACAATGAATGTTGCGGTCTCCAAAGTTTAAAATTATATAACTGATTAATAACATGACCGTTGGCTGGATTAATATTACGGTTAAGTTGAATTGTCCTTCACGGATTTTTTTATTATATTTCATTTATGCATGTTATTTACTTAAACGTAAATGTTTTTTGTTGTTTTGTTTTTGCTTATAAATTAGGATTAAAATTAATTAAAACAGTTCTCGAGGAGTCATTTGTCTTCAATGTTACTGACGCATAGAAACATTTGAAATATATAAAACGAGCACGCCGGTTTACAAAATGCGTATCGGGTTTCTTTCATTCGGTTTAAAAGCGTAATTGCTAATCGTTTTATGTACCATTCAAATAAACAATCAATCTTATAAATGAAAAATACTAAGCTTTCTCAACAATGGCAATGGTCAGAAAGTCTTAAGGCATTTTTTTCGTAGAACTCATGCGTAGGTTATTGTCAGACATTTATTACCGATATTTAGTCTAGATTAAAACTTTAAATGTTGAATTTTGTTTTTTAGTCCTTATTTCAGTTTACAAAGTACATGTAGCATACTTTACTTCTTCTAAGCCATGAAATTTATATAAATTTTGTATAAGTCAGTAAAGAAATTTATTATTTTTTTGTACATCTAACTGAATATATAACCAGCTTTTCGAATATGACGATCTATATAATACAAAGTATTTGTTTACTTTATAAACCTCTTTTTTTCTAAATATAATTAATAACATTAAGTTTTCTCAATATATTTATGCTGAAATGAAAAGATAATAGTGGCAGTGTATATTTCACGGAGGTAGTAATCTTTCGCAAAAATATGCAGTGAGTAGCCATCTGTCAAAGTAAATAGATATGTCACATATATAATCATTATATAGTGCATAAAGGTCAAGGAAAGTTCACATACTTAGACTACTTGCTAAAAGTATACACCATATAGAAAGTGTGATAAATGGACTTTTGGATATTTAGGAGCACCGGGATCGTATGTACTTATTATATTTCCCTTGAGGTATTCCCTTCTTTATTTAATTCCTTCACTCATGACTATATCACAACTCATCACATAAACCATATATGTCGCTCAACAAGATGTACGAGGAAATGAATAGGAGCAATTGAATTCATGATATCTTTAAATTGAGTGTTTATTGGATAAACTATTTGTAATATCAAAATTCACATTTATTGTGGTATTATTAATCCACACATTCGTATTACCACACAAAGACATTGATTTCCAAATACTAGATAAACAACTTCAAATGTGTAAAAAATAAAGCGAAGACTCCGAAACGCAACTGGTTTGAATGTTTTGATATGTGTTACATGATGTATTACTGTTTATATTTATTTATTTATTTTTATATATTTATATTTATTTATTTATTTATTTATTTTTATTTTTATTTATTTATTTATTCTTATTAATTTATTTATTTTTATTTTTTAATTTATTAATATTTATTTATCTATTCATTTATCTTTATTTATTAATTAATTTATTTTTTTATTTATCTATTTTTTTATTTATGTATTTGGTTAAATAGTTCAACTCAAGATTTTCAAATACTTACTCTCAAAGACAATATATTTGAATTCATAATATTATTTTAATACGGATGCAGTTAAATTGTTTGAAATTTGTATCCTTGCAAAACCAAGAAACATTTGTTAGCTCACCGTCAGTCTTGCCTTAAACATGTAAAACCCAACTGAATTCAACCTGTAAGACCCAACCGCCATTTTAGTACAGTCAAAATACCTGTTACAAAAGATTGGGTTTCAATAAACAGGGTATAACCCAAAACACGTAACGGTTTTTTTGTCAAATGTATAGTCCAAACAGAATAATAATATTGACTAAAAATAGAACATTTATTTTAGTATTTTTATTGCATGCGTCATTGCTACTGTATCAAATTTCAAAATATAAAGCGCGAATGAGGAAAAAGGTCTATATATTAGGTCATTGATTGATTTTATTGTTAAAATATAAATACTGATTTAAAAATGTATATCATTGCTGACATAATACTAACAGTTCCCTGTTTCGTGTCATTTTTAAGAAATTGGCTTTCAAAAAATGTCGCTGATTAAAAGTAAGTTCCCTTGTTTGTTTTTCAATCAATCAATGTATATTTAAAAGGTAGATATAAACAATTCATGTATGCTTCTAATATAAAAAGATGTTTTATTGTAAAAAGAAAATTCCATTTAAAAATGTTAAATATGTAGGTAAGTCTAAAATAATCGACGATGTTAACTTTTTTTGCAAGTTTTGTAATTGTATTATAAACATAATTGTCTTGTTATAATATCAAACCACAGTTCTTTCAATTTTGAATTGAAGAGTTCTACATGTACAAACTTAATTATTTAGATCGAAAGTAAAAAAAGAAATGTTTCAAACATAAAGACAGTAACGTACTACTTTTGTGTGAAAGAGCATGTGTTGTTGAAATGCCTTTTTGTTTTGGGTGCGCATTCTACCTTAATCTAGTCCCAACAGATTTCAAAACAAATATCCATTTCTCGAGTAAGACGTATTCGGTTTGACTTGCTTTAATTTGTTTAATATAAGACGTATTCGATTCGACTAACTATGATAACAATAACTTTCAGCCTTTATTTCTCTAATTGATATAGATTGTGTCAAACTGCTCAACATAAGGATATTATTAAAGGCAATTAATGTATATCATTATTTATATTATTATTGTTGCATACATGAAAACACATGACACAGAGAAGTTATACCTCGTGTAAAGCATGTTGGCACAGCAATGGTATAACTGTCAAGGGTTAAATGTCTTTGAAGTTTTACTTTGGGTTTAAAGTAATATTGTTATAATGATGAGATTGTTTAACAGGGGATCGCTCTGCAAAGGGTTTACTGTGTCAATCATTATCTCTTCAGGGATGGGATCTTTCTTTATACGTCTCGTACACACTGATAAAATGAACATTATTTAAGGTATTAGATGCCTAATGCAGAATGTCCCCTCTATTCAGTCAATGACACTGATTTCGATAGGGCGTGGGTTCAAACCCAATAAAAGGCATTTACTCTCCTTTTTTCTTTATTTCTTCTTCTTAATGTTTGGCCAGTGACTGTTTTTTCCGAGGCGCTGCACACCTTAGTTTAATAACTTCACAACACAATATCTAAAGTGTTATGACATAAGCCCCACACAAAGAGTATAGTTCTTATATATGATATTTTTTTATAATAAGGATGATATGTATTAAAGAAATCTAAATTAAAGGTATATCTTCGAGATTTGTGATACGCTTTCCATACATTTAATACTTCTATATGTGATGCTTTGAAATGTTGATGCACATTTGTTGTGATATTTTACTTAGATTCAGGATCTAAAAACAAAGGGCTCACCGCAATTAGTTCGTGTTTAAAAAGTATTGCAATATCGCTTAAATGATATTAAATTTCACTAGAGATAGACTGGTATTTTTTAGACTCACCCTGATGCTACTTTTGAAATGTTGCTTATCAAATACAATGATATCTTGCACGTATACGTATACAAAAAAAAAACGTATTTAAATGAATAATGAATAATTTCGTTCTTATCTTATAATAAGAACCTGACAATGTTCATTCAGTAGGAATTTGTTTGATTGTACTTTTTACAGTAACAGTTGTGCAGTTTGTTGGTGTCTCGTGGGAAACAAGTCTCATAAAATGTCTATATCCTGCCTGGCGTAACTACGAAATATGATATATCATGTGAAATGAAACCTTTAATCTTCAATCAACCACGCAAGTATGTTACCCTTGGGATTTACTGATCAACAGAAATGAATTTGTTAACTGCATTTATTACTCTCAGATAAATAGTTATGTGAGCATGCTAAATGGGAGAGCATTTTACTTGGCGGTTTATTAGTTTAATAAATTACACAATTGCTGTTGAAGAGATTTGCACGGGAATCGTGTTGTCTTCAATGTTTCATTGTAGTTTAAGTACATAAAATATTCAAACTAATGCATGGAAGCTTATGATGTGCCCACCACCTACTTTCTAATGGTATCTGGCTCAATTACAGTCTTATTGTTTGTTGTTGTTATTATTATTATTTTTTAAACAAGCTCCCTTGAGGTTAATATTATCAATGCAGTTTCTTATAGATCTTTTTTATCTAAATTTGGAACCGTATTTATTCATATAAATCGAAGCGCAATTGAATGTTAAAATATGTTATGAACAACGAATGTTGTGTAATAGATGTAACTCAAAACAAAACATCTTAAACCCGCTAGTCTGATAAATGTTATAATCTTATTAGTAAGGTATGGGCTAATTACTAGGACCAGAGAAGTGCCATTTAGACGTCACATAACATTGACGTCATTGTTATGAAGTATTCGCTTCTAATGTACCTATAAACACAATGAAATTATCATGACCTGCTTTATATCAACATCTCCCTGCATTTTTATTATGAAATACATAAAATGGTATGCGCATAATTTCTAGGGACATGCTTATCTGACCTGAAAATAATTACTGTTTTGTTTGTGTCCAGAAGTACATATCGCTACACCCGTAAAGATAACAACTTCTGATAGCCAATTACTTATTTCCATTATTCTTAGCATATAACACACTGCCAGGATATAGTAAATAGCTTGCTAACCGTTGACAGAAATGTATTCACACCAATTGTATCGATGTACATGTTGTCGGTCATTGAGTCTAATTTTCATTCACCGCTGATTCCGGCATAAGTTTTGATTAGAAGTCGGTCACTTGGGGAGCAATTGCTAATTACTTGTTAGATAGCCATGTTAGTGAGGTTATTCTGCCGGGATATAAAGTTTAAAATAAAAGAGTTTAAATCGTTGTAAAAGCTAGAAATAAACCAAACGTTCAACTCAAGAAAACAATTTTAAATACTGTTTATATGCTATAAATACCCACCACCACACCTGTAAGTAAAATATCAAAAGATATACTAATATTCGCATGTTTTAAAATTTTTAAATTAAATATGGACGAGGAAGAACTAGTATGAAAATGGTATAATAATACATGCACATGTAATAAATAACCTTATTCCTATCTGTTATCCTATCAAAAAACAAATTTGCAAAAATAAACTTTGTTTATATACAAACGAGACCAGTACTTATTAAATAATTGTTTTGCTTTGTAGTAGCAGTTGTACAGATTGTTGCTCTCTTGTGGGAGACAATTCTAGAAATATGTCTGTATCCTGTCTGCCTTTTATAAGAAATATGATATATCACGTGAAATGAAACTTTCAATCTACAATCAACCACGCAAATAGCATGATACCCTTGGGATGTACTTATCAACAGAAATGAATTTTACTGCCTTTATTACTATAAGCTTAAGATAACTGCAACGAAAGCGCAAAATCGTTTTATTACTTGACATTTTATCAGTTGCATAAATTATAAAATTGTTGTTGAAGGGATTTGCACGAAAATCGTGTTATATCACAATATTATTGCTGTTTGTCTTTTTATATTATTCCAACAAATGCACGGAAATTAAGTTCATTAAGCTAAGCTAAGAGTGAAATCTGATGGTATCTGGTTCCATAAAGGGTTATTATTTTTTAATACATTGTCCAATAGGCGTCGCCATGTGTCATCGCTTCAGGCAATTTTAACTATTCATTCAAACAATTATTGATCTTGGTCTACTCTAAATGAAATATTTTAAATGACATTTATAAGCATGAAAATGTTAACAGATTATAAAAGTATATCTTCTTCGCAAATGTTTTACGTGATAACACGAATGATTGGTTCATTATGTATTGATATATTTGCATATATAACATAGTTTTATTTACAAACATATATTGAAATACAATGTATACGTTTATAATATAAAAAAAATGTTATTGTATAAATAAGTTGTATTCAGTTAACTTCATACTTTTCTCATTTCGTCATTTTGTTGGTGGCGACGGACAATGTAAAATGTTTATGCCTTTTGAAATAGAATCTTGAATCTATATAAATCCATGTGTTTCTGAACATTTGATAATTTAATTAACAACGTTATGTTTTCGTGGTTATACAGATAAAACACAAATAAATGCATCTTGAACCCAGCTAGTCTATTCCATGATATTACATGTATCTTATTTGTTAGTTTTGGGCTAATTGCTAGAACCAGGCAATGACCATTTAGATGCTTCTAAATTTCAAAGTCATCTCTGTACAGAAGTATTCGCTTGAAGTGTATCAATACCATCAGCACAGTGACAATATTATGGCCTTCTTTATATCCATTATCTATCTGCGTTGTTATCAAATTATGTGAAGTACATACTTATATAAATGGTATGCGAAAAAAACGTCTCGTTATTTTTCATACTAGTAATTATCTGACCTGAAAATAATTATTGTTTTGTTTATGTCCAGGAGTACTTATCGCTACACTCGCTAAGATAACATCTTTTGATAGCCAATTACTTATTTTCATTATTCTTAACATGTAATAAATAGACTGTCAGCTGGATAAAGTAAAAAAGTGGGTCATTGAAAAATATGTATTTGCAACATTTACATGAATGTATCACTTTCAGAACTGATCTCGGTCATTTAGTGTAATTTTCACAGATGCATGAATGATTAGAAGTCGGTCACATTTACGGAGAAATTTGTAACTACTGGTTAGTTATCCAGGCATGCGTGTGAAGAGGTGGATCGGCCGAAGTGATATGACCAAATAACAACTTTAAATTGCAGTTAAAGGAGATTAAAACAAACAAGCAAACAAACAATACAAGTAAACATTATAAAGCATTGTTCATTTTCATTTTATAATTAAATACACATCACTACTACTGTATAATGACTAAAGATACTATACTATTTACATATGTTTTCATGTTTATATAACACACTGAAACAATAGCCGGTCATACTTCATCATTGTCTGTATCAATACAATATTTCATGCACCCTTAGGTATTTTTCAATATCAAATAAATCACTTTTTTGTTGTTGTTTTTTAATTGATTATAAGTAATTGCATATTAAATGGCAAAATATGAAAACAGCAGTACAAAAAGGTGTATTATTAATTATTTCTCTGTAGTATATATATGAAAGAAAAACATTTTAGCACCAATATCTAAAATAAAAAAATTAGTTGGGAAAAGACACAAATATGAAATGAGCTTTATGCATGTGAAATGATAAGCATCTTGCATTTTTAAATTAATTTTAATTAACTATTTGTGTAGCAATTTTTCTCCGATCTTACTTTCATAAGGGCAATTTTGTTTCGTTTTGTACCACGTCTCATGGGAATAATCTGCTCATAAAGTTTCTATTTTAGATAATTAATGGTTGGTCTATAATGAGAAACTTGATTATATGAAACAAAACAAAATGTTAAATATTAAATAATATGCTGAGCATGTAAAATAATCCCGGTGGTGTCGTTTTAACAAATGGAAAAAAAACTTATTGCTTACATTTAAAGTGATTTATTTGAGTGTGTAAATATACATCTATATTGCATGAACGTTTTATTGTCAACTTATGATTACCATAAATTTACAGTTTTTATTTTCATTGATATGAAGCACCTGTATGGTTGTTTGCTCGTTATATCAGAAGTCGTATGGAATGCAAAACAACTAAGATACACATAACATACACATTCAATTGTAAAGCAATCATAATTATAACACTTACATTGACATATAATGTCAATATTTCCGTCATCATTACAATATAATTGTAATATGCTTTTATGTCAAACTATCAAACTGTTTGTGTCTCACTTTTATTACACAGAAACCTAATGATTAATTATACAGTTAATGTTGTATGGTAAAAGCTGTACGGTGGCACAAAGGTGACATGTGTGTGTTTTTATTTATCTCGTGGCCACGACTTAGCTATCTCGTGGCCACGACTTAGTATCTCGTGGCCACGACTTAGTAACTCGTGGCCACGACATAGTATCTCGTGGCCACGACTTACAGTAGGGTGAACGTGTCAGTTTACACGCAAAACGCACGTTACACGCTATACGAACGCACGTTACACGCTATACGAACGCACGTTATACGCACGCAAAACGAAACGAAATACGCAGACGCACGCAAAACGATATACGCTAAACGAAATACGCTAAACGATATACGCACGCTAAAACGCACGCAAAATGAAAACGTTTCTAAACCTTTATTAAAACATCGTAATAATTTTAAGTTTTTAACAACTTTAGCTAGATGTAGATCGTTTAGCGATAAATTTTGATTATCATATAGATCTATACTGTACTGTATGGTAGCTAGAAATGTATTTTAAACGAGTTTATGTAAGAACTGAAATGCACTCAACCTAGCACCGAAATTAATTTTTGTCACAGCCTCAACAAATGATTTTTAGAAATATTTATAAGCTATCATGCGCTAATATCGAAAGTATAATAGTTAGGGTAACGTGTTCCTTTTTATTCGCAATCGGATAAAGAACTATCCCTTGCATTCACTACGTAATCTCTACGTAATAGTCCAACATGGCCGACTTTGAAAAATGCATTGCAATTTTTCATAAATATACAGTGCTAACAATTAAATTCAGATGGATTTATGAGGAAAATCTATATATTAAGTGAGGCTGCATCATAAACAATCGAACTATATAATCTTGAGTGTAAAATAAAGGAATTAACTATTTTGACAGAAGTCACGAAAACAGATTAAAAACACTGGATTCTACAACGGATAACATTAAGGGAAATGGATAACATTAAAGGAAAAGCGTCCAGAATCAAGAATGATTAAATTGCTGGCACAATACGTAGATTTAAGTTGATGTCCTGTATGTTTCATTAGGACACCACAATATTTACTGTCTTGTCGCCAGTAAAAGCTTCTCAAAACGAAAGTGAAAGTAGAAATAAACAGTGAAATCACTAAAAAAAGGTAAAATTTCTAGGGCATTACAATATATGAGTATAGATCTATATAAATATTAAGAACGCAATTTTATTTTAGGTCTGAAACTGTAATCGAGAGGAAAAAGATGAGGAAAATAAGGAAACTGGTTGTGATGTTAAGTTATTGGATTTACAAAGACAGCACGACAGAAAATAATCTTTCATATCACTTAAAATTGAAATTTATTGACATGGGCTTAATATGTAATATGAAATTAGGCAATGCCTAATTTGAAATTAGGCAAAGCCTATGAACGGGGAAGTTGTTAAAAAAATCCTTTCATTCTTTCCGTTTTAAAAGTGTCATTCGGTATTACATGCACTGCTTCCGTTTTCACTCGGAACACTCGACGATAATTATTAATATGAAAAGTTGAGAATTGTTCCGTTATCTGAATACCCCGCCTTTTCTACACATGTAGTCTATAGCCGGGCAAGCCAAAGCCCGAAGCGGGCCCAGACTTTGACTTCCCAGTATAAACGGGGAAGTCATTAAAAAATCCTTTCATTATTTTTGTTTTAAAGGTGTCATTCGGTTTTACATGCACCACTTCCGTTTTCACTTGGAACACTCGACAATTATTATTGATACGAAAAGTTGAGATTTGTTCTATTATCTGAATACCCCGCCTATTATCATTGAGTTTCATTGTAAATGGCGGCGCCTGACTAGAACTGACACTGAAAATTTCATTGATAGGGATAGAATTCTATATATATATTTCTAATTGTTTTTTATTTGATTTTCTTTTAAATATACACATGTAGTCTATAGCTGGGCAAGCCAAAGCCCGGATCCCCTTCACGGGCCCGGTCTTTGACTTCCCCGTATTAATATGCTTTATCACACACCGGTGACGATTTTGCCACTCAGTAAATATGTTTTGCACATCCATGCATGTAATTTGACGTGACGTCATTAGCGTTATACAAACATTGTGTAAAGACGCGCTAAATGTTAGCGTTATACTATAGGCGCGTTAATGAAAAACTACTCTTATTTCACTTTAAACGGTCTTTATTTTGTGTATGTGATACAGTAGGGTTAACGTTTCAGTTTACACGCAAAACGCACGTTCCGGAAAAAACGCACGCACGTTACATGCTATACAAACGCACATTACACGCACGCTTTATGAAACGAAATAGGCAGACGCACGCAAAACGAAATACGCTAAACGATATATGCATGCTAAAACGCACGCAAAATATCCTTATAAAATATCCTTATCATATAAATTTTTAACAACTTTAGCTAGATAGTTTAGTGATTTGATTAAATGATAGCTAGCCATTCATGTATTTTAAACGGGTTTATGTTAACTAACTTATCTTATGTCCCAGGTTAGAGCTGTAATGATATCAATCTGCGAATGCACTCAACCTGGCACAATATTATTTTTTGTCAGGCAGCCTAAACAAATGATTATTGAAATTATAAGCCATCAAGCGCTAATACATGCATTAAAAATTATTTAACAGGGTCGTCTTTATGCACATTTCTGAAAAAATACTTTGCTGTATACCAGGAATGTCTTAGATAGATAATAATTACTTCGACACCGCTTCTGGCCTAAACAAAATAAAACAAATGGTAGTAACTTTAGCAAATCAGCGATCAAATTATCAAATCATTTACATACAGGCGAACGAAATTAATACATGACCTTTTTAAACAAAGGAAAACATACATTGCAGACCGGCAGCCCAACATATTTTCCAGACAAGGGCTAAATCTATATGTTTCAGGACTTTACACCTCCTGGACGTTTCGGCCCTGAAAGTTTCAACCTCAATTTTTAACCACCTTTTTTTCAATTTGATAAATATATATAATAAATACCATGCATTATGGGTTATAATAATTATATTCTAACATATGATCTGCATTTACCTTATTGAACATAGAAGAACAGAAAGTGTGTGTTATTATGCAATAGATGCACAGTTTGACATTCTATATTTAGACATGTGACGTAATCATTATACACGTGACGTAACCACAAAAAATCTGACGTGCTGAAAATAAGTACGGAAACAAATCTGAGGCGCAAATTTGCTTAACTATCAAGTACAGCAACATTTATTTGTTGATGTCGTGATAGAATCGAAATAATATATCCAAATCAGTGATTTTATCGCTTGATAACAACACTGTTCGTCATTTGAATGTGCATCATTATAATTCCTCGCATCCGAACTCCAAACAGTGATGTTATTGAGCGATAAAATCACTGTTTGGGATATATTATTTCTTAAATATATATATTATAAAACATACTTGCAAACATGATTGATATAAAAAAGATTTTCGGTGATAATACGTATAATGAAATTTATTTATAAGGCATTATAGAAAATTAGTCATTATTTCTTAATTTTCAATGAAATTTGTTGGGATTTTCTTATATAAGTCAATTTGATGTACTGGTATAACTTGATATAATAAAACTATGTTGCTTATTTAACTTTGATTCATTTACCATGAGGTTATAATCAGGTAATGTTACTCCCATTTTTAATGAATTTAAGTGTGTAAGTTTGTATAGTTATACATCATAGGAAATAAGCCATAATTTTTTGAATATTCAATGTAATTTATTGAGATATTCTTATTTTAATCAATTAGATATGCTTGTTAATTAATATAATAGATTTATGTTGCACTTATAATTCTGTTTCATTTCCTAGGCTGTTATAATAAGGTAAAAATCCCCATTTTGTAGTGAATTGGTGTTCTATCTTAAAACAGTAAGGTATCTTAGGAAATTTGCAATAACTCTTATATTTTGTACTGAAATTTGGTGGGACTTCCTTACTTTAGTCAATTAGATACGTTTGTTAATTAATATGATAGATTAATGTTCCTCTTGTAGCTTTGTTTAATTTCCAAGGCTCTTATAATTAGGTAAAATTTTCATATTTTGTAGTGCTTTAGTGCATTATCTTGGACATTTAGGCATCTTAGGAGATTTGCCATAATTCTCATATTTTGTAATGAAATTTGTTAGGACTACCTTATTTTAGTCAATTAGATATGTTTGTTAATTAATATAATAGATTTATGTTATATAAAAAAAATCTGTATCATTTCCTATGAGGTTAAGTTTAAGGTAAAATCACCCGGTGTATCAACATTTTATGTGGCACTGCTTTCTTTAATAGTTGGGGTCCACATAGAATTTACTTTAACATTATTTGACAATTATTGAAATCTTCTTTTTTAAGTCATCTATTTAAAGCTTTTAATTAATAAAGTTAATTTGGATTTACATTACTTTTCACAGGGATCTTGTATTATGCTCTTTTTAATGAACTGACCTACCTATGAAGCATAAAATTGATATTGTAGGAAAATTAAAATTACAATCAATTGAAATTGTACAGGTCCCAAAAGATATACTAGTATGCAAAATGGGTTTTTGTAAATTTATATAAATACATAGGTGATATTTAAGTATATTATAGTTAGAATTTTATCAGTTAGGAGGTTTATAACTTACTTGAGGGAAGTTAAACAAGTGACTTGGGACTACAGCATACCTATCTTACTCAGCTGAGAAAAATCTTCAAAGAATTATATGGTTATATATGGATAAGTTATATACTTTTAAGTTAGCAAAAGGCGACACAGGCTCATCTCGGGTATCTCAAAGGGTTATTATGTTAAGTAATGATTACATGGATTACGGATTGATAAACCTAAAAAGTGATTTTAAATAATATACAGAGTAAAAATCAAGAAAGCTATATATGTTTATCAAAGTGGGTTATATTATGGACCTCATATAAGATTAAGATATATTTGAGCCGCGTCACGATAAAACCAACATAATGAGTTTGCGACCAGCATGGATCCAGACCAGCCTGCGCATCTGTTCGCTATCAGTGTTACATGTATACGGTTTGTAAGTGAACAGTAAAAGCCCAGCTGGCCACATACAAAAATAGTAGTCTATGCCTTGATTATGAGCTGACCGAAATGGGGGAATTTTGTAAAGGGTGGCTTAGCCTGTCCGTTGTGATTACATGTCTAAAAAGCACAACATGGTATATTTTAGCCACCATAGAATTTTTTATCTAGAAAAATATCTAGCTATTTTTATTTGTACAAAAATATAGAAATTGTACAATGTATAATTAGTAAAATGTTCACTATACATGTACAAATAATGAAACTACTAACAAATGTCGGTACAGCTGCGGTACGGTATTTAGAGGGTCACGGGTTCGAGTCCATGTCAGAATGCACTTTTTTCTCACCCTGTGACTGACAAACATTTGTATAGCCCAGCTAGAAATTAATTCACAATGCTAAGTAACCCTGGGAAATTCGAAGAAATATTTGCATATACAGTGAGGTTTATAACTATTCAGTATTTAAACAAGTAAAACGTGTAAGCGGCCGAATAGCTCAGAGGAACTCAAGAGCCGCCGAATCGTATTCCGAGTGTCAGGGGTTCGAGTTCCTGCCAGGCTGTTACATATCGATATAAATCTGTCAAGAAAAATAGGAAGGAACTGTCTAAAATAATTATCACCCTAAATATCATTCGGATAGGATTCGGACAGTCTTTGATGAAAAGTCAGAAGATGAACTTGTAAAGGGGGTGGGGTGCTAGTCTGATTACTACTGCGATGTTACAAACTTTAAAACTTTAATGTAAATATCACAATAATACTTCTTTATATAATATTTCTATTCTTTGACAGGGACAAAGAACATCTCTTACATGTTAAAGAAACAACAAATTTACATAATATATCTATCTAAGATATTCCTTTAATTACTTGTCAATAGTAACAGACGCAAAACACGGTACTTTTTAATAAGCGCTTAGACGAACGCAGACGCACGCTAAACGTTTCTGGGAATAAGAAACGCACGCTTTCAGACGCACGATAAACGAAAAACGATACACGAAAAACGATAAACGTTAAACGCTTGTAAACGATGCACACTTGAGAAAGCGTTTCAGCAAACGCACGTTGCACGCTATACGCACGCACGTTACACGAAAAACGGACGCACGAAAAACGCTATTTTTGACAACCGAAACGTTCACCCTACTGTAGCTATCTCGTGGCCACGACTTAGTAACTCGTAGCCACGACATAGTATCTCGTGGCCACGAGATAAATAAAAGCACACACATGTCACCTTTGTGCCACCGTATGCGTACCTCCAAGAGAGCCAAAATATTTTAAGAACACCAAGCTTGAAGACAATGTACAAACATTCCATTGATAAGAAGAGTAAAAGAAGCAAGATTCAAGTAATGATTTATATGATTGTGTGTTTATAACTATTTGTGCAGTATTTATAACCATTCTACTGCTTGATGAACACATTAAGGCCTATTTTTTCAGATTTTGACCTCTGTTTGGTAATATACGTCGATTGAAAGTGTCGTTTGCAATACGAACAATCCTTTCTTTATTCACTTCGCAATATTTTAAATTTAGATATATTTTTGTCAATATATTTATGAATTAATCTGGAGGTATACTGATACAAGGCAAACGTTTCGAAAAGAAGGAAAAAAGAGACAACTGTATCAAATAATCAATTTGTGTATCTACGGGAAATCGATTTTGTATTTAAAAAAAAAAAAAACTTTAAATTCTGTAAGCATTACAAAGACTTATGATATTCCTTGACAAAACACACATGCTATCATGTGAACTTATCTTGTTATACTTGTCAATGTTTTTACTGCTTTTCTGCGGAGCTTTATCTGATCGTTTCTTCTTCTTTTTCTGTTTCTGTTCTGAATACCTCTGAATGTACAATGTATCTCGTTTTTAACTGATAGGAATGTTGGAGGTTTTTTTTTCCAGAACATAACGAATTAAGACAATATGGCAATTATTTATTAGTATCATTATTGTTATTTGAATGAACGTTTGCAGTTTGTGTTATGATTATAAATATGTATACTTTATGAGAAAATTCAAGATAAATTTGCGGAGGAATTTCATTATGGATTAATGGTTATCATAATTTTGCGGTAGGTAAGATTACGTGCTTCAAGTACTTTGTTTTGACTGTAATTTAGACATTTATAGGGACTCCCTTGAGCTTGTTTTACATAACGAGACTGGAAATAATTTTACCGGTTAATTATAATTTTGGTAATGAGAATCTGAAGTTTACATTAACGAATTTAAACCTTAAAATGTAGAACATATCTATATTTCAACATTATATGTTAAGATGGTGCTTCGTGGATTAGCAAATAAATTATTTTCATGCAGTAAATCCTTTCATAATTGATATTTCGATGTTACAGACCTGTTAAACAGCTTAACATAAGGCGATGATTAAGAGCAATAATGCAGTGTTATGTTTCCATATCTAGAAAATCAATTTGTTTGCCTACCTGTGGTAACAATGCACGCTTCATTCCGTGCGCATATCATGAAGATATATTGTAATTTGTCATTTTTCATGATAATCTTGAATGAAATGAACATTGTGTCCATAGTACATTGTAATGTAAGAACATCTGTTTGCTGCCATATCGTAAATGTAGTAGTACATGGTCAAAGTGCTAAATATTTTCCGAAATTCAAATACTTGTATTTAAACTTGATTCTATGTAATTTCATTTATAGTCTTAGGTAAAACTCAATTTTTTTTACATTTGTCATATTTGTTTTCAAATTTATGATAGCTGCAATCACCCGCAAGCATATCTATTAATATCAGATGGAATTTATCAGTAACGTTCATTTTACATTTTCTGTGGACTGCATTTTAGTGTTGACAATGAAAATATATTTATTTATGAATAGAGGTAAAATCAAAGGCATCTATATACAAAATAATATCATTAATGTATTATTAGCTCACCAGAGCCGAAGGCTCAGGGTGAGCTATTAGTATCAAAGGGGGATGCTCCGTCGTCCGTCGTCATGCGTCAACAATCGTCTTCTTCTCTGAAACTACTAAGCAGATTTACCTCAAATTTGGTCTGTGGCATCCTTGTGACAGTCACACTTGTATTTCCTCATGTCATTCCAATTGGCCCCTTTTAGGGGTCAGCAGAGCTAAAAATAGAAAAACCTTTAAACATTCTCTTCTACAAAACTAATGGATGGATGATCACCAAACTTTGTCTGTAGCATTCTTGGGTAGTCTTTTATCAAGTTTGCTCATATAAATTTGATTGGCCCCTTTTAGGGGTCTCTAGGGCTAAAAATAGAAAAACCTTTAAACATCTTCTTCTACAGAACTAATGGATGGATGATCACCAAACTTTGTCTGTAGCATTCTTGGGTAGTCTTTTATCAAGTTTGCTCATATGAATTTGATTGGCCCCTTTTAGGGGCTGCTAAAGCTAAAAATAGAAAAACCTTTAAACATCTATTTCTAGAGAACTAATTGATGGACGATCACCAAACTTTGTCTGTAGCATTCTTAGGTAGTCTTTTATCACCTTTGCTAATATTATCTTGATTGGCCCCTTTAATGGGGCTCTAGGACTAAAAATAGAAAAACCTTTAAACATCTTCTCCTACAGAACTAATTGATGGATGATCACTAAACTTTGTCTGTAGCATTCTTGGGTAGTGTTTTATCAAGTTTGCTCATATTAATTTGATTGGCCCCTTTTAAGGGCCGCTAAAGCTAAAAATAGAAATACCATTAAATGTCTATTTCTAGAGAACTAATTGATGTATGATCACCAAACTTTGTCTGTAGCATTCTTGGGTAGTCTTTTATCAAGTGTGCTAATATTATTTTGATTGGCCCCTTTTGGTGGTCTCTATGGCTAAAAATAGAAAAACCTTAAAACATCTTCTCCTACAGAACTAATTGATGGATGATCACCAAACTTTGTCGGTAGCATTCTCGGGTAGTGTTTTATCAAGATTGCTCATATGAATTTGATTGGCCCCTTTTAGGGGCCGCAAAAGCTAAAAATAGAAATACCTTTAAAAGTCTATTTCTAGAGAACTAATTGATGGATAATCACCAAACTTTGTCTGTAGCATTCTTGGGTAGTCTTTTATCAAGTTCGCTCATATTAATTTGATTAGCCCCTTTTAGGGATCTCTATAGCTAAAAATAGAAATACCGTTAAATGTCTAATAGACTATTTCTAGAGAACTAATTTATGCATGATCACCAAACTTTGTCTGTAGCATTCTTGGGTCGTCTTTTATCAAGTTTACTCATATGATTTGATTGACCCCTTTTAGGGGCCGCTTAAGCTAAAAAAAGAAATACCCTCAAATGTCTATTTCTACAGAACTAATTGATGGATGATCACCAAACTTTGTCTGAAGCATTGTTAGGTAGTCTTTTATCAAGTTTGCTCATATTATTTTGATTGGCCCCTTTTAGGGGCCAGTAAAATTAAAAATAAATATACATTTAAACGTCTTCTTCTACAGAACTAATGGATGGATGATCAGCAAACTTTGTCTGTAGCATTATTGGGTAGTCTTTTATTAAGTTTGCTCATATTAATTTGATTGGCCCCTTTTAGGGGCCACTAAAATTAAAAATAGATATACATTTAAACGTCTATTGCTACAGAACTAATTGATGGATGCTCACCAAACATTGTCTGTAGCATTCTTGGGTACTCTTTAATCAAGTTTGCTTATATTAATTTGATTAGCCCCTTTTAGGGGCAACTTAAGCTAAAAATAGAAAAAAACCTTCGAACACCATTTCCTACTGAAATAATTGATAGATGATCACCAAACTTTGTAGCATTCTTAGGTAGTCTTTTATCAAGTTTGCTCATATTAATTTGATTAGCCCCCTTTAAGCTAAAGCTTAAATACCGCAGGTCATGGCATTTTTTCAAATTATTGTTTAAACATATTATATGCTCAAATTTAATATTAGAATATATTGACATACCAAATAAATATTAGAATGTATTGACATACCAACACTGAAAAGCAGTTGTTTCTGGTGAGCGACACAGGGCCATCATGGCCCTCTTGTTCATGTTTTACTCTCAAAACCCTGGACCCTCTTATCTTTTGACATTTGAAAAACATGAATTAAATGAGCATTGCATGCATAGTACAGGGTAGTTTTTGATAATCTTTGTCTGTCTATAGTCGTGCCAGATGGTATGTTAAGTATGCATCATGCTTCAGCACCGGTTATATTGCTTGGTATTCTCCAAAATGAAATATTAGTATCGTTAACTGATTATAAGTAATTGAATAGTCTACGTCTAAGGCAAAATGGTATTTTCACTGATTTGTCTGCAGTTATCCCAAGCCATTAGGCTACTAGAATCCCATCAATCCCATATTGAATCTGTCTGCATTATGGCACCACGGAATTGTATAATCTCCTCATGTATCCATTAACACATGTGTAAAATTAACAATTCATAGTAACTTTCTACATTATAGTAATATATGTAGGTAGTGTCCCTGATAGAACTCGAACTGCACACCTCTAGATACAAAAGCACGAGTCCTACTGCAGGATCACTGCTCTCAACAATTGTACAAAGTAGACGAAAAATCAGAAATTTTTGTCGATAGTCGATAGATGATTTTTCCTTCATTTTGATTATTGAATGCATATTTAATATGTTTAGTATGTCTAGGGTAACAAAACATGTCAGCTTTACACCTTGGCAGACTTGAATTGGTATTAATGTTATTGCATGTCAGCAAGTCTGGAGAGACTGTATATATGATCATTGGCGAGAAATAGGAACAATCTACATGCATTTTTACACAAAAAAGCGTAACCATTTGGACGAGGCCAGGACGGAGAAAATAGATAAAAATGAGCATAAAATCGACATTTATAGATTAAATTATTGATAAGTTCGGAAAAGGTAAAGATGAAATGTTGTCGGAAAGCATGTTCAATACATGCTTAATTGGTTCCTTATTTGATAACAGTTAAAACAGCCGTTTGTTTAATAGTGGTTTCTGTGTTTCATATTCATTTAAATAGTTTACGTACTATATACCTCAACAATAACCCTTGCACTGACTGTTTTGTAATTTAACATGAGTAGTAAGCAAGTATGATGCAATTTGTATTATAATGAAAAGCTGAACTTACACTTATGCGAACATTAATGCAAACAATTTATTCTATGCAAGTGTTAAGGTGTTTTTTTCTATGTTGTACATTGCAGAAGTTGTAAATTTTGCTGTCTCATGGGAACACATATCATAAAATACATAATATATAATTTGTCTGCCTTTGATACGAAACATGGTATGCCATTTGAAGTAAATAGGATGACCCCTTAGGAATAACATACACATAGAATGTAAGTCGTTGACAGCGTTTATTAATATCAGATTGCTGGTTAATTGAACAAGCAAAATAACGCAAGCGCAATATTTCTATTTTACATGAAAATTAATCACTTTGAACAGGCTGAAGAGGTTTGCACCAATGTCGTGTCTTTGTCGCAGTTTTATAAAAGTTTAGCAATGTTTCTTTTATTGTAATTAAGTAGCAACACAAATTTTCGGAAAAAACAGTAACGTTTTGTTGTAATCAATGAGGATTATTTTAGTTTGAGACATTTGTGCAACATCATTTGTCTTATTTTTGATTTATTTATTTAATTGACTGATGTTGAATAATTATGTAAACCTTGCGGTTTTCTGTAAGGCGTTATTTTAGAACTGGATTATAATCCATTTTTTGTTTATAAAGTTATTTTCAAACACTTAGACATTTTGATATAAAACAATTTAGGTCACTTAATTTATGAAATTTGGAAACCCAATTTTAAGGTTCGTCAACATTGCGTATATGTACTCCTAACCTTAGTTACACAACGAATATATCGTATTCTGACCTGACAGTAATCATTTCTTTGTTTATTTTGAGACATACATAGGGATCAACTTTCTGGTTCCCTAAAAAAAGGGCAGAACCAAAAATTGGGGAAAATTTCCCCGGGCTTTTTCAAAAATGCACTCACTATTCAAACCCCCCGTTTCACATCTGAACGCCTTTTCCCCACGAAAATCCCAAAATTTAGAAAAACTTTTTACCCGCTTTTAATTTTTACAAAAAGGATTATCTACACCCCCAATTTAATTTTTCACGTAATTTGGTTTTTTCTTTTCTTTTTACAAAACTGACATAAATTTTCAAAAAGCCTTTGGGGGAAAGATTTACTTATCTAATATTTCCTTTTTTTCCTTACTCGTTTGGGTTATTGCTTTACATTTTCATAGAAAAATTATTAAGTTTTATAAAACCCTTTTTTTGGTTTAAATTATTTAAAATGGGTTTTTATTTTCGTTGTTTTTAATCTTGAGGTTTTTTCCAAAACCGCATTTTTATTTGTCAACATTCTGCAATAAGTTTTTTTCATTCAGATAGCATCTGTTATTACTTTATTGGTACTTAATTAAATGAAATCAATACGTTCAAACAGAATAGCAAATAATGTATTGATACGACTGAACTTAGAAAATAGAAATAAGCTTTATTTGAGGACAAGAATTCTTGCAATTCTGTCTGCCTTTGAATTATTCCGATCCCTGATTGCAGTAGACGATTCATATTTTATCTTCAGCGACGGTATCACAATTTACATATTCGCTTGAAAATATAATCATAAAGTTCTTATTTCAAACTCTATTGTGAAACATGATATACCAAATAAAAAACAGGATTAAATATTTGATCTGCTGTGCAGATAACATTATCCACTTGGGGACTTTAATACAATACATATAAAACTCATTTCCTGCATATATAACTTCCTGAAACAACCGAGATAGTGAAATAACATCATGTCATATTTCTAGTATACATGAAACTTTAGTTTCATCATAATTAATTATTAACTTGCCGTTGAAAACTCTTACACTTGGACATTTGTCACATATTTTTATTTCCTTTATTATCATTATTTTTTAATATTAATTATATTTTGCCTGCTTACTTACTAAATTGAAAAGTCAGAGGCAAATTAATTCTTAACTTACTCTCATTGTTACACAGTTTGGCTTATGAAGAGCTTGCATATCACTACACCAGTTATGACAATGCCTTATAATTAACAATTTCTTGTATCAACACCTCCCTATTTATATAATATGCTCACATAATTAAGTACATAATCAGCCAAACGGATAATTTACCTCACCTTAGTGCAGTAACTGGTTAACTCCTTACAGAATTCAATAGGAGTTAACACGTTACTGCACTAAGGGTGATGATAATACATGGTGAATACATGATGCACGTAAATCTTTTCTCCATCATACTGAAAATAAATGTTCGGGATATTTAATATAGCCATCATGATTGTCCAATTCTCTGGTAAAGATAACTGTTGAAGATAATGTGCTTTGGATCTTTTTTATCAAATACCTCAACTTTCCATAATGTGACTATAAGATTTTGTTAAGAACACTTCGAGTTCACATTCTATCCTACAACGATTTCATAATTGAAATATGCAGCTTCTTTGTTTTTAAACATATTAAAATATTCTGTAGACGAATAAAGTACCCATTTTCATTGCACAAAACAGATTCATCATACGTAATTTTATCAATACGTTTTTAATCATACCAATAATATTTTATTAGTAACGGACCTTTAAGCGTTTGCAATCTACTGCTGATGCGACCACCATTATTGAACGTTATGAATACTTAATTTTAGTGAGATTTATTAACTTCTATATGTTGTAAAATATCATAAAAAGTTAAAATTTTATTTTCGAATACCAGTCCTGAAAATGAAATTGCTCAATGCGAATGTTTACATATGTTTTTCTCCGTCTGGTGGAGTTTTAAATCATTAAAAAAAAAAAATAAAGATACCTAATTTTTTAAAGGTCATATGCTGGGCATTAATAGTTTGTTTCTGCATTTATTTATGTCGCCTGCTTACAAAACGATTTAAATAAAAATACGTATGTCACTAGTTCCAGGGAACAAAAAATCTTTATAATTAATTAAACTTGCAGACCCGTTTCTATCTTCTCTATTTGATAGAGAATTATCATAAGAGATAATATATTTAGAGCGTTTTGTAATATGTTTAGTGTGACAACATTCGTACTTGTTGAAATAACTATTTTTTTCATGTTTATTATTGTCACAACTTTATCTTGCTAATTGGCTGTTTCATTATTGAAAACACTCATCTGATATTATCTTATTTTCCAAAAACGTATTGATTTCAAACGAAGCGATTTCTTAGCGAGAGGTCCGTATTGATTTAACGTCAAATAAATGTGTCTTGAACGAAACGTTATCAGCCGTTATGTCAATCTTTTCTAAAATTGCAGAGACCTACTATCTTGAAAATTAAAATCGATCATTTTTTTTATAAATTTTTGACAAAAAATATTTTTTCTAGCAACAGTTGAATTTTATTATGATTATGTGAATTGTATTTTTAACTCCAGCATTTCACATATTAAACTCACTGGGAAAAGACTGATAATTCCAGAAATTTTCTCTCATTTATTTTTATAATTTCATCAGAATTAAAACAGGTTACGTTTCCCCAATGGGTTTTGTTTCAGGTAGTATTTTGTTACAGTAATTTGATCGAAGAGCATATCAATATATTCACACAACTGTCTGTTAAAAAAAAAGTATCTTATACTGTAACATTTGTTTTAAATAATGTTCTGCTTTACGTTTTAAAGTTTGAAGATCTAGTTTTTAAATATATTCAGTATTTTTTCTTTCGTTTTATACATCCTCCAACCCGCGCACACACTTAATTGATTTATATATGATTTTAACATTGTGCATGAAAAAAACCAAAGGTTTTCGTGAATATATAGTAAATTAGAATAACTAGTTATATGTTGTATCACTTATTGTATTACCTTTTTTATCTTACAAAAGCAATTTTGTAAATGGGCACTTCTCTAAATGTGTTACATACAGATATTAACAGAAGTTTTTTTTTATAATGTATATGACTTAACATTTAAATAAGGAGTTATAATGAAAGTGGTATAAAACGTGTATAGTACGGGTTCCATTTCAGTCGATATTAAATGATAATACAAGGGAATATTTCTTATTTTGCATACTATTTAGGTAGTAAACGTTTACATTACAGTTCAATAAATCAGTCAATAAATAAAATAGATGATGATGATGGTGATATACAAATCATATTGAAGTTATTTAAAGAACGGTACAATAAATACAGTTGAATTGCGTTGACACAAACGCATTGAAACAGTTGCAATCGCCTGATTTGATATATTTCATAACACCTTAACCCATTACTTCATATACACGCCTTTTAACGCCTTTTTCACCCCCCCCCCTTTTTGTTGTCTCAAATGGTGAAAAAATGCCTTATTTAGGCCCCCAACACTTGTTTTGTTTGAGAAATGTTTGTTAAAAAAAGTGACCAGTTTTTCGGCGCGGCCCCCCAACCAAAGATACATCAGGGGGTTGCCAGAAGGGGGATGTGCCCCCTTCTGTTTGGGGGGTTTGAAGGGGGGCGGAGTCCCCCTCATCGCCAAGAAAATTTTGGACTTGTGAGAGGCTATAAATGACCTCAGATTGATCATAAGGTAACGTGTAACCAACGCTGAAAAGCATTTGACTCTATCTCAATCCATTGAGAAGTTGCAGCACTTTGAAATCAATTATGATGGAAAAAATCAACGCAAAATAGTGATTTTTGGCAATTTTGAGATGTCCCCTCGTTGCCATGGTAACAGAAAATTTAAGCCTGAGCATGTTGTTGCAAGGGCAATGGTCCAGTCAACATTTGTGCCAAGTTTGATTAGTGTTGAAGCAGTTTTTATAGTATTATAGCAATTTGAACTTGTAACGGGAGACTTTTCAATGAAAACAGCCATTTTTCACAAAATGCTCATGAAGCAATGGGTTAAATAAGCATGTATTTGATATAAGCCAATGGCATCCTAAAAGTCTATTAGTTTTTCTGAACAGTGAAACGACAGTTAAATGCCTTATGACTGTACAATTTATCGTTTCTGGAATAAAGAGAGTGATGGCTTAGATACATGATTTCCTAGATATAAATGCTAGGCTGTCGTATAAGTCGCTCGGAAAGTCATTTTTTTTGGAACACATGAAGAAAGACATTCTTGTGTTGCATTCTTTATAGCTATGTTTACGTCATAGTAGTACAGGTGATAACATTTGTGTTGTCATTTATATTGAAGATAAAATTGATAAAATTGCGTTCGTGGTCATGCATATTTGTTCTTTTGGCATGCACATGTATAACATATGACAGGCTAAACTCCTTTTCCAACATTAATGTTTTACAATGTAGACATATAAGTTTTGTTTTGTTCATAATTAATGCATTTTTATCATATATTTTCTTTTTCCAGGCGGCTATTTCGTGTCTTGATAAACGCCTTGTTTGCAAATCTGTACCAAATCCAAAGAAATTATTAGCAATCGTCTTACAGTTTTATGATATAAGTTAATAAGCACAAAATTGATTGAGTCACATTTTGTCACTTTAACTATGAAATGCTATAGTTTAAGGCATTATATTTTATCGGACGAAACGACATAGATCAATTATTGAGATGAGATAAGCACGTTAAGTTTGCTTTGCATAGTAAATTAATTTTAGAAAATTTCAATAAAAGATTGGCTATAGCCAACAACTAATATTTTCTTATAACACAATGGCATTGAATTGAATCTTGCATATATTTGTTATAGCCAACGCCTAAAACTTTACCCAAACACATCTTCTTGAATATGACCGAACCAATATTTGCTTAAGTCAAAGCATTATATGTTTCCATCAAACATATCTTCGCAATATCCACATAGGCATTGAATAGAAGATAGGATCCGAAAGATTTACCTGTACACAAGTTACGCGTATGATCAGACAGACTTACGCGATACCCACTGTTAGATTCTATTCGTATTCATGAACAAAATACATCCGATAATTGCATTCATTAATTTTGTATCTGGCTTT
The DNA here is from genome assembly GCF_026571515.1 of Ruditapes philippinarum. Taxonomy (NCBI): domain Eukaryota; kingdom Metazoa; phylum Mollusca; class Bivalvia; order Venerida; family Veneridae; genus Ruditapes; species Ruditapes philippinarum. Next base: position 47,351 of record NW_026859045.1, read on the forward strand.
CTTGATTCATTACGTTAAAACACGGTCATGAATAATAAATAATACATCGACGATTTATGATTACAATTATCATGTAAATCAAATATTCAGATCGTAAAAGAGTGCTCTACGAATACTGAGAATATCTACGTTTTAATTTGTCAAATGTCCATGTAAAGTTATCATCCATGTAAAGACTGGTTTATTCCCCTAATAAATGTATATTTATACACGTATGTATCTTAAACTTATCTAAGTCTTATCATCGGAATAGGCGGAGAATTGCAGTGGTTATACACAATCAAATTTCATTTCACTAGAGATTTCATTGTTTAGTTTATTTTCTAGACATTATTAAATGCATGTGATATAAGTAGACTTTTATAAGTATATTAAGAGGATATTTTTTCGTTTGCGTGAAATATGGAATATATTTTCACTCAACATGATAAAATGCCACATATTTTCACGAGCCGGTACGGCGAGTGAAAATATGTGGCATTTTATCATGTTGAGTGAAAATATATACCATATTTCACGAAATACGAAAAAATAACCTTTTTATTTAATTTCATTATCAAAGAAAATGGTAACGAATCCCCTTGTTTGCTACCAACTGCAATTGTACAGCGCGCAGTAATTTATGCGTAAGCGCGCGCTGTTTGGCGCTACATTGTGACGTCATGTAAACAACTTTTTAAACGTCTGTACAGCGTTAATTACTGAATTAAAGATATTGGTGTGTTCGGATTAATTTTCTTAGTTAGACCATTTTCTATCATGCTAGATAGTTTTCAAAACAAAATTCAAGAAAAAGTTGTTTTGTATTTATCAGATTTTTCAAACAAAACGGCGAAAGAAGTCCCTGAAAATAAATATGAGTTTTGACTCCGCCCACTTTCATATTTATATTTCATATTTATTTTTAAAAAATATGAAATATATTTGACTGATATAGCACCATATTTCATGGGTAAAATTAAATAATAAATTGTATATGTTTATGTCGTGCCTGAAGTTCAGTTATGAAATATATAGATTCTATTCACTGTTCAATCTATTTAAAGGCTTATATCGTGTAGTACCTCTCAAGCCGGTGATAGGGGGGGGGGGGGTAGGGATGTTGGAGTTTTTTTATTTTCCTTCATGAACTCTGTACTTTTCATGTTATTATGTGATTAATGCTTTCTAGGGATCACTTGTTCTCGGTTTCAAGAAGTTTTGAAAATTATGAAATATGTATTCTATTTTATCAGTTATTACCTTTATTTCGTTGAAATCAATATCACTAATCAAATGCAATTTTCATTTTCTGCATACATAAGCATATATTTATATCGAAGGAGGGACCGTAAATTTTACGATCACGGATATTGTAACTATCTTGTAACTATGATCTTGGTTTCATCTGATTTTAAACAAGGCTGTAAATTTAAAACCGCTTATAATATCCAGATATGTATTGATATATCAAGTATGTTTTCTACGAAACATTTAATTGCTTTTAATTGCGAAATAAGATATCCTAGTAATATTTTCGGTAGTATCATTTGATAAGTGAGATATTTACTTTACTTTCAAATTGATGTTTCATACACAATTTTCACGAGAATCATAACATTTTATATGAACGAATAGTGGAGAAGGAGAATGCCGTAGAAAAAATATGTCGTGATTTTACTCTATCGAAACACGCTCATTTCAAAAGCATTTGCTTATAGGATGAAAGATTTATGTAAATTCCAGTCCGAGTCAGCTTATCTGCAAACATATCGTCTACAACTGAGAGTGTAAGTCAACATTCAAGAATAACATTGTATATAAAATGGTGATAACTATTGATTTTAGTCTTCCATTGCAGTAACGGAACTTATTAAGGAAACATAAAAGAACCTATCAGAACGGTTTCTTTCTTCTTTTCTTCATTTAACAATATATAGTAATAATGAAAATAAAGATCAACAAGGCACACCGCCTTTCACGGGATGAATTCAGTTACTGAATACATCTTGCAACACAAGACTTCCGAGAGGATATCAAGTAGGATATCTAGTAGTGCACAGCACTTTAACACGATTCCTTAATGTCAAATCTGCAAATTATAAAACAGCATTTGTATGCATGTAATCAACGATTGATCAGAATGTGTTACGTGTAAAGAGTAAAGAATGTACAGTTGTGTCCAATGTAAGAAGAAAGTTGTGTACAATATAAGAAGAAAAGTGTGCTTGTAGTAATTATATAGGCAATATTGACATGCGTGTTGTAATTATAAACTTTAACTTTAAGCTGGCATGTGTCGTGAGGTTGGTAACTATTGTCACGGAAATATAAAACATTCTAAACCTTTTCACACCAATAAGAATCAATAGTAGTGTTTCTATAGTAGTATTTCTATTTGCACCTTGATACCTTTATCTTGCTCAGTTTGAACAAGGAATGAGAGAAAATAAACTTTTTAAGGACGTCTAAAAACCTATAATACACTTAAACACCTTACTTTACATATTAATAAATCGAATCGAAAAAAAAGAAAAGAAAGAAAGAAAGAAAGAAAGAAAGGAAAGAAGAAGAAAGAAAGAAAGAAAGAAAGAGAAAGAAAGAGAAAGAAAGACAGAAAGAAAGAAAAAAAGAAAGAAAAGAAAGAAAGAAAGAAAGGAAGAAAGAAAGAAAGAAAGAAAGAAAGGAAAGAAAGAAAGAAAGAAAGAAAGAAAGGAAAGAAAGAAAGAAAGAAAGAAAGATAGAAAGAAAGAAAGAAAGAAAGAAAAAAAAACAAACAAAAAAAACAATGATCTTACACCTAGCTATACAATAACTTTGTTATTATTTCATACAGCAGATTGAAAATTGTGATTTATTTTTAAAGGACATCGAAATTTATCTAAATCACAATACACAATCTTTGGTTATTTTAGTCAAAGTTTATATCACAGTTTATTACATGACTCCGAGTATGTCACTAATATCACTACATTACTTATGTACCAAATATGTGACCTGGAAGTATGCACTTCGTCAAATATGATACATAACTATACAAATCCTGAAATATACTATCCTAATATAAGTTCGAAATTTCTATAATTGTAAGTAGAATTTTAAGAAGAATTTTAAGTAGACTACTTGTAAAGGCGTTAGTTTGTATTTGAACAAATATACTATATTCAGTGTAAGAAATTACTTTAACAAATTAAGCGAGAGTATCATTTTTCAGTTGTCCGATAAACCTGTATTTCTCTGCAAGGAGCCTCTGACAGAATTCTTTAGAAGCAATGTAACAAGGAAATTGCATGCTTTGATAACGTTACTTGAAAATTGCTCTGTGATAAAAGGATAGCGTGACGGTCTCTAAGGTATGCTTATCTTTATGTATTACTTTATTTTGGTGGTTAAATGATACGGCTTTGCTAAATGAAAGCGTTGGTTTTCTTTTTTTTAAATACAGTGTACTCAATTATTTAGGAATATGTGACAGATAAATATGAGGTTTGTTTCATTTAAAAAAGATCATTTAAAAAGAATACACAGAACGTTCTTCTGTTATTTGGAATGCTAGGTTTTCATTCGATGTAGTTTTGTAAACGTAGTTGAACTATAATTGACAGAAGTGTAATTTATGATATCATTCCGTTCTAAAAGTAGCATGTAGGTTATAACAAGGTGGTCGGTACAACCTCTTTATTTACCGGACATTTAATGAGAAATAAGACGGAAAGGCTTACGAGTTGTTGATGAAATTAATGATACATCAGAAGCCTTTTTGATTTAAGACTAGATTGTATCACTTAGTCTACATATTTTCTCTGAAAATCAACAAAATCAAATAACATATATATAAAAGTTTGTTTTAAATTCATAATACATTTCCAAAAACTGTTTGCGCGATATATTCGTTTTGATTTAAAATATCTGAATACGTTCTTTTATATCACCTTATATTTCTAGTAAGAGAAATATTCAGTCCGAACATACTTTACATCATCAGCATCTTCAGGTTAATTAGCCCTCTCCCTCCTGGAGTGTACACAATTTATGAATACCCATTACATAATTTACATTATGATCATTTTCTCCCTGATAATTAAACTGCTGAGTCACATTTCCACAATAAAAACATTTAATAATATCTGCATCAGATGACTATGGTGTGATTGTGAACTGCATGCTTAAGAAATTATTGAAGAGCAAATTAAATTAAAATAATAATAAAAATATATAAAAAAAATTTTTTTTAAAATAATGAAAAAGATTTATTTTGATGTTTTGATTTGTAATTCTTGTTTTTGTCTTTTGAACTTGTTTAACTTCATGTTTATTGTCCAAGATCTCTCAACTGTACGGACATATATATCGAAAACTCGTATATTTTAGGCAAATGAGCGGCAACACGAGTGTTATATGATAAATGGGTATAAATGTCATGTCAAAAGCAATGTGCACTGCAAGATAAGATACCATTTTGATTTGTATTCTAACAACCAAATATTTTGTGTTTTCTGAATATAATATCCAATCTAAAAGATATATATGGTATTAAGAATCTTAAACTTGTTTCCAGTACAGACCGGAATTAATGGCTCGTTCATAACTGTTAACACGATAAAGTGGCCCTGAATCAACTAACAAATCATAGTCATTCATATCGAGTTTTTAGCACAATTTTTTTTAAGTAGCCTAAGTAATTCCAACTTCTTTCATAACGCCGAAATGAAGTCTTCATAAGCACGCGTCGTCGAAATGATGTCATTTAATGCCCGCCACGCGATTTGTCTAACATATGAGAGAGTTAGGGATGTAAGATGAGTATCAGAATCACTAGCAAAGGTTTAAATAGTACACAATCCTGTATGATCTGCAAGAAGTTGTAATATTACACTTTTCATCAGCCAACCCATTACTCATTGTTTGTTTGGCGCAGAACAAAAGTAGCAAATACTTCTATTCCTTTATTTATTATATTGTTTACATCATGAATGTCTCTGGTAATTAGATTTGTATTGTCATTAATTGGCAAAACAGTAAGGTGTTAGTGCTAATAAATAATTAATCCTTTGGCTTAATTATCATAACACACACACTTCGTGTGTTTTTGAACAAAGATGCCAAAGCAAATCATGTACTTGTTGGTGTATAAGAGGTATTTGTAACTCATAATTATACCGTCATATTTTTTATTAATTTGATGAACCTTGACTCGCGAAGGTAATGAAAGTGATTATGACATTAAAGTTAATTCTTAATAACATATTATATGACTCTAGCGCTAATGATGATTGGTTCTTTTGAAACATCTTTGTCGTCTTATTAACTCAAGACGCAAACAATATGATAACAGGAAATATTATGAAAGTAAAAGAGAAAGCACATATGGTTTGAAGCATGATTTGCTAATAGCTTTGGAAATTGATTTGCTTTGTGTTCTGTCTGGAATACATATCTAAGACATTACTGTTAATACCTTTGCATAAATAACAGGATTTCATATCCTGACGAAATAATCGCAGTCTATTTATAAATGCAAATAAAACAAAAAGAAACAAAAAAGAAACTTGTTTATATATGTACATGTATATATATGAAGATGTATTTGTTTTCTTTACTTTTTATTAAATTTTGTATATACGTATGAACACTGATTTTAGTTATTGGAAAAGATGTGTCGTTTCGAGTCTGTGAAAAAGAGAATCTATTATACTCGCATGTATTTATTTTAAATGATAAGAAAATGTAAAAGGGAATGATACTTGTTTTTTACAGTCTTTTTGTAATAGTATAGGTCCAAAATGAAAATAAAAACATAAATAATTTCTAGAAAAAGTCTTACTTCCTCTGCAAAAAATAAGTTATCTAAATGTGCAATGGTAATTTAAATTTCAGCAAAAAATGCAAAGAGGCGGTGTGGCACTTAACTATATATAATCATAAACTTGGATGATTAAATTTTCATATTTTTTTAAAAATAAAATGTTTTATACCATTTAAAAAAGAATTATAAAGGTTTTAAAAAAAAACTGATTCCTATTGGTGACCATTAGGGTTGGTAATCCGTAAAAAAACTACGAAAGTACAATACCACACACGGAACAGGGTGCGCTCGGTCAGTGTTTTCAAGTATTCACGACATTACTGTTTAAATTGAGTAATGTGAATTCACTAAATTTCGTGGGCATGACATTACGTGGTTTGTCACAAAGAACATTTTTGTTGGTTCTTAAATTCGTAAAGTGTTTATTTTTCCAAACGGTAATATGAAAGTAATGTCATGTAAAATAATCTTACAGCAGACAGTAGTGGTACATGTAATTGCAAGCTACCTTCCACGCCCGCTAGCACCGGCTTAAGAAGAATTCAAAATTTAATATGATCTGTTAAATCCGATGTAGAACAAAAGTTACAAACAAAATTAATAAGATCTGCACTGTAAACGCATCTATATTTCTTTCTATTGCTCTTTAATATTTAAAAGTAATCCAGACGTCTTACGGAAAATGCTATTTAAAATATTGCTTAGAGAGACAATATCATTGGCATCGCTGTAACAAGTTTATTGAATCTAAGGTGTCTTTTTGGAATAATCAGTTCTGTTGGTTTTGATTCTAGTTCTGAAATATACAGAAACCTTATTTCTCAACATGTCACAAAAGGAGGAAAGCCTTAGGTACAAAAACACCTTTATCTATATGTATGTCTACATTTACACAATTCAATGAAAACAAACGCTTTTTTAAGCTTTCGACGTTTAGCCTTCTTCAGAAAAAAATTGAAATGAATAGAATAACATTTGTTTTTACTTTCACACAGGAAATTGCCCCTACAGGAGGGAAAATGATAATGCATTTTTGCTTCTTACTGTTACCAAGATATTTGCATGACACAAAAGGAAAGTTTGAACACCTCTTATTACTATTTTATTGGTTATTCAGATTTTAAGGACAATTACCATCGCGAGTTTATGAACAATATTTTAGTTTCCTGTTTGCAATATTACAGAAACAGACTGCGTTACAATTATAAATTATTAATTATAATCAATATAAAGTTAATTCATTTTGCGCAAGTGTTGTAGAATAATTAAAGTGAATATGGCTACTAAACAAGTCGGAAAAAACATCATTTTCAAAGTTCTATAACAATTACCTTTTCAAAGGATTGTGATTTATTAGAAAACAAGGTATTCTTATATATAAAATAATAAAAGATCGTAGAATATTTCTTTACAAACAATATACTGGATAATAGTTAAGAAACAGGGATGTAGGACTAGTGTTGAAAAAGTAAGATCACTTAAGAATAATCATTAAACATGCATTAATTAGTTTCGATCAACAGGAAACAATTTAACACAACTGTTGCTTAAATGGTGAATGTTACCAAGTTTGATTTATAAGAGAGGAAGAATGTTCTCGTTTTTAAAATGACCCTTTAATGTTTATAGATGTTGAACATTATATTTTATGAACAAATAAGAAAACAATTTCAATTTGTAATGCTTATTTTTTATAAATCGTTCCGTTTTTTACTCACGAAAAATGTAGTTATAAATTATTATATCCGATAACGCAATATCGATGTTTTCGTTAGAAAAAGTCTGATTTTGACTAAAAATATATAAGACAAATACTTATAGTATATAGCACAATATGACAACCAACCAACCAAGCTACCAAACGGATAGAAAACAAACAAAACTTGAACGTAATGAATCTTCAAAACGCTACATGATGATCATATCTGTGTTTCCTTTCCTAGAATGAATCAGCACAATTATCAATTTTCATTAGCTGACGTTAAAGTATTTATTGCTGATGTTCATTCTTGATATCTTAAAGTGTTGAATCATTATCATTTTATAACGTAAAGATATTTATTTCAGATATAACACATAAAAGATAGTACCTGCTTGTATATCTGAACGCTCAAAGACATATTGTTTTAATATAAAGAGCAAAATGTACACGATGCACGCATGAAAATGCTACCATGGTGGAAAAGTTACAATGTCTAAATATTTTGAAAGCATTGTACATGCCACAAAAATCTAAAGCATTTTATATTCTAATGAATCTGAGAACAATTAGAGCTTCCAGATGAACATAATATTGACGTTAAAGCAAAGAAAATGTGAATTACAAAAATGCACACATGTTTTGATGTATGCGCTTCGTTACATCCAAAAAAAGAGATTTTTTTCTATTATATGAAAAAGGAATTCCAAAGAAAACACTTTGCACACTTTGAACGTTTATGATGATAATATTTCATGTTTTCTTTTGAACGATGCTTATCAAATAAGAAACTACATATAAATAAAAATCATTAAATAATCAACAAAAATCAACACAAACACAAAACCCAACAGAAAAGATTATCTTCGGAATGTTAATAATCATTTTTACTGTAGGCTCTGAAATTATAATTTCCCTTAACATAATAAGCATAACATTTTATGGGTTGAAACAGAAAGTTTCTATTACGGTGTACAGTTAACATGTTCAAGTATTTCTGTACGCATTCGTGTCTTTATATACCGGATATAAATTTACTATTATACTTTATAATAAAACGTTATTAAATTCACAATAGTACTCAAAAGTCATGACTAAATAATCTTTCTCTGTTAACACCGCTTTTGATTTCTGGTGACGACGTTTATATAAAAAAAACGTTTAAATATGAAATAAAATAGCACATTTTTGTGCATGAAAAATTGATTAGACGTAATAATATTGAGATAATCGGTGTTCATTTATCATACACATTACTGATATACCAATGACTTATGGGAATTTGCAAACAAAACAATTATACTACTGGGAAATTAAGTATTTTAATCATGTAAGATATTGTCTTTTTCTGATGATACATGTATAAAGAAGGAATTTTGTGCGGTTTCATAAGTGTGCATATATACTATTATACACTTTCTATGAAGGAAAATATAATTTTCTTTATCATATGATAATAAAGGCAAAATGGCAGAAAAATAGGAATGAGCTTAGTTGTTATACTATTGTTATTTTGATTTACTGTTTCTTATTAATAACTTAATATATTTAAAATTAGGAAATAATGTAGTATTTTCTAGTCGGAAACAATAATATTGGTGTTCATTTATTATACAAATTACTAATATACCTATGACTTACGGGAATTTGCAAACAAAGCATTTATTCTACTGGGAAATTAAATGTTTTGATCATTTTAGTTATCGTCTTTTTCTGATAGTATAAAGAAGGAACTTTGTGCGGTTTAATTAGTGTGCATGTATACTATTATACTATTTCTTTGAAGGAAAATACAATTTTCTTTATCAAGTTGTAGACCAGGCAAAATGGCAGAAAAATGGAAATGAGCTTAGTTGTTATTATATTGTTATTCTGGTTTACTGTTTCTTAACTTAATATATTTAAAATTAGGAAATAATGTAGTATTTTCCAGTTGGAAACAATAATATTCCATTGCAATTCAATGACCGAATACCTTTGCACAATCAGTTTTCTCATTTATTAATTGTGTGCAGAATAAAACCTTTAGTGCAGAATAAAACCCTTAAATACTTTATATCTTTCATAGCATGGTTGTATATTTTATAAGAGGCAAAAAGACCATAGTATAGTTACAAGTGTTATGATATAAGACAAAATTGTGAGAACTCAAAAAAGTGTTCCCTTACAAAAATGCCAATCAGAAGAACAAAATGATGTGATTGCATACATCTCACTGTTATTCAGCTTACTTAAAATTATCATCATCAACTTCAACATCATTCGTTGTCGTACCCATATAATTTCAAGATGCTGGTCCTTTCTTTGGTTTTATTAAAATTCTTTAAATGGTAAAGAAATGATCTGCGTCATGTGAATTGATATCTAATATTTGAAGCTACAGTTATTCTTCCAATAAATATGTCTATAATAACAAGAAAAAGATCATCATCAAGGAGAGTAATCTTTTGTTTTGGTTTTAAGCAACTCTTGATTATTTCCTCTGAAAAGTTTACATTTAATTTATTTCTTCTGAGATTTATCAACTCGATGTTACGCTTCATTACCAAACATGTTTCTAGCAATGCTCGGATAGCCTTTGGCAGGATATTATACACTGAAAACAAACATCTTTGTTATATCGATATTGTCTAATGATTTGAACAGTCAAGCTTACAAGGAAAATAACACTATACTTTGAATCTTGATAATGTAAATGAAATTCTTTTCCAGAATGGCTAATTGCTTACTACTAGAATAGTTTGTCAAAACGAAAACATTAAACAAAACCAGAAAGTACCAGTTCAGTTTGTGAAACAAAAACTTGATATAGAATCATGACTATAAGCAATCATTTTTGTTTCTAATAACATTATTTTTAATAGAAATAATAATGCACGTAATAGAAGGTAAATCAAATAACACTGTAACATTAGTAGCCATACAATACAATACAATATATTTCAATTATCTTCAAATTTTTAGAGTGTTTCTATGGTAAAATATTTCTATAAAAAGCAAAACAATGTTGAAATCAATAATATTCTAGAAGAATTGCTGACAAAGGGATAAAGTTATGTGTAGTATAAGATGAGTAAGCGATTAATTGTCTTCAATCCCGGTACTAGTATCATTTTACAATTTTATCTTGACATGTCCTCAAAAAATCGTACCTTATTCTTACTTCATATTAGCTTTCCGATAAAAGAAATGGATGATATTTTTGTGTGCAAGAGGGTATTTTAATCTCATCGAGTGAGGTTTAGAAAATGTATTCTCACGATTGGCTTATACTGGGTCTCAAGTCCACGATTTTACCTCGAATAATTATATAAATGTGTTTGCCCCAGCGTGAGCCTCAATTTCAGACGATTTCCATATATATAAGAATTCCAACAATCATCTATTTTATATTGAATTTTTTTCACGTTTCGCTAACGGAATGCAACGGACGTGACACCAAAATTACAACATAACGCCATATGGCGCAAAAATAAAACATTACGTTTATAATATACATTATGATATTATTTTTTGTAAACATGTATAAAATACGTTACGCTTACCGATTTCTAATACAAAAAAACTCCCTATAGTACACTTGTATACAGTAAGGAACAATTTAAACGACTCTTTCAAAGTACATGAAGACTAGAGCTCACAGAAATAAATTAAAATAATTGTTATCGCTTATTTTACTTGCACAAAATTTAAATCAAACAGTTCCAGAGGACAATAAATACAGTTTATCTCTATATATAATTTACAAGATGGGGATTTTAAGACAATTGTTCTTCTCACATAAAGGTCAATGTACTTTCCTGCAGTGAAAGATCAGTGAGTATATCTTCAGTCATGAATAATTGCCAGCTTGAGATTGCTTTGAAACGTAGCGAAATATTAGTATCCAATGTGCCAAGTATGCTTTTTTTTACAGCGGATAAATGTGTCATGTTACCTTCATGTAATAAGTCTTAGTACCTCAAAAACAAAATGCTAAATAGACAAGCCTTTGTCCTCTAGATTTATATATTATGTTGATGATGTCATATCAGGACAAGATCTCTAATGTTACAGATGCTAATGTTTCTATTATTTGGTTGTATTTTTATTTCAAGCCGGAGGTATATATTAGGCCATTTATAAAAAATTTTGTATACTTGAACATTATATAATAAAAGGTAATGTAACATAGAACACAGTTTGTTATTTAAACGAAAAAGATGCATGTCATTTAGTTAAAGTCATTAAGATCCCAATAACACATTTATGCTAGTATCTAGGTGACACTTTTGTAATATTTTGCGAATTTATGTCTTAAGATTTTTTATTGGTCACATAGCAATAACAATATTTTAAATGAAATGTCAATGTATGCATGTCATGTAATAAGCTCAAAAGTTGTAGAAACACACCTATTGTTCACCAACTCCTCGAAATAAATATATTTGGCATATAGTTTACATATCTGTCATATATCATTGTATCATAACTTCGGTTTGGTCTGTTATAATGTATCATTATGCATCATTATGCAGCAAAAATTAACCTACAGAAATACTTATTTTTATCATCCATAAAACCTTAGTAGCACTTCATCTCTCTTCATTGAAACAAGTGATTCAAGCAGTAAAAACTTTTACTCTAGGATATTATCTATTGCCAATGCTACTATGTTCTCATTACTGAATCATCGTATGAAAAGTTATACTTACTTGATGGCTTTTGTTTTATATGTGAACATAGCTATATCATAAATGCCACTAACAATTGTTGACTGTAAATCATTCAAAAATTGGAAGAAACAGTTCGGTCGAATTTTGCATTTAGCACTTATGACGAAGAAGATGTAACTTGTTGTATCATATTATTTGTTTCTGGTTACATTACATCATATCTTGTAATCTTGTAGTACATTGAATCATTCTAGTGTGAGCTAGTTTAGCCTTGTTTATAGGTAAAAATTCGTCAGTCAGTCATCTCACGTACGTATGCGATGTCACCTGTATTGAATTACCTTGCGGTATACACTTATAAAAGAGGAGGCATTTTCAGATTTGCTAATACATAATATGAGCATTGCTAGATATAAGATGTTGATGTAGTTTACTCTTATTTAGGGGAATATAGTAAGATTGTAGTAAATTTAAATTGTTTAATTATAGTGTTATGTAACTTAAGAATATACGAAATATATATGTGTGGTTGGATATTTGATTACAATGACAAAGGATTGTTTTAGATGATTATTTTTGTTTTTTTTGGAAAGTACATAAGACTGTGTTTGTTTGTTTTGTATTGTTATTTTTTGTGGATTTTTCTATTTATTTATTTATTTGTTTATTCATTTATTATTATTATTGTTATTATAATTATTATTATTTACTTTCTGCTTGTTTTTTCTCTCCGGTTTTTATGGGTTTATTTACCCTAAAATGTAAAAGTAAATTTGGTCAAACTTGCATGCAACAATGTGTAGTCGGCGTTAAGTAAGCGAAATAATTAAGGTTATGTTGTATAGTGTAATAAACGATTTATAAAATAGAAATCATATAAAAAAGTATTTCATCAAAGACCTAGGTAATTTACTTAGAAACGCATTGAAATAAACTGATATGTTTGTTATATAATAGTAGAGGCCAAATAATTTCTTTATGAAAAGTTGAGCAACTAAACACGTACGTTTAGTAAATTGAAACATTTATAATGTCATATAATTACTGTTTGACAACAACATAAAAAAACACACACAAAAAATTATCTCAGTTAATAAACAAATAAAATATAATAAAATAAATGAATGAATGAATGAATGAATGAATGAATTAATTAATTAATTAATTAATTAATTAATTAATTAATTAATGAAATGTTGAAATCTTATAAGTTCGAATAAAATTAAATCTGTGTTGATGAATATTCGTCTGTATTATATTTTATTATGAATTCTGCTTTTATTGGAAATAGGTTTGGTCTGATAGAAAAGATAAAGTGTCTTTCGATAACAGTCAGTCCAGTTGTGTTTGAATTAGATATGAAACACTTCATTATGATGATTTTCATGTTATTTATTGAGTGCATGAGGTACACTGCGCTATTTCAATACTCTACTTAAAACAACATCAAAAATCACAAGCAAGCAAGCAAAAATACTAGAACGAAAAGAAGATAATATCCGTCATGAATGACTTCCAAAGAATGTATTCCTTGAAGCAAATAGAAATTCATTTTGCCAACAATGCGTTACATTGTAAAACTGTCTGCGAAATCTATTGTCAAAATTATTACCTATTGTTATTGAGGTTTTTCACAGCTCACAGCAAAGCGTTCTGAAGACAAAAGTATTTGCTGAAAGCATCCACTTTTTGTCGTCTTACGCTTACAAATAATTAATATACCTTAAAGCTACAGCTACGATATCTCACAATTCATTTTATATACTACAGTTTACAGTCGGACGATAACAGAAGAAATGATGATTTGTAGGCATATAGTTCGGTTGCTTTTTTTATTCCTCAAATGAATTTTCTTTTCTTTTTCAGAGCATTCAGTATTGCTTAGAAAGTTAACAACAATGGAAGACGGGAAAGCGACGAGTGTCAGTTTAGAAACATTAGAGGCTCACGACGGTGAGAGTTCGAAAAATGAATCCACTGAAAATCTTGACAATTCATGCCTTGGGAAGGCAAAGAGGATTTTAAAAGCTGTTTACAAAGGGGCTAGATCGTTAGTAGGACTGGCCATTATTCTTATAGCATACGCATTAATTGGTGCGCTTGTATTTATGTTAATTGAATCAAGACATGAACAGAAGTATAAATCAAATATCACAGGAATACGGGACACCATGATTCAAGAATTATTAATAAAATCTGCCCCTATAACTGACAAAGACGCCTGGAAAAATCATACAAAAGCATTGTTACTTAACTACGAAAGTTCAATCCGGGATGCTATTAAGAACGATGTGCCTTCTGATTCTACCGAAGAGGTTTGGACAATGTGGAGCAGCTTATTCTTTGTTTTTACAGTATTTACAACTATTGGTATGTACCCTGTAATGTGTTGATTACTGTCTGATTACACAGCTACGAAATTACGTGGTTGTTTTTTTTTTCAAATATGGATCGTTTGAATACATACAATGAATTGTTTGTTTAGAATGTTCTGGTAGCATTGAAATTATAATGTTATAAATAAAATAATATTGTCTTGGATATTTTAAATCAACATCTTAGAGTACCTTTCTTTGCAAAAGTATGAAATTAATATATCAGCCTTAATATGTCACATAGTTTCTTCATTTTGTTGCATAGACAACGGATAATGAATTAAACTAACTAACAATATCTTTAAATTTTGCACGATTAATAAATATCATAACTGAGAATTTATTTAAGAAAATTGGGCGTAACGATCCTACATTTTGAGCTGTTGTATCTGAAAGATTTTTACCTTTCTAGGTCATTTTAAGTGCAAATAATTCAGAACAAACTGTAACTACATTTTATTTTATTTTATTATCTCATTTGTTATTTTATTCTTAATCAATATTTGAAGTTAAAACATCTTAATCGAATATACATTTTGCAATTTTTGATGAGTAAACTTACAGCAATCATTTTCAACTATGAAATAAATATGTTGCATAAAGTTTTAGGGAATAAGAAATAAACAAAACTTTGAAATAACAGTTGGTGTTGTTTTTAAGAGTTGACTAGTATCTGCATGACAATGATCTGAAACAAGTCAAAACTCATTTTCAGGGGCACAAAACTCAAAAAGTAGGACCATGACCTCAAACTTTATTTTGCTTTTTTTCAATCATTATTCTCTTTAATCATCTGTTTATAAGTTTAAATGTTCCTTATTTTCCTTTGTAAAAAAATGATCAACTATGATCTAGGATGTGTGATAATGAATAATGATTAATATCTAACTTACACTGCATACACGTTTTAAATTACAGACATTTGATAAGAACAACATGATACAATTTAATAAGTTCATAAATTATATTTTAAAGCCTTTGTTCAGCTTGTATAGTGTATATGTAGATCAATATAATATTAAATATATAAAATGATATTTCTTCTTTTACTAAAATATATATTTTATGGTTTCCAGGTTATGGAAATTTAGCTCCAGTAACTGGACTTGGGCGAGTTTTATGCATAGTTTATGCTGGCATTGGTGTTCCCCTTGCCCTGCTTCTCTTGGCAGAATTGGGTAAGCGATTTACAATGGCACTTAAATTTTTATGGGCCTTCGTAAGAAGATATTACTATTACGGCTATTGCAAAAAGGTAAGGGAACGAAATCCGTTCCAGAGAAAATACGAACTTAATGATGATCACCTCCCAGATGACGAAGCCAAAAGTGAAGACGGTAAATCCGATGATAGAAGTCGAAGCGGCTCAAGGATAATATACGGTTATGAAGTAGATGACGAGTTCAACGTACCTATCACGATCGCTATTCTTATCTTGTTTGTATACATTCTACTTGGTGCCATGATGTATTCAATTTGGGAAGACTGGGATTTCATCGAAGCTATTTATTTTGTTTTTATATCACTATCAACGATTGGTTTTGGAGACATTTTGCCAGCTCATCAAAAGTTCTTCGTTGTCTCGTCAATTTACATGTTCATTGGCTTGTCGCTTGTCTCTATGTGTATAAATGTTGCTATTGAATTTTTTAATGTTGCCGCTGTACGTGCTAAAAGAAAAGTTGGTGAAGCAAAGAAGAAAATAGGAGACAAAGCAAAGCAAGCACATAGAAATGCAAAAGAAAAAGTAGCCGATATCAAAACAAATATTGCTGACGAGACGTCAAAATTCAAACACAAATCTGAAGAAAAAGTGAAAAAGTTAAGAACCAATATTGCAGATGAAACTTCAAAATTTAAGCAGAAAACTGATGAGAAAATTTCAGGAATTAAGACAAATATAAGTGAAGAAACAACAAAGTTTCGTAAAAAGGCAGATGATAAGTTCAGAAGGAAACCAAAAGAGCGCACGGAATCAAGCCCTGCTATAATTCCGATTCACACGGATAATACTTATGACGAAATTGGAACGGTTAAATCAGATACTGTTGAGGAGAAATTGTAAATATATATTATGAAGTATACATGAAATATGAAACAAAATCATAGGTATGACTGTCACAAAAAGTAATTAAATGTAATAGCGATTAGCACCGAACATTTGATGCTTTTCATTATTATGTAATTTGCTAAAATGTATTTTCCCTGCTATTGCAGACATTGTTATTGCTCAGAAAAAAGACTTGCCTTGCATTGTATTTATAACGTGAGGAATTTGTCATTTAATCATTTTATTCTTTCTTTACATTTGTATTTTGTGTATGGAAATATGCCAGCAAATGCTGATAAGACTGAAGTTGAGGATGTTTTCTGGGATTAAGAAACAAAGCTTTATAGCGTATTTACATTAAACATTGAATTAACTTACTTAGGAGTTTTAGGAAATGACATTAAATTGCGTAGCACATTTATATTTACGACTATAGGTGAAATCATAAGCATTTTGAATGCAAAATGGATAAAACAAAGAAGACAAAGATGTCATTGATGCGTTCCAATAAAACAAATTAAATACATTTTTTTCATTAATTTCATTATTACGAATGCATTATGTTTGTTGAATTTGTTATTCATTGTTTCGGTTCCAATCATGTATCAAATATGACTATTTTATTAATAAAAACAAGCATGTACCTTAATGACTTTGTTGCCAGTACAGCTAACTTTTCCTAATAATTCTCCGTATGAAATCCCGGAACTTGGCAGTTATTCATCTATATTATTGCGTGGACATACTTGTAACAGTTGAATTTATATTATGAATTTATATTAGCAACTCATAATACATCACGTATTGGTAAGTTAAAATGAGAACTGTAAACATTTGATGCAACATTTCTATATATTGAATCAGTAACTTACATCAAAGTACATGTGTATTTTCATCTGATTAAAACAAAAACAGCAGAACTGTATCAAACATTTAATGAGAATGCTTTTTTTATGATGAATAATCATCTGTGTGTTCTGTTTATTTTCCTTGTAACTCCCATTTCAATTCCTTTGATTAAAATGATATTTTAATGGTGTAAAATGTAAAGTTATAATTTGAAATGTCTGACATGTTCTAGCATTGTTGATTAATTTTTGATGTAATAGGATAAATATCGACATGTTTTTTTTAGTTTAGTTTATTCCATAGGTGTTCATGCAATAAATGTCGATATAACATGATTTATCAATGTGAATTATTAACTGCATTGCATATTCCTGAATAATAAACTTATATATGGAATTGCAAACGCATCACATGATTATCTCACAAACGACAAATATTGTTTATTGTTTGAGGCAGAATTATATATGTTCCTAAGATTATTTAATTATTGTTTTACCTTTGATTAGTTAATGATGGAGACATTTCTATAAATAGGTTTGGGCGTAACATGTAACATGTTGTATTAAAGTTAAGAAATTAGGATTGATTTATTTACGTACGTTATTTTTTAACATGTTAAATGTTTTTAATTCATATCTCAAAATAATCTGTCAACATTATCTAAGCCTCTGAATTATTTCTTGTTATTTTATGTAACACAATTGATGCGTTTTCCGCTCTTTTCACGTTCATGTCCATTTTCCTATCTTTGTTTTAAAGTTTGCCGTTTTTCTTTAATGTTTAAATATGCGTGTACTTTTTTAGTTCATTTAAATTCTTTTTTACACAATTGTTCATTTGCTCATATGAAATGTCTGCACATGTTAAAATATTACATGTACTTTAAAAGTCCCTAATTGTCTCATTCCAAATAAAATGACTAATATTTTGCAGCGATGCCTTTGTTGTTTACTTGCTGTTGTGTTTAGCTCACCAGAACCTCGGGTGATTTATAAGTGTCAAAGAAGGATTCTCCGGCGTCCGTCGGCCTTCGGCATCGTCGTGTTATCCTCTGAAACTGCTGGACAGATACTTCAAAATTGGTCTGTAGACTCCTTGTAACAGTTAATCTTAGAGTTGCTCATATAATGTGAATTGCGCCCTTGTAGGGGTCAACACAGCTAAAAGAAAAAAAACTTTAAACATCTTCTACTGACCTAATTGATTAATGATCGACGCAGTTTTTCTTAGGTAGTCTTTTATCAAATTTTCCAATATTAATTTTATTGGCGCCTTTGCTAAAAATAGAACAAAAACTAAACATCTTCTACTGAACTAATTGTAAGATGGCCAAATACTTTGTCCGTAGCATTCTTAGGCAGTCTTCTATCAATTTTGCTTATATTAATTTAAATGGTTTCTTTTAAGAGCCTCTATAGCTAAATTAGGAAAGACACCTTCTAATGAACTAATTGACTGATGATCATCAAACTTTGTCTGCAGCATTTTTAGGTATTCTTTTTTATAAAAATGTTCCAGTATAAAAAGAAAAGTAGAAAGCGTGATTTGACATGCCAGATGTACAGTATCAATGAACTTGGGCAATTTGTGAAAGCTTCGTTTTCATTATAAACAATCAGTGTCCTGCAACTATATAATCAGAGGGCCAAATTGCTGGACTTGCCTTTCGGCAAGTTCAATTTTAAAGTTATTTCTACCACTGATGAGCAATTCAAGGTCATCATGGTCCTCTTGTTGTTTCGATTTTCCTCAAGTTACTTTTAAAATCGTAAAATTCTAAACAAATGAAATAACATAACAATGGCCTTGTGAAAAGAAAAATATTAATTTGATATTTTAATGTCCTTTCGGATGCATTACAATTCGAGACATATTATCAAGATATTACTATTTTAAATGGTTTGTTTATTAAAATAAAAAAATATGTTGTGTTATTTTTATGAAGGTGACTTAATGCCTGTGATAAAGGTTTTAAAGTAATAAACAACGATTATAGTTCATAGCAAGAGTTCTGTTTATTTATATATATTCTCTGTAGTATGATACTTAATAAAGAATAACATAGAATATATCATTCCTCAGATCACGTTAGCAGGTCAAAGTTCTCTGTTCACAGACCTCGATGAAACTCCAGCGGAAACGATACCTACCCCCCCCCCCCCCCCCTATAATAATAATAATAATTTTATTCGGTAAAAGTGTACATGACATGGCAATGACATAATGATGCATAATGATACAATACATATAACAATAATCAAAATATTAAAGAGACTAGAAATATCACATGACATAAGTATACGACAAATATAAATATATGAGCCATGTAGTGCCCACCAATACCAGGGATAACACAAAACAGAGGAAAGGATTCCTCTTATTTCCATTGTGGTCCCTGATATTGGAGGCATGACACAGAAAGTCATGTTAATTTGTATGAAATTGAAATTAATTCTTTTACAAATAAGACATAAATTGCAATAATTTAGTTGAGATCACAATATATCACAGTCCAAGTTTGTATCACATTAAAATCACAGTTCAAGTTTGTATCACATCAATAAATCATGAAATAGTGCATCACAGAAATTGTCAGTCAAACTGTAAAAATTTAATAAAAATATTATAAAACGTTAAATGTGCAAGCTAAAAATGGGTAAATTACTAAAGGACACAACATATGTGTGTTGTGCTTAAACTTAATAATAAGTAAAATCTGGGACTCTATTAAGACTATTAAAAGATTCAATACTATTGAAAAATATACTAAAATTAACTGGCCATTAAATGGGCTTTGATGGCATGCTTGAAGGTTTGGGAAGATTGAATATCTCTAAGATTTTGAGGAAGGCCGTTCCATAGTGAAATACCTTTAAAAGCAAAAGTTTTTCTACCAAAGCTTCCAACCTTTGGTAAAGAAAATCGTCCTGTGTCACTAAAAGAATAGCTTACACAGGAATCTTATGTTGAAAGTGCAGACAGTCTAGACCTGGTACAGCGGTCATGGACCTGATTAAGGGGTACAAAATGCTCCTGAAGGTATTTTGGGGCTGTGTCAGACTTTATTTTATGGACATGGCAAAGAGTTATCTGATCAACTCTTTTGGAGACCGGTAACCAGTTAGGAACCTTAAATTGCTCTGGCCCAATATGTGACCTGCTGTCCTTATTCAAAACAAAACGAACCAATTTATTCTGGGTTGTTTGGAGCCTTTTCTTCCAATACTGAGTCAAACTTGGGTACCAAAAAGAACAAACATAATCAAAATGGCATTGAATTAAGGACATGACCAAGAGTTTCCTAGTGTGGAGATCCAAGAATTGACTTTTCCTATACAAGTATTTCAGCCGGGCATTTGCTTTCGTAACCACTGACCGTGCAATTTCTTCACAGGAAAGGTTCTGGTCCAAAGTTGCACCGAGATATTTAACTGAGCTGGTAGCCTGGATATTTATACCATTACATGAAATATTTAAATTGCCTTTTGACCTTAACCTTGGTTTGAACCAAACAGAATAGATTCTGTTTTGCCAAGATTGAAGTGAAAGCTTTGTTATCGACAAGCCATTCACTAACATACTCCATCTCAAGTGATAAAAGAGATTCAATGTCGGAAGTACTTTTACCACACACAAGAATCCCAGAGTCGTCGGCATACAATAAAAGTTTGTTTCTGACAACAGCCGACATATCATTAACATAAATTAAAAATAGAAGGGGACCCAATATTGATCCTTGGGGTACCCCACAAGTGACGGGAGCCTGGCTGGAATAAACACCAGATATCTGAACTAACTGTTGCCTATCTGAAAGATAAGATTGAAACAATCGGACAGCATCAGAACTGAGGCCAATTGCATTCAGTTACATTAATAAAATACTATGATTGACCGTGTCAAACGCTTTCTGCAAATCAAGGAGAACCATTCCCACCATGTTACCTTTATCCATTTGAAATTTTACAAAATCAGATAAATGGATAAGACACGTGTCTGTAGAAAAACCGCGTCTAAAACCGGACTGAAAACTGTATAAAATCTTGTTCTTACTCAAATACCCTTCCATTTGATCATATATGGCCCTTTCAAAATTTTTTGAAAAAACACACAAAATAGACACTGGCCGATAATTACCGACTTCAGTTTTATCACTTTTCTTATAAAGAGGGATAACCCGTGCATTCTTAAGATCATCGGGAACAGAACCCTGAATAATGGAGAGATTGACTATATGAGTCAAAGGACATGCTATAACTGTTGCACTGTCCCTTAAGAACCTACTGGGGATACCATCTTACCCAGTGGCCTTATTAGCACTGAGCCTATTAAGGTAATTTAGAATTTTGTTCTCTGAAACAATTGAAAATGAAAAGCTATCTGGAAAAATACCTTTAGACACATAAAATTTTCTTACAAAAGATTTATCATATTCTCACCTTCAAAAATAAAAAAGAGAAATAATAAAAAGTATAATCAAACTAATTAAATGAATTTCTACATTTTCAATGACACTGCAAACGATCACAAGTAATGCCTGACAGAAATCTGTACACATGTGTTATTCTAAAATGAAAAATAAAACGTTTTGTTACGTGACACCAGAAAAAAAATGAAAACTCTGGAATAGGTATTAACTTATCTAATACCTTTGATATGATTATTTATAAACATGGTCCAGCACCGAATCTCCGTCGGAAATTTATAAGGGGTTCCTTTTGTTTCTTCTTTGTTTTCGTCTTGAAATATAACTGATAATGGTAATGCTTTTTCGATATCTCTAATTGATGCCAATTTCTTTTAAGATTTATCCGAGAGTTTATCTAAATGTTTCTTAAAACTTTACTGTCCGATAAGTTAGTATTGATTATTTGGTTCTGTTTAAACCCTTTTGAGGTCGCGTGAACTACGTTGCATTTTTCATTAATACATGATACGAAAAATATACTTATTGGCCAATTACCTAAGCAATCATTTTCTTCTGTTGCTTTTTTGAAGAATGAACCGTTGTTTTTTCGAGCAAAACTTTTTAAATTAATACATTTTTGCATTGTTTGGCATTGGTTGGGTGAACAGATTCATTTAAAAAAGTATTGCAATGTGAAAACAACATTATTTTTTATTTAAGTGATGATTTTACTTCTATGTTTTGTTACCTTCCCAAATGAATCAGCATAATTTAAAATAAATTTTTATCATTAATTCAATAAAGATATTATAGGAGAATATCTACTGATGCCTTTAAGTCTAGATTTATCATTTCACCACAAGAAATATATGCAATCAGTTCAGATAATTGCATATAAACGATATTGCCAGCTTATGAATCTAAATGCCTAAGAACGACGATTAGATATAAATATCCAGATCCGCACAGAGCACGCACGACATTGCTTTTTGTGAAAAAGATATAATTCCTTAATCTTTTGGCAGCATATTTGACGCTAAGACATACAGAGCATTTATATTAATTTTTATTATAATCATAATCACAAAAAGGAATGCATATTAAAAATCATATCTATTTTTCACTTAAGAAAGGAAAAGAAATAAATAACACAAAAGACGCATGCTTAGTGTATGAGATGCAATACATTCTATGCAGCTAACCAGCGTGTTGGATGTCATTTCTTGTGAGGGAGTTAATAAAATTTGTGGGTATAAAATGTCTTCTGTCTACTACCCGATGAAAATAAAAACTTGAGACAAACTCGTTTCATACTTTTACATTTAATTGAATTAAGTATTTAGATATTGCACGATAGTTCAGAAATGATCAATAAAACATTATTTTTCTATAATTCCACATTATTCCCTTAAGGTATTAGCATCCTAATGCATTACCTCCGCTTTGAAGAATATTCAAATAGGCTAGAACTACTGTTAACTACATTGAAAATAAGGGCCATGGGTTCAATCCCCAGAAGGGTCAACTTTTTTTCTGTCTTTTTTTCTTTTAACATTATTTATGTATCTCTCATGTCCCATTTTGAAAGAAAAAAGTGTTTAATTTTGATTTTTTAATTTATATAGGTGTTTATTGGCTAAATTATGCTAAATCTAGTTACTGTAATAAATATGGTACCTGATATTTTCAAAGTGTAATATAATCAAAACTAGACGGTAAAAGTATTTCATATTTTACAAGATCAACCAATATACTTTTTTAAAAATTTAGGGAAACTTTGAAAACAGGCACTCATTTGGGTAAATTTTAAGACTTTTTTAAATTAGGCTCCCTAAGTAGAACAATGGTCAGACACGTGGTAAAAATGGGTGGGGTAGGGTAACATTTTTATACAGATTTCATAAATTTTAAGTAGAAACCATAATTTTGCTTATGTGGATTGTTCGCTGAATGGTACTATTTGTTTCTTACCAAAAATTAATGGGAAAACATTTTTCATTAGAATGTAATTGCAGATTATTTAAAGGTTCCTCATTTCTAAAAAAGAGCCCTCATAACATCCTAGCTTGAGTTCAGAAAATTAGCCATAACTTGATTTCCGTACGGTAAACTTTGTTTAATTTTGCATACAGGTGTACTTTAAGGTATACATCTGACCTATGATGTCAATTTTTTAGTTCCTGATAGTGCCCATTAGGGTCCTAATACCTTAATTTTCTATCATAGGCTACAACACCACAATGCAACATCAAACGCTTTTCGCCAAACTTCCTCAGAATTAAAAAAAGCTATTTTGTATTGACTCCTTAATTAAAATTTCATTCAAACCTTTTAAGCATTATATCTTATGGGTTATACTTCTCTGCACATTTAAAAATTAATATTCTACTTAGTTCTTTTACATTTGATTTTGTAAAAAAATGTCATTATGTACAATTGCACAATTTAGCCCACCGATGGTTCCTTTAATGTACATGTATGATATGTCCCAACAAAAGAAATTAAAGATATATTATTGTTACATAGTTTTATGTTATTTATGAGAAGAAGATAAAAGGGAGAAATTTCGATGAAAAAAAGAGGTTTACCTAATATTTAAACAACATGCTTATGTTATTGCATTTACAAACTGTCAGTCAGTAAAAATACCATCAACACCATCAATAACAACATTAACATTTAAACATTAATGAATTTATTCAAGGCAATACAACACTAACAACATTTATATTTAAACATTTATGAATTCATTTATTGCAATATCTTGTTTTTGTAAAATACTGGCCGTTCCTTTGCCTCTATAGTCAAAATGTTTTATGGCATATAATATTTATATTCTATTGTTTCTTAAGGTTTCAGCACTACAATAAGTCAGGATGTATTTATGTTCTGAAACTTGTCTCGAATCTCAGGATTTTCATAAGTTAGTGCACATCCTGTGCTGGTTTCTGAATCATCAAGTATGACCTTTTCTGTAAAACCTTCGACCCAGGAAAGTTATTTTTCCTATTCATTTACTTATGAAGAAAATAAGAATCATAGAAAAGAAATATCGTGTGTGGTTTTAGATTATTTCTGGAAATTTATCAGCCCGATGTTGTGCTTCATAATAAAACATAAGTCTAGCAATGTTTTGAAAGCCTTTGGCAAGCTATCATACACAGCGAATAGGCATCTTTGTTAAATCGCTAGTGTCTAATGATTTGAACAGCTACTATAACTAGAAAAATAACAATAGTTATTGAACCTTGACAGCGTAATTTCTTTTCCAGAATCACTCATGTCGTTGTTGTTAAAATAAAAAAAAAGAATATGAAGAAAGAAGAAAAATGCAATAGGACCAAATTTATTAAATTTCATTAAGTACAATTGCTTGTCATAAGAAACGATCTTTTTTATAATTGCAGTAATTGGGGGCATACTTAATTAAATTTTCGTTCTCAATTTTTGCAATTCGGAGCTATTTTAATTCAAAATTTGAAAACAAATATCTGAAACAAATATCAGAACATAGCAAATGTTACTTAATACTTTAACAGTCAAACATTATACATGCATATGAGTATCTTTTGAATATTCGGAAGAAGACAAAACCCAGTGCGATATAAAATATTTATAGTCTGTAAGAACACAATATTTGTATCGCTTTGTCAGCAATTAACCTGACATTTTATTGATTTCAACATTGTAACTGTTTTGTTATAGAAATATAATGTCATAGCAACATCTCGGCAACAATTATAACATACAGTTTTAAATTCAAATGTAGTAAACACTTAAATAACAAAGCCATTTAAATTAAACAGTATCGTATTATATAATATGTATTGTATATAAGTGACGTATAAATAAAGGTTAATATCAGAACGGAAACGGTCTAATTGTAATGCTTTGTTGCATTTATATTTAATTGATCAGAAATTTTCTCTTTTAAATACATTTATCAACCTTATTAGAAAGTTAGTGTTAAAAGCATGGTTACCAATGAGAATGAATAAAATTTATTCGATCAATTCGTACGTAGAAATTGTCTTAAATACTTTTTGCATACATCCTGAGAAAAATATACGGGACGGGGCATTATTTGACATACAAGCTTACAGCCGTGTCAAAGTATAATACGATTTGTTTTAAATCGAGATGTAACCACTCAAGTCAAAAAATGTCAAAAAGGTATTGGAAATATATTTCATACGACTTACAGAAGTTCTGCTTGTTCCACATTTTGGCTTTTACATGCAAACGAATTGCAAATGTCATTGATATTCAATATGTATCATACTGTATTTAAATTACTTTTAAACAGCTTAAGATGATTCAGCAGTTAATGATATCTTTTGTTTGTCATTGGCAACACTTTGCGATGTTGGCCAGAGAAGATAAGCGTTTATATCCTGTTAAAGTGGTTCATCAGACAACCGATTCAACGATGATGTGCAGCTGTGATTCATCTTTTATCGCGTCTGATTTACAAATGCTTCTTATAGACTGTATTATGTTTAAGCAAAGGCATAGATGAAAACATAATATATTGATTCACGAAATAAACAAATAAATATACAGTTTTGTTTTATCTTCCAGCAGAATAGTTACATGGCGTTATTCTTGAAACATACTATACGCTTTTCGTTTCTTTTCACCTATTTTTATGCGCTATCTCAATGTTTGTAATTTAATATTCGTGATATCATTTTCCAAAACGACATGTTACTATGGCAAACAAAGTCAGAGAAAAATTAAATTTTGTCATATATGTATAGATTTTGAAACGGAAAAAGACGTTAACGATAATATTTACTCGACTTTATTATATATTGATATCTTGTAACCATTATTATTTTAACGATCTAAATATTATAGACACCATGTTCTACAGCTTTTTCTGATAATACATGTACTTTTGATATGTTCGACAATATGCATTACATTTGCAAGATTTAGAAAATTGTTCCAGCTGTTGTTTATGTTTTCAATGCATAATGCCCAATAGCCCTCCTTTGTTTTATGAGTTTCTATATAGATATTAAGTTCTTGTTGTGGTACTACTTTCATATAAACATATTTATATAGCGCAAAATATATTCCGCTAATTGGAATCAAGAGTAGCAAATTTTACATTTTGTGTACAATGAATGTTTGATACGTGAAAATACATATTATATATTAAACTTAACTGTAAACAAGTTTTCGGAGAAATTCTATTTTTGTGAATAGAAATCTATAATGAAATGTTTAAGAACCAAACATTGAATTGTCAAATGTATCTTACGAGAATAAAAATTTCTTTAAGTGAATGTGAATGTGTTTTTTATCAATTTAAACATTTATTTGCTTTATCATCAAACATGATAGAGGTTTAAATAAATGCACCTTGTGCTGGCATGTTAATATCCGTTAATGCATGTTTTTGTTTTGTTTTGTTTTTGCTTCATCTGTAATATGTACGTGACTGCAAATAATATATAATCACAATGGTTTTATATAGTGTGTTTAATAAATCCCCCTTTTATTTAGTTATTTAACACAGCTTTAACATTAGCAAAGAATACATTTCTACAAATGTATCAAGTGCCTTGTTCGAAAGTATCTCTAAGCCTTAGATTCACAACAAAGCAAGACTTTTTTACCAGGGAATGGATGTTTTTTGTTTAGGGTCATCCTTGGCTCCTTGCCACTGGCTCTTGTTACTAGGTCGGATGGGGGTTGTGTTCATTGAACGCCGCCTTTCCTTGATGATCTTGTTTATTATATTTTACCTAACTTAGCATAAATTTCTGAGATGATAATACTGAAAAGCCTAAAGAAAATCAATGGAAAACATCCTTCTTTTTTATTGACACGTGTCTAACATTTGCCAAGCTTTTATGAAACTATGCTAATACACTGACAAGGAAAAAAATAATTGTCATTGATAATTTCATATGAGTTTATTATTGTGCTTTTGTAACAGAACTTCTCACGTTGAATATTTGTTTAGACTGGTACAAAAAAAAAACAAACAGTTGACAAATTATAACAAAATAGTATCGATAGTCATATTTGGTTTGAACTGTCTACTCATGAACAAATGTATTACCTATCAATTCCATTATAAATGCTAATCAATAGATCTTTTTGAAATGATTATAATTATAATTTCTTTATAATGCCAATAAAATACTACGCATCAATCCTAGTTGCATAAAAGTGTCAACGGCAATAAATTGATTGCATTATCTCATTAGTTTTTCCTTAGAAACAAAGTCCTAGTAGTTATGTTTACTTTTTTATGTTTTGTTGAACGTTAAATTATACTGCATAAATTGCGAATATTTGTTATGCCTACGAGAGGTTATGATGAGAAAAGTGGGCCAAAATTGCGGGTTTCCTAATACTGACTGTGGACAATGTGTGACCTGTACGTAATATATAAGTCTCAGTGCCTTGAAACAAAGAACTTGCTAAAAAAGCTTATATTTTGTAAGATCTATACACTTGCTTGATAATCTAACTGCGGGTGTAGATCAAAAATGTGTTTTCGAATTATTTCAAGTATGCAATGAATACTTTGGTTCTAGTTAGAATAATTGTCGACGTAATATTATGTAAACTTGGACGTATTATATTAATAGCTGAAATAGAATACAATGTACTTTACATGCATATGAGCCCAAGAGATGCATTTCTACTTATTTTAGTCAATATTATCTCCTTACATTTTTTGCAAGTACCTAAGTGGTCATTTTTAAGGCATGCTTTTGCAATATTCAACTTACATGTAATCATGTAATTTGTTTTTAATGATATCCTTTATATGAAATGTTCTTTAAATATCCTGTAACCAATTTTTTATGGTTTTATATCATAAATAGGATGCTCAAATTACGATTTATCAAATTTGTAAGTTCCAAGAAGCATTATTTACAAAGATATTACCAAATTTAACATTTATATGCTATAAAGTCTAAGTCAAATTTTTCAATAAGGAATGAATGCATATATTGTAATGATTACATATAGTATGTACAAAAAATAGCAGTGCATATTTTACATATTCTTTGATGTTTTAAAATTGTTTTATTGGCATAATTATGTACATTTTATATATTATAATTCACGAAGTGTGGTTAATCACAACATACAGGATCTTTAACGAATATACGAGGTTAAAAAATTGTGAAAGTTTGTTTCGCAATACCAATTTATAAACAAGCCTTCAGTTTTTTTCAATTATGATGCTTCAAAATGCTGTAAAGCTACATCATAGTTTCGTCATTTTACCAGCTATAACACCTTAGAAACACTCAACCTCCCAACATTGAAACAAGTGATTCAGGCAGTAAAACCGTTTAGGATTGTTTATACTACAAGTGCTTATTTCTACTTCATTCTGAATCATCGTAATAAGATGGTCACTTTTGTTTAACGAGACATAATTTTTCTCTAGCATTTGTATTGTTATAGGAAGATATGGATCTGTCAGTTTTTGCATTTTAGAATGATGACAGTTTTTGCATTTTGTAATTATGACAAACAAAATATTGTCAGTAATACTGTATTATATCTCGTAGTCTCATAATAGTTACGCTGAATCATTCTTATTTAGTTTAGCATGGTTTATATGTAGAAAGTTGTCAGTTAGCTATATAACGTAGGGATGCAATGCCACGAGTTGCCTTGTCAATATGTAGAATGTCTTCAGTTAGTTTTGTCAAAACTGCGTTTGGTTAAATTTCTTGCGGTGTACACATGTAATAACGAAAACATCTAATTGTCTGTATACGGTGTAATGTAACTATCTTTAAAAAAAACTATAGTTTAATTGGATATTCATTAAAATATTTAGAAAATAATAAGCACTTTAGGAATACTAAGCTGCAATAATATATGTGCGACTTAAAGTGAGTGATGCAATAAAGTTATTTTTCAAAGTGTAATTATCCAGTAGTCCAAAGAAAAATAGACGTATTCTTTAATATTATTTATAGAATGTTTTAGATATCTAATGCGATTGATCTCATACAAAAAGGCAAAACACTTTTCATGTATCAAGTGTCATTCATTTCTCATCTGTTTTAAACTTGACCTTCAATCGAACCGAACCTGCAGCATTTCAATTTTGTTGTTCTGAGCGTTTTTTAGAAATTAAATTCTTTATTTATCTCTATTTGATTTTCTATATCTTTAATACTTCATGATATTATATTTGCTATGTGAATTGTTAACTAGGGCAATTTCATTACTTTTTTCATGAATTATTTATAGGTTTGCAATAGTTTGTAGGTAGTTATCATCTATATCATAAAATATTCAGGAGAATTTTCACCGATGAAGATAAAGTAAAGTAATTGGCTGTGGAGCTTCATAATTTTCTTCATTATTTTATATATATCTAAAATTAATTTCTGCACATATAAGAGGGTTACTATTGTCTAACTTGCACTAGTTTGTTTATTATGTACGATTATCATATAATTGAGTTTAACTATATTTTTCAGGCATGCTTTTTATTATTCAGGTTTCTCTATATAAATGTCAAGATTATTCATATTTCAATACTTGAAATATCTTTTTCCAACGACATGTTGCTATCATGACAAACACATTAAGAAGACAGCTAAAACAAGTTTGTAAATTAATACCTTCATATTATGAAGAACGAGAGGACTTTGAAACTCATCATGAAGAACAATTTCTGAATTATGCTAATACAAATGCTACGCATCATTCATAGCTGCCTCAAAATGCCAATTGCAATGATTGCATACTAGTCGATTGAGTTTTTCCTTAGAACGAAATCGTAGAAACCATAATGGTTACTTCTTTATAATGACGTGTCGATAATGTTGCACTTTACATTGCACTGCATAAATTACGAATAGTTTTTACCACTTGAATTCTACGATTCTGTGAGTCTATTACTAAGTATTTTATATGATATGCACACGAGATATTATTTTGAAACAAAGCGAAATCTTTTGTATTGAATGTGCCATTTCTTCTAACACTGTGGATAAATGTTTTATGCGACCTATACGTAATAAGTTTTAGTACCTTAAAACAAGCACCTGATTCTTAGACAAGTTTTTGTTGTCTTAGATTTGAACATTTTCTTGATGATCTTACTGCGGGTTTGGATCACAGATGTTATTTTTTTAGAATTATTTTGATTACACACTGTAGTTTATATCAAAATCTGGAAACAAAGTGATCCCTCGGAAGCATTCCCTCAAACTCAATCGACTATGCAATAATTCCCTCAAGTCGTACTATTATATAAACAGGGACAAATATTTTAATGATTAAGATGAAAAAGAATACAGTGCATTATATATAAGGGTTGCCTTTCCACTACATTAGGTCAATATGATATCATAGAGTACCTAGATGGTCATTTTTTATAAGGCATGTTTGTTCAATAATCAGCAAGATCATGCCATTTGTTTTTTGTTATTGAAATACCATATTATATGAAATGTCCTTTAATAAAAATACGAGGTTCGAAAATTGTGAAACAACTACATTAATTTTGTTTCGCAATATCCTCGAATGAAACATATTAAGAAAATCGATTTACAATATTTTTTCAAATCATTGGTAGCTCCTTTTATCAAGCCTTCGGTTTTTCTCAATCATTGTGCATCATAATGCTGTAACACAACATCAGAGTTTCTATATTGTTCCAGCAATAACACCACAATGACACTTAACCCCCATCATTGACACAAATAATTCAGGCAGTAAAAAAACGTTTATTCTAGGTTTGTCTATATTGTATATGCTTATGTCTAAATCATCGTAATCAAAATGATGACTTTTTTAATGGGAATTTATTTTTTTAGCATTTTATATTGTGATACGGATCTGCCAGTTTTTGTATTTTACTATTATTAAAAAATATATGTTCAGTGATATTACATTCGGTGATATGTTTAGCCAGGTTTATATGTAGAAGATTGTCAGTTAGTTATATAACGTAGGTATTCAATGTCACATGACCGTGCTTTGATTAAAGTTCTTGCGATGTACACCTAAAATAAAGGAAATATCAAATTGTTTGTATATGGTGTTATGTAACGATTCAAGAAATATTTCTGTGGTATAACTGGATATTCATGAAAAAAAAGGAAAACAATAAATAAGAGTTTAATGTGATGGTTTCTGTTTCTCTGAGACGAGACTAATTTAAGTGTACTATAATACAGCACTTTGGGAATTCCAACCTGCAACGATATATGTTCGACTTTAGCTGAGTGATGAAAATAAAATTATTTTGCATAGTGTTATTTACAAATAGTCTAGAGAAAAGTAGACGTTTTCGAAAACGTATTCAATGACAATGTTTCTAGATTTCCGTAGATATTTAATGGGGTTGTAATAATACAAAAAAGGCTTTTCATTACATATGTATCAAGTGTCAGATAGTATACTCAAAAACACATTGAAGCACACCGATATGTTGGCTGTTTAATGCAAAATAACATAAATATCAGACAGCAAATGTATTTAAATATCAGACACTAAAACGTCACTCTTACGTTTTATTATTTTATTTATTTATTTTTTTATTTATTTTGAAATTAGGTATGTCAAATCATTTATGTGATACCAATGATTTCAGAGCATTCATCATTGATGAAGAAAGTATGGGAAAGCCGTATACTTAATACTAAGTTCACGATGGTGAATTCTCGAAGAACGAAACTACTGAAAAGCTCAACAATTCTTTTCTAGGGAAGACTAAGAGGAATAAAAAAATCCATTATCAAAGTGGCTACATCCTTCGTTGGCCTAACAATGGGCCTTTCAAGTTAAGGCATTGAAAAAATAAGCCCCGCATTTTCTTTCTTTGCTTGTTGAGAAACCAGAAATTTTGCTCATAAAACTATAAATGGTGTTGCTGCCCCGGGTAAGTATGAAAAATCATTATAATCATCATATTTTAGTGAAAATTTGTAAGCCCTTCATTACGAAACATAAATGTAGATTTAATTGATATGGTTTGCACCGATAAATTTACCCTCAACAAAGGCACATGTGTTTTTTTTTTACAATATCATTCAAGAAATGAGCATTGTTTACATCTGTGAACACATTTAGTATTCGTTTTACCGTTATTTCATAATCATGAATGACATCACCAAAACCTTCAATCACCAGTCACTGTGATTACACAATATCACGTGTACTTTATTTATAAACTTGATTTTCTTCGTCTCTTATATATGATAATTGTATTTGCTATGTTTATTGTTAACTGGGGCAATTTCGTTATTTTTCATAAATTATTCATAGATTTTCATTATCTGGTAGTTATTATCTCTATCATGAAATATTCAGGAGAATAAGATGTGTTTTCTATATTTATTTTCTTCATCATTTTATTATCTTCATTTATTTATTTGCAAATAAGAGGATTAATATTTCCCTTTTTTTGAACGTTATAAATTAGCTTTACAATATTTCATACTGTAACTGTTACTTTATTTTGTTCATGGATGTTCATTGTTATTCAGGTTTCTTTATATAATCTCCAAGATTATTCTTTTTTAACATTTGAAGTATCTTTTTCACAACAACATGTTGCTATCATTAATGGCAAACCGTTAAAAGGACAGGTAAAGCATGTTGTTAATTAAAAACCGTCATAAAAGACAAAATTGAATTCGAACACTAATTAGTAGCCTTATTTCTTCAATTACAAGTTTTACAGTTATATATTTAATTATAAACTTATACAAATTGTTATTAAAATATATTAATAGATGTCATGGTAAACATAAATATGATACATTGGAATCTACAAAGTGTTGTCCTCAGTTTAGTGCCTTGCAATTAACATGCTTTATACCTTTCTCAGTGAATGCCTCTCTGTTTTGTATGTAAACATGAAATTAAATCAGTTTTTCTATCAATACTTTTGTTAGTAGCGGAACATTAATGTAATGATGCATAAAATATATTTAATGCTGTTTTCATAACAAGCTAAATATACAGTTAAGGCCACTAGACTAGGAATTTAATATTGTTAAGCACAAAAGGATGTGCATTAGCGCTAAAAATACGTCTGATTCGAAATCCGCGTTCCGCTAATTATTTTATATTTTGTATAAAGAAACCTGTTTATACGCGACAGTTATATGTTATTCTATTTCATCTATTTATTTATTTTGAAATTTAATTACCGGGACCGCCATTGCAATCAGTTAATTTTGCCTTGCAGTCATGATTTCATCATGCATTCACTTAACGAACATTCGCCAAATACTACCGGAAGTAAATCAGTAAGAAGATAACCCATTCGAATTTAAGTACAATTTCAACATATATGCAACGTAAAGCAATAACATTACAATAGAATACTGTACAAAGACTTATAACAATCTTATACAATTTTAGCTTTAGATATCAGGTACCCGGTGATACGTAATTCTACGCACAAGCTGTTCCCTGCTAAGAACCACTGACGTGCCGGGCCGTAAGCTAGCTTAATATCTTGATAATTGTCACACGTGAAAGAATCCAAAGAACTCTGCAGTACTCGTACACAAAACGGTGAGGGGCAAGTTATTTGAAGTCGACAACCTTAGAAACTTGAATTACTTGTACCCCAGTATGTTTTACTAAATGTAACAAGGGTTTCATACGATGCGCGCACATCCTCAAAATTCTGACACCACGAAAACTTTTTCAACCTGCATTTTGAACAAAAACGAAGCATGTATATATTCAGAATAGATTTGGATTTAATTTCTTATGCGAAGAAGATGTCCTGACTTCTGGTAATAATATTCCAAATGCCTTGAC
Organism: Ruditapes philippinarum; assembly: GCF_026571515.1. Lineage (NCBI taxonomy): Eukaryota > Metazoa > Mollusca > Bivalvia > Venerida > Veneridae > Ruditapes > Ruditapes philippinarum. The sequence continues at coordinate 81,955 of NW_026859045.1, forward strand.
ATTTAAATGTTACAGAAATTGAGTAATTGTCGATTTAACTGAAAGTTTCAGATAACTGGAAGTGAGTTTATTGTAGAATCTATTTCATGGATATATTTTCAATCTTTGTTCGTTTTGCTTTGTATGAAAAATATATTATTATAAAATGAAACTATTTACAGGAAATAGAATCTTTCAGATTAATCGACTTTTTCTCAATTTCTGTAACATTTCAACGCGGGGTGTAAGCAGTATCCAGAATCCAAATCGTATTCAGCGCCAAGTATTGGCGAGAAGGGGAAGTATTGTGTCAAGGCATTTGAAAAATTTAAACTAGAAGGAAATACATCTTCTTTCCAAAAGAAATTAAATTCAAATATATCCTGATTGTTTTACATGACTCGTTTTTTGTTCAAAATACCGGTTGAAAAAGAATTCGAGGTATCAGAATTAAGAGGATGCGCGCGCATCGTATGACCCCCTTTTTAACATAATCATGAGAATCACACATTGTTTGATATGATAAAAGATAAAAATCTCAAATAAAATAGAAGAGGATATATCCTTCAACATGTATTATAATCTTAGAGTATATAAGACATTTTGATAACAATGATCCAAATGCATTGTCGTACAACAGCGGGTATCAAGTGCTGTGGTGGCAGCTATAAAAAGTTGTCCCGAATTTCACATTAGCGTTGTTATATTTCTCTGGTCCTTAGGGATCATTGATTTCAACAATAATGCTCAAGCCGTCGGTAGTGAGCGTGAACGATTTTGCACTGTTTCATTATTACTCATGGACAGACCGAGTCTGCAATATTAATGTAATTTTGATTTGGTAATGCTTCCGAGGATAACTTTTTGACCAGATTTATTTTTTTTCACGACATATTTTTGTCATGATTTTTATTATTGAAATTCTATGAAAATTGATGAATTGTTTTTTCTTCGTTTGACAATTAAGCTGTACATACAAGTATGCATTGTTATTTAAAATGTTTGAAATTCCTTATCCAGCTACATACGGGTTAAATGTTCCGAAAAACAAATTTTCTTTGGATATACAGTTTGTGTATAGAAGAGTCAGATCCTTGTTTAAATTAAAAAGCATGAACCTGTTTGGTTTATACAATTCCGATCTGTCATAGTATTTAAATTATAGTGAGACGAAACTTTGATTTGTTTCATTGTTAGCTAGGTGTATAACTTTACGTTTAACGTTTGTTTATGAACGCATTCATAATATATAACTAACTCTATCAATGAATGTATTTTCAATGTGAATGACATTGTGTCCCTTTGACATGTCATGGGTGAAGGTTAATATCTGTTTCACTTTTAGAATGATAGAACTCATAGTAAACAGTCCTTTTAATTGTAAAAGATATCATTTACATTCGGTATAGTTCATATGATGTATGCTTTACAGACTGAAATTATGCCAGTCAAATAAAGCAAATGAGATTCGGAAATTAAAATATAAATAAGATTGATTACAAGCTTGATGTGCGAATATTTGTTACAATCTTTTAAAGTTATGCTAATGAACAAACTATTTCGGCCAGTCTAGGTTTTATATACGCAGAAAGAAAAATACTTCTTATTTATTTGTCTTAATTTAACAAGTTCTATTTTTTTAGCTCCTCTTATTTATAGATTTATTATTCATAAACTGTTGCAACATTCATAACTATAGCCACTAAATAGGACAACTTTTGCACCTCTATTACATGTGATGATGGGATGCGGGTTGTGCGAATGGCCAACAATTTCCAAGATGGCCGACATTTTAAACTTTTCAGAATAAAATGGTATTTCACAATTAAAGTAAGCAGTGCCTTATTTCAATGTTCTATGTAGCTGACCTACTGTTGGGTCATTGTGCAAAGTTCAAGGAATGAGTTTTGTGAATTCGTATTAATAAAAAAGAAACTTTATATAATTATTTATAGAATTCCATGCTATGAGAGTAATAAAATAAAAGAAACGTAACCCTAATCCACTTGGACTAGTTTATGTACTGATTCAGAGTAAAAAATTACAAAATTTTAAAAGTTTCTTTTATTAATAGTGTGTTGCTAGCAGTTTAAAGAAGAAAATGTTAACATGAAAACAAAAAAAGAGTTGAACAAATAACATATAACATCGACTTTCAACAAACAATAAAACACCTCATCAATATAGCTTAAGTAGGCATGATTTCACAAATTCTTTTTTGTACCTTTAAGACAGATGCAGCTAGAAGTAAACGAATCAAAATTATGTAATCTAAGTAAACAGCAACAGTATTGAGATCTACAATTAGCTCAAGTTTTTTAATTGTTTTTTTTTGAAGCCCAAATAAATGAGAAAGTAACCATTGTAATAAAAGGAAAAACATATGCTTGTGTCAGGCTTTTCAACTGCAGTGAAATATGAATATGAAGACATTAACAATGATGAGGATCGCTCAATGAACGCAAACCCGAAATGCTCAGATGGAAAATCATCGAATATAATAGCTATAAAGTCTTAATTTGATCTTATTTAATACTAAATCAGGAATGATTAATGCTAAAAATGTCAAATACTAGGTGCAGACTAAAGTCACATTAAAAGCCAAAGAAATAAAAGTTTAAAAACTTTAAGTTCCTTTATTTTTGACTTTCTTAATACATGTTTTCTCAAGACCTTGTCAGAATAATTTCACAATTACAGCCTGATTCCGTTAAATATGACACAAACTATGCTATTAAAATTACCAATGAAAAATGAATTTGCAGTTGCAGTTAGACTGTTACAGGGATGCTACAAACTAATAATATTTACAGAAACATGATATTACAGGTATTCTTGTATAAAAGTTTACGACTGATTCAGTGATTCTGCTATTCGTTACTTGTTTTTCATATTGGGCAACCGGTCCGTATTGATTTTTACGCAAATGTGTGTTATGTTTTGGTAATACGATAAATGGGGGCCGTCATTGTAATCAGTGGCCGCATGTTATAAGAATCACGCATACTTACAAGGGCTGTCGGTAGAACATCACAGCGTTGTTCTGGATAGTTATAAAAGAACCAGGACCATAAAGAATTTTCTATATATTTAAAAGGGTCATTATTCTGTCCAAATCCATGAAACAGGTGTTGGTCTTGACCAGTGACCTTCTATTATGCTCTTAAATAAGTGTATGAGGTTTCATCCCATTCCCTTATGTTATTTTGGCGAAAACAACTTACACGCAAAACGTCAACCCACGCGTGACGCCGACGCCTTGTGAGTACAATATCACACCTATTATTCGAAATGTCGAGCTACATAACACGCTTGCATGGTTTTATCCATATTTTTTCTCCGTAAATGTACACCTGTTTTCGAAGTTACTTATTGCAGGAATAAAAGTCTATGAGTGTGTCATATCTATGAAGAGTATTGTTCATATGAATTATCTTTATCATGCAAATTTGCTCGAAAAACATCATTTGATGGTGACCATCTTGGATTTTGAAACCAAAGTGAATTTTCTACCTATGTTACTTAAACATTATTCCAAGAAATTGCCATTTTTGTCCTACATTGTAATTTTTCATTCAAATGGCCATACATAACTCCCTTTTTGTCATTCCCACATACATTGTACATTTTGGCGGCCATCTTTGATTTCGGCGGCCATCTTGGATTTTAAAAATTGGATCCCAGGCAGAAATAAAATGAAATACAATATCCTGTTACCATGCCAAGTTTAATGCTTATCACAGAGGGTGCGCAATTATTTCACTGATTTCTTGAACTATATGTCATTGATGGGATACAGATTTTTTTCTAAGCCAATCTATAGCTACTGTATAATTCCGAAATAACATCGGTAGAATGCCTAATGTTTTGAATTGAATTCTTGGTTAAAGATAACGCACTTTTGCAAATGATGAATAAACAACCTACACATCAAGCATTTATTCAATATGATGATATTACAAATATGATTAATAGAGTAAATGTTGTAGAAAAAGAAAACACAAAGCCAATATGACTCCTTAACTTACACTGTAATATAATACAAAACTGTACAAAGTAATGATTCACACATACAACAATTATATGTTAATTTCATTTTCTTTTAATGTTTAATTTTGTTAGGTAGATGCATTAAGAGTAATGTACAAACATATATTTTTTTGGATCCAACATATTAATCAGCATATCAAATAGTTCAGGTGGGTAATAGATATATCGTATGCACCTACAGTGTTATTTAGAACAGTATAAAAACACACATCACACAGTCAGGCTAATGAAAGAACACACGCTCACTTTTATCATTTCCCATAGTGTTTTATTCACATGCTTTATACAATCAAACTAAATATTATATTTTAGTATACTTTCCACGCACTTCATTTGTAGCATAATATTGGAAGCAATAACAAACATATCTTTTTTACGAAGCAACATAATGGAAATTAGGGACAGAAACAAGCTTATACGCCTGCCTTGCCATCTTATTGTTGTTTAACATATAGGTAAGAAGTGTTGAAAACAAGCACAATCTATGTCCTACTCAAACTATTAATATGTTTCATAATAAGCAAATAAATAGTTAGAAAACATGATTTGAGACGTGCAAACAAACAAATCGGATTTTATATTAGTATAATCAAACTGAACAAAACACTCAGGGTAGCAAATGAAGAGCCACATACTTCTGCCGGAACAAACTTAATTAAGCGTGATTCACTTATCCAATAATTATGTTTTGTTACACATTACGTGCTTATTTTGTTCATTTTTCACCAAAATGGTCCTTATAAATAACTAGTGGTTCCTCATATTTGTCAATTTAACTTTATTTAACATGCAAATACTATGAAATTATGCAAAGACACAATATCCTACGAGTGAAAACAAAAAGTCTTAATGTCTTTTATGGGGATATTTAACGATTTAACGTTGTTTTTTTTTTGTCTTTCTTTTTCTCTTTTATTTCTGTGTCTACGATGAAGGATAACTTGAACAAACGTACCGGGTCAAATATAGAAGTTAATGAATAAAAACCCTAGTTTTGTTTTACGCAATGTTAATCGTAGAAAGCAATGATAAAATATTTGCTACAGAAAACATAGAGCAAAATAAGTTCAAATTGTATATAATGTACGGGAATATAACTGTATGAAAAGTATGCGGTATGATGAAATTTGATATTTCCTTCGCAAACAAAACTTCTATGAATAGTGATAGAATTTTAAGTAGACTAAAACAAAGGCTCTTCATCTGGTAAGACTATTAAACAACAGCTGCAATAGAAAGAAATACATTTTAATTAATAAGACTTCATAAATTTGCAATTGCTTTCAAATATAGAAATGGTTTTCCGTTCGTCGGATTTTATAAACATAAGCCCGATAAATATTTAATTTTCAAAACATTGATATAATTCATACATGTAGGACATTTGTGTATGAATTAATGAAAGACTTTTAAAACTTTGCATATTTCTTTTCTTTTTTAATTTTTGCAACATAAAAAAATTGACAGTTATTAATCCGAGATATTCTTAATCTTAAAAAAAAACAGAAATATGAGATGAACATTTAGAAAGGAACAATTTGATATTATCAGGCAAAAATATATTTTATTATTTATAAGATAGCAAACTAAAACAATAATTTAAGAAATTCTTACCCTCAATCCAATCTCTGCAATACCTGCTACAATATCTATAGTATAAAATGAAAATCAATTAGACTAATTTTATGGTACTTTTGAAATGTTATAGACATAAATGTAATAGCCCAATTTCGTGTCATTAAAATGTGATCTGAGTGAAATCCTTATGAAATATAACGTTTAGGTAACAAGAAGTACTAGAAAGTCGAAAAATAAGAATGAAATAATTTATAGCAACAAAGCAAATATGAGATAAATTGTCGTTTCAATAAACTACGGCTTTAATTGTTCCGAAAGTTAAAACTTGATCACGATTCACATGTTGAAGAAATAAAAGAAGCTTATTTATGGACTTAGAACAGCCGGATGTGTGTCTCCGATCAAAATCTTATTGCATTAAGTATATAATGTAACATATTTATATTAATTTATTGATATTTTCGTACTCATTGCATTTTCATTCATCTCTTCATTCCTCCGACGTTGCTCATATTCCTGCCTCCTATTCATTTCTTCACGCCTTTCTGCCTGTCGATTCCTCTCAGCAATTATTCTCTCTCTTTCTTTTCTTGCTTGCTCACGGCGTCTTGTACTTTCCATCTCTTGATGCAAGATATTTTCCTTGGTCTGTATCGTTTGTCTTTTATTCAAAAGTGTTTCTTTATAATTCTCCCACACTATAATTGCCTAAAATATAGTTTTATTATGCGTTGTCCGTTTATTTGTTAGTAAGAAGTTACATAGCTTATTACATGTATTAGATATGTATTTTTCACGTAATTATTATATAATTATAATAGTTTGGAGTGCTGTTTATTAACATTTACTGACAACAACTCATACATTAGATTAATAGATGAACAATTAACAAGTATATTACAAAATCAAATTTAACACATGTAACTAAAAGAAAAAAATGTACCAAAACAGTGATAATCTAAAGTGTAAACTTGCATAAAACAGTTAAAACTCACTTTTGGACCTAGATTAACACACTGCCTGTATCTGTCCTCAAGAGAATCCATGTCAGCTCGAAACCTATCGGAACCGCCTATTACAAAATAGGACCTGTTAGTGTAGTTTGACTCAATTGTTGAATTCAGTTTCAAAAGTTGATCATTTGCTTTTTCCTCAGAAATGCTTTGAAAAGCACGTTCTGTTTTTACCTGGATAAAGTAAATAGGGTTGAAATGTAAATATATAGAGGATATTGAGTGGGTGTAGGTTTAATACTAAATTTATTGAACGAGTTGAATATAATCATATTATGCGAGCCTCTGGCGAGCATTATATTGTTTCATTCAACGAGTTCAATAAATTTAGTATTGAATATACACGAATATAATATTCTTTTATCACATTTATAAAATAAGAACGATAAACTGTTAACAAAAGTGTTTTTCTTTGACGCGTCTATAGTGTAACGCTAACATTAGCGTGCTTTAACGCTATGTTTATAGCGCAAATGACGTCACGTCAAAGTGTTATTACACTAATGTAATATCGTCTAGTGTAATATCATTTTTTATGAAATGGCTTTATTACACTCCTGCACCGCGAGTTATGTGATAAATTCAAATATCGAATACTTGTCTATCAATTACATCCGAAATGTTTTAGTCACATGGGATATGTTTAGTTAATTATTCAGTTCCTAAAACCCTAAAATATGTTTCATCTTGTCTCAGACACGGCATGCAATTCATATGAGTAAACTGGCGGTTACAATCATATAAGCGGTATATTTACACTATGTCACTCTCGGGGTAAAACTTGATATTTCAGAATAACGTGTTTGCTTTCGAACAAAAATCAGCAAACCTCTAGTGTGACTTTTATATGGTATATATTAAACATCGCGTTCACATTTAAGTAAATGCACGATACCATAGCATTTTTCATATTGTATTTTTATGTGATATATTTCTTAAACAAAAAAAAGAAAAGAAAAAAAAAGCAGCCTGATTAGAAACGCAGAAATCGCTCATCATGTTACTTTGTTATTGGCTTCACGCATTCTGGTGATTTATATTTCTGATAATGATATAAACACAGTGCGTAAATATTTTTGAAAAGTAGCAATTTAAATGAACCCTAAAGATTCAAAATGATTTGCAGTCAATGCTTGCAATATTGGTTTTAAGATGGCTTTCGTTACAATGTTGATCATAGGGAAACGTAGAACCTACCTCAAACAGATACAATAATGAGTTCTTTTGTCCTTCAATGTCATACAGTCTTTCCTTTAGTTCAGCCTTTAAGGAAACTTGTATTTCTTTGTGGACAGACTCTGCTTTTGAATAGCTCGGCCATTTGTGTTTCATTTCTTGTGTGTATTGATTTACTGCTTCTTTTATCATAACATCATTCTGTTCCCGCAGTAGACCAACCAAATTTTTAGATATCCCCTCCAAATTATCCTCAATAACAGCATTAAATATCTTGCGAATGGCTTCAACAAACACTATAAAAAGGATGTTATATTTTTATAAAGAAAATGGATTTTATCCTACATGATTATTTAAGAATATGAACATGTCAGCTCAGAACCAGTATATAAATGGTAATCATATGAATAACATCATAATAACATGTTAATATTTGATTCAATCGTTAATTTGTATCTTGTGTTCATTGATATTAGAAAGCAGTTGTGAAAAGTCAGCGAATATGTTGCTGTCATACAAATTACAATTTTACGAATTACACGTACAGTTTAGAAATAATCATTTTAGACTTTCAATAAAAAATTTATACTGTGAACAACCATCGTGTAGAAAAGGTTTCTTACATAAAAAATCTAATAGCTTATAAATTGAACTTTTTTGTCGAGATGAAAGGCTGCGTTCATTCTTTAACTGAAGTATAATTATGACTGTTAAGGTACACCACCCCTAATGCATTACCTCCACTTTAAAGAGTATACAAAAAGGCCAGACTCACTGTCAACTTCATTGAAACTAAGAGGCGTTGCAATTGGTTCAAATCCCAGAAGCGGCAACTTTTTTCTTTTTGTTTCTTTTCTTGTTAACAATATCAATGTTTCTCTAAGATCCCTTCTGGAAAGAAAAAAATGCCAAATTTATTTTCAAGGTTTAATTAAATAAAAACTTCACGGTAGCAAAATTCGAAGGAAAAAAAAAACAGCCCATCATTGTTGTAAATTTTAAGGATATATTGAATCAGGCTTTTACATAAAAACATGATAAAATTGATGCTTGAAGGGGTGGAGTAGGGTAACATTTGTTTGTACATATCAAACACATTTTGTTGCGAAACAATCATTGTGCTCGTGTAATTTGTTTGCTGAATGTTATTATTTGTTTATCAACAATGCGCAATAGGAAAACATTTTTCATTGTGATAATTTTTTTTTATAGATTTTTAAGAGTTTCCTCATTTCTAAAAAGATCCCTCTAAAAGCAAAGTTTTTAGTTTAATAAAAATGTCAAAAATAGTCATAAAGCACACAATTATTTTTGTTTAACGTTGCATACAGGTGACCTTTAAGACATATGAACGTCTTATGTTGTCATTTTTACAGTTTTATAGTGCTCACTTGTGCCCATTAAATATAAACATGACATTAGGTTTTACCATTTGCTGTTATCCGACCACCATTGTATGTACATAAGGGTTTTGTCTCTTTTTTCAAGTACATTTCTAATTGCTGTCTACTTCGAATATATTCTTGATCTAGGTCTTCATCTCGCATTGTTCGAAGGTTTCGTAGCTTGGCCCGCACAGTTGGTCTCTCAAAAAAGAAAGCCATGATAGAACGGAAACATTCGGCATTTTCCTGTCCTAAGAGAACCCTTAGCTCTGCTTCAGGATTTTGAGGAATATCTAGGTCGAAATCCCGATGACAAACTAATAGCATAGGCGTGGAAAACACTTCATGATGTTTCCTGTATCTTTTGAACATATGACACACAAGTATGTCATTGTATAGGAAAATTAATGGTATTGCAAGAAGTATTCAATCAAATCAAATCTTTATCTTGCAAACAACGCTGATGTGACTATAAAATGGTAAGAAATGTAATCTTGTATAGTGAGTATGGTGGCTGATTTGTACCATTCGTGTTTTCGCCCCGCGACCCCGCCAATCTAAAAGTCGAGAATTAACAAATTAGAATGTTGGGGCGCGGAGCGAAAACACGCTAATTACCTAGGGCACGGGGCGAAATTTAATACTTTAAGCGTCGCCCCGCGGGGGCGAGGAGCGAGATCTTAGAAATAAAACTGCGGTGCAATGAGCGATAACACGCTAAAAAGCAGTTAATAAAGGAAATAGCGCGGCAAAATCTGTATATATTCCGCAAAAATAATCCGGGTCATAACTATGTGTTAAATTGTCCGACCAGGACTTGTTTATCCTCGCGCATTTTGTTAGTTAAAAATCCAATTATCATTCATTAAAATCCATTTAGTAGTTGCTGAGGTATCGCGCGGAAACGAAGGTTACACTGTATGTATACATTGTATCATCAGTTCCTACTATTGTATGTTCTCAGAAAGATATTCGAACGGTATGACAGATAGACGGAAAACGACTCAACAATATTCAATAACTGATTCTATCGGCGGGCATACACGCTTTAATTAAGCTTTCAGAGTGTAGTAAAAGGTTTATATGAAATTATGTAAAGTAAAATTTTGACATTTCACGACCTTCAAATACCTACTCCGTAACAGAAACTAATTGTCTTGTACTTGACAAATCAATAATTATTAAAGATTTCAATCAAATATTGATAAGCAATTATCACTTCTTACTTTTGGACATAATGACACCGAAAACAATCTCCATGAGTCAAAATTGGTTTAACTGTTTAAAAAGAGTCTTACGATTTTTACAAATAAGTTAGTCGAATTGCCCACACTAGAACAATTCAGACATGACTTCATATTTGAATTACCTCTTAGACTATGCTTACTTAAATATCATCATTTCTTGCGCGCGACGTGATAAATGTCAGTGAGTAAATCAATTGCTTGATACACTCTTAATGCTGTAATTAACATCCGGTTTCTTTTTTCCTTAAAAGAACACAATTGTTAACGTGAATAACATCCGTTCGATGAATATAATGATAGCTTCAACTTTGTATTTTATTTATTCTGAATTATGATTATACGAAAGGAATTAGATAGCAAGTTGAAAATAAAAGTGGAAAATGTTATACTTACATGTAGGTAAGCTTCTTTTTTCCAGATTAAATTGATTTTAAGTGATTTATTTCAGTACTTGATCAGATAACGGGAACAATTCAAACCATCAAGTATTTGTAACCAAAAGGATACTCTAGTTTTCTTACTAAATCGGTGTCATACACTCCTTTTGTATTGTAAATAACAACATCACACATTTGACATACAATAAACATCAGACGAGAGTCACTAGCACTGGCATCATCCTAGAAAATGTCCAATAAATCAATAATGTACAATGACAACTTAAGTCTAAATCAAGCATGCCTTGTCAAATATAACATCAATCGCATACCGTCCGTTAACATTTCATGTATCGTATTCACTATTTATGATATGCTCTCAACAGAAAAAGAAGTATAAAGAAAAATAAAGAGTTATGATTTTCAAACACTGCACCTCCTGCATTCAAGATTTTATGATGGTCCATTCGTTTGAAAGTACAGATGTCGGATATTATCATGTATGTCTTTGAAAAGATGCAACTTGCCAGAAGATCACCTAATGATTTTCAAAAAATATTAATTAGTATTTCATTGAATGAAACCGAATGAAAAACAGAAACCCATAAGAATGTTCAACTTGTACTTATAACTAAGTCGTTTTGTGATAACTGAATCCATTGTCACTACCAAAAAAGGATTAGTTTGAAAAGATTTTGTATGGTGGCCTATTTTGACCATTCAAACCCGAGAGAAAATTTTATCGTTTTATCATAAAATGTCGGGGGCAACTTATAAGCCCGCGAGAATTTCTGCCAAAAACGTACACAATGTCGCGGGGAAAGTATAAATCTCGATATGTCATAACAGTTGTTGGAAACAGCAAGGATCATTTTGACTCCAGTGGCCGGTACCGACCATGGCTTGACTTTTGCATTTTATTACTCGTAGTTTGACCATAAAAGGACAAGAAACAGAAATAATCTGCAACTTTTTGTTTTCAAATGTTGTAGAATGTCAAAAAAAAAAAAACAGAAAAAAAAAAACAGAAAAAAAAAACTATGGGAAAAATTATAGGCTGCTACCTTTTGTTCCTAAACAACGCTAACAAAAATATCGCGGCGAATAACAGCAATTTTCAGCCGCAACTCTTTTTGCAGTGACATTTCCTTGTCGAGACTGAATGCTTAAACTTGATTTTTAAAGGTATTTTTCAAAACAAATTACCGCGGATGATAATGGCGTAATCGACCTTAAAGCAGGCATATGTTGCGTGGCTTTGTCTACTATGTGGACTGAAAATGTCGCAGTTAACTCCCTTAAACTCGATTTTTGTACGACAGAAGTGTGACAGAAAAATCTCAAAAGTTCCTATAAGCCGCAACACTTAAGACAATTTCGAAATAAAATATAGGGATTTAAAAGTTATCGCGACATTTTATAAACTGACGGTAAAATTTCTTGCGATTTTGAAATTGGCGCTTCCGGCAATCATAGTTTTGTCAATCGGACACGTACCTTTGTTTTTGTTTGTTTGTTTGGATTTTTACGGCACGTCAACACATAACTGGCCATATCGTGCCGAATGCTATAATTGGCTTAAAATATTATGGAAAAAAAAAGTAAATGACAATGGAAATGAGCCAATTAGATCCTAGACACGTACCTGACAGATGTTTCAACGAGTATTGCAGACATACAAAAGAACACGTCTGTCTTTTCGAAGATAAATTTTGAAACCTCAGCAAAGTTATTGTGATTCTAATTATTCCTTTATCGGTTTAGTTTTGTAAGTTAGTGGACATGCCCAAAACCGGCAAAATATAAACTACATAACAATACACAGTAATATTCAGCAAATGATATAAAACAAAAAAAAATGTTTTGTTTGGTTACTGAAGGATGGTTTTAGCCGAAGGAATTGACTTTTGCGTCATGCCTCGACGATTTAAAAAGTAATGCTTCAAAGATAGATATTGCCACACATTCTATCTAACATTTGATGAAATTTCAAGAACATGCCTCACCAACTGTTTTTATAATGCCCTAAAACATAATTTTATAGACGGCTGGACGGACGGACAAGCTGATTCTAGTTTCCCTACTTACAGCGTTGTTGTCCAGTGCTTTATATTAGCACCGATGCAATACCTTCCATGATGAAGAAAGGAATAAAATGTTAAGATATTGATAAATAATATTGAATGAAAGTGATTCATGCTTTTGGCAACTTTAAGATGTTGCTGTTTTTGTGCAATAATCCGAATCATAACAAGATTTAAAGATAATATCATAGTTTTGCGTAAATTACATTCTGAAAGTATGTATCCTGTCTTCTCATCAGTTCACGTAACCCATATAATAAAACACAGTAAATTAAGATCATATGAAATCAACACACACTAATTTTTTTCTATTAAAAAAGCATTTTTTACTTAATCTTTACAGTATTTGTTAGAACAAAGAAGAATGTAGTTTACGATAACATGTATTGGGGAATAATGTAACATGTAACATAGATACCCTATCAGGATCACCAAATCCCTCAACGTCAATGAAAACGGTTGCAATTCTCGTTGCATAATCCAGTATCACGTCTATCCATATTCCTTTTGTAACCCTTCTTGTTGTGGATCCCACACCAAATGAATCTTAAATGATATTTGGGCTATTTTCAAAATAATGGCTAGTAGAGGTTTTCTTTAGATAAAAGAAGTATTCAACAGTCTATTATAACTGTTTTTTCTCTCCAAACATGTAAAGCTATGTTATTAAGAAGTGTGTGAAGTTTTGTGGACTTTGCTTCAGATATAAAAAAGTTATGCTGAAAAAACAGGCCAAAAATGTCAGGAGTGTAACAAAATAGCGTGATACTTTGCAAAATTCGCCATTTTCAAAACACTTCTAAGAAAAACATTGACAATGCTGATAAAGTAAAATATATGTCCTTTAAGTAAGTATATAACTTAATAATGAATTACTTATCAGAACATAAAAAATAAGTTTTTTTATAAATAAGGGACTAAAATATTTTTCACATATTTTTTAAAAAAAAATTCTGTTTTGGTGTACACTTTTAATAGCGCTTATAAAATTTTCAGTTTTTGATATTCAAAATTATAATATATATATCATGACAACAGATAGGTAAAATACTTTTGATAAATTACTACTATTTCTATAGTTTTTCCTCATCTAAATAAACTGAATTAATTTTGTCAGGAGTGTAACATTTGGTATATAAATAGTAACAGTGATGTCATAAGTTGACACATATACATATAATGTATTTTTCCTGGAAGTCTGAGACTGGGAGTGATCATAAGTGACAATCATGAGTGAAGATCATGGTTATATATTGCGTGCATAGATGACATGCAATTGTCAGGAGTGTAACATATTTTGGTGAAATTTCCGCGTATTCTTTTATCCATTTTTTTCGAATGCATTATTGTTTTGCTGTGCAGTGTTTTTGACTTATAGTGCAGTTCTGGAAATAAATATTCTATCTGGTGCATATAAGGTAAGTAAAGAATTATTTAAACTTTTAATTTTTGTCTAGAAAGATCGAATTTTTACATTTAAATCAAGATAAATGCTTTTTTTATTTCAAGTAACCAAGTTTTGTTTTTTACATTTATGCTTAAATAGAGTTAGCAATAACCATTTATATGTAAAAATAAATATAGAATAGGGCAGGTTGTGTTGCTATCAACTTATTAACATGTATGTGTATTTGTTACACTCCTGACCAAAAATGGTATTATTCCTTTTCTACAGAATAGTAAAATAAGCATGAACAAATTAATAGTCAGTCTTTCAGCTATAAGAAGGTCAATAAAAAATATAAAAAGATCAAATACAGAGCAGAATAAGGCATCTTCATCAAAAGAAAGAGTAAGAAAGTTCAGAGAAAATTTGAAAAATGACAGCTCTAAGCTAGAAAAAATGAAACTTAAAAAGAAAGAAGAAAACAGACGTTACAAAGAATGTGTTCGACAAGATAGAATGACAGACCCTGCACTAGACCAGAAATTGAAAGCGAAACAGAATGAATGGAAAAGAAAAAGCCGAAAACGCTAAGCAGCTAGAGACAAAAGAGAAAACCAACCAGAGCCAAAGCGGTCAACTGGAAAACAGAGGATACTTAACAGTATAAGAAAAACTCCTGAAAGGGTAAGGAGAAGACTTCCAGAAAGTCCAAAAGCATGGGCTAGCACAATAAAGCACATTGTAAAAAATGCAACTCCAAAAAGACTCTCACACCTACAGGGTAAACAAACTGATGTAATGAATGAAAGCCACGATGTAGAAGAAACCCTTGACCTTAATAGAGTTGGTCGACCAACAGCTGTGAACAGTAAGGTGAAAAAGAAGTTGGCATTTTCTAGTACAAAACATGGTCTAGTGGGCAAGAAGAAATGGCAACTTAGCAGATACAAAAGAAGAAAAGAGGCCCAGCAAAACAGAAAAATGACAAAACCCCTAGCATTCAAAACAGCATGGAAAGATAGGTTGACCCATTTTCTTGAGACAAATTCTAGGGTGATGCCAAATAAAAAAGATACCATATTGATTAATGGCAATCCAGTTCCAAAGCGCCACTTGCTGTGTTCCAAACTAAAGCTGTTTAGAAAATTTAAGTTGCAATACCCAACCTTTACAAGAAAGATTAACACATTCCTGCGCATGATGCCAAAAAATTACAAATGTCTCAACCTTTCATGTCGCAGAGTATGTGTTTGCATGAAAGATTACAATTTAGATCAGCAGATAAATGCACTGAACAAGGCAGCCCAGACAAACTCACAGAATGGTTTGCAGACCACATATAGAGAGCTATCTGACTCCTCAGTATGTCACTATGATAAAATACCAGGACGAAAATGTGTTGACAGAGAATGTTCAAACTGCGGTACTGATGTTATACAGACAATATATGAGCCGTTATTATTAAGATCAGGTAGCCAGACAATAAATGTTCATCAGTGGGAACAAACTCCTGAAATATATATTGACAGAGAAGGTCAAACGAAAACCACATTGCGTTGGGTTCAAGCAGAAAAGAAAGAGACAATAGAACAGGTTGTAAACAATGTTGCAAACACAATGTCAACATTTACTAGTCATATATTTAGGGTTGATTATCAACACAGAGTTGAATCTGAAATCATTGCTGATCTACAAAGAAGCCACTGTCTTGTAGTGATGGACTTTTCCGAGAACATCACTCTTCAACCACAAGATGAGATAGAGTCGGCTCATTGGACTCGGAAAGCAGGTGACTCTTCATCCGATATTCATAGTTCGCCATTCTCCTGAAAGTACTGAGGACAATCCAGTCATACAGAAAGAATCATTGATTATAATTTCAGATCATCTGACACATAATGCAGATGCAGTTTTTACATTTACTGAACAACTTTTATTACACATACAGAACAATCCAGGTCCTGAGCCAGTCAAAGTACTCCATCGATTTACCGACAATTGTGCTGCACAATACAAATGTAAGTCTGCATTTGAACATCTTCTACAGTTGGAAAATAGCATACCATTGACATTGTCTACCATTTTACAGAAAGTGGCCATGGAAAAGGTCCTAGTGATGGCCTTGGTGCAGGTATAAAGAAAAGGTTAGAGAGGCTTATACTTGGTGGTAAAGTGATAAATAACGCCTACCAAACATACCTGGCACTGAAACAAAATCCCAGTGAAAACAACAAGCAGCATGTCATATATGTACCAACTAATAAGATCAGATCAAGAGCTCCACAGAAATTAAGCTCAGCCAAACCTATACGGGGTACACAATCATACCACATGATAAAACAGTGGAAGCCAGGGAGTGGAATACTAATGTGCAGTGATCTTAGTTGCTCATGTGAGGTTTGTGTTCACAAAGTTCAAGGTCCATGCTTCTATGCACAGTAGACATTCAGAAAAATTCTTCCGCTTAAATGATGGTAAGGAGATCTTGCAGAGGAGCCTTCACGATATAACTTCAGTTGGCATGCGTATCCTTCATAAAAATGTATTGCATGATACACTTTGCTTTGCCTGCTTGCTAAATAGTTATACTTTGCCTCTTTTATAAAACTTTGCTGCTTGCATTCTTTGCCTCTTTAAAAGTTTGAGTATATAATATAAATATTAGACAAAAACTTGTATCACAGAGATAAATGATATTGCACAAAATTTATCACATTTGCTCATTAAAACAATCTTTTTAAAATTATTATTAAACACTTTGCATAATCAATATATTTACATTGTTCATACACAATAGGTAACACAGTTTTTAAAAAAATAAAACCATACAACATCAAATTTAAAAAGTTTTAAATTTATACATTTAATATACCTGTTATATTATATTCATATTTACAAAAACAGTAGCTGCTTTTGCTTCCTTATGTTATCATAACAGCTTGTAGTGCTGCTAACCCTCTTGCATGTGTAGAAAGTGGTAGAGACTTGGGTGGTGGGGACAGCACAGGAAATAATGTATTATTGGCCAGCATTGTTTCACATGAGGAAGACACTCTCAGACACAATGAAATAATGGCCAACTTCAAGTCAAAAATTGCAGTTAAAGGCTGGAAGATGCGCGGTGAAACTCCTGAGGATGGCAACTGTTTCTTTTGGTCAGTTTCTGACCAACTGGACAGGGTGCAGGGCAACAGCAAGACTCACAGTCAGTTGAGAAAATGTGTGGTTGAACATATAAGGAATCTTTCAGAGGTGATACTACTATCATTAAGGTTATAATGAAAATACACCTTGAGTATACATTGAGTTTTGTATACTATGAGTATTAACATATATCTACTAACATTATTATAGCACCTAACATACTAGCATAATGAACTATTAATTAAATATCCTGGACATCCTTAATAAAATAATTGTTTTATTTCAGGAAGACAAAACAGAAATTAGCCATTTCTTAACCACAGATCTGCAATCATACCTTTCTAATATGGGTATGAATGGTACATATGCTGACCATCTGTGTATCAGTGTTACAAGTAAAGTTTTGTCATCCACAATACAGATCATACAGGCAGATAACCCAGATGTTAGAGAGGGAACTTGCCACACCTCAGTATTGGTTGTCGGGTATCTACCAGAGCTCCAACATTATGTCAGTCTAGAGCCAGTAGAAAGGTAATCATGCATACATGTAATTAAGATATAAATAAATTCAAGTGATCTTTGAATATCCAATTTGTAAATGACAGTTTTCAAATCAAACCCACAATACTATATTGGTAAAGTAACTTCTAATTAAAAAGCATACTTGCTATCTTCAGATATGTACCAGATGATTATGTAGCTGTTGGTCTGACCTCACGCAGAAAGAAAAAGTTTCTTTATGTAGCCAAGGTAAATCTTTTATTTAACATTTGGTTCAAATTTCATAAATAATTAAAATACAGTTTTCTCATTAATGTTTGGATTTATTAAAAAAAAATAGAATAAACTATCTTAAAACATATCTTTATAAGATCTTCTTTTTGACAGGTTTTGCAGGTAGATGGGGATGTTCAGCTTAGATTCTTAGAGAGCACCAATTCTCGGGGGATCTACACATGGCCCAAGGCAGACGACATATCATGGCAGTCTCCAGATGACATATTACGAAAATTATCACATCCTACATTATTGCCTGGTCGTGGGTTAAAAATCATGTTTGATATTACAGAACTTGAATTTGAAAAACAGCTAACAGCTTGAGATGCACTTTTTGTCAGGAGTGTAACAGTATATGGAACATATTTGTAACACATTTTATTATACAATCTAGTCATAAGACCAATTTCAGGAGATCATATATGAACTGTTTCAGTGTTCTATTGTTTATTATGACAGACACTAATTTTTTCTTCATGTTGTGAGCCACTAGTATACATAATCATTTGTGATGGTACGGATTTGGGTGACTTTCTTAAAAGTATGTCTAAAATTGGAGACATCTTTTTCAAATTTGTTCAGGAATGTTTAAATGTCCATTAGTTACAATGTTTAAACAGTTTAGTTAATTGATATTGTTCATTTGTTTTTAGAATCTTGTTAATGATAAGCAGCTATACATGTCAGGAGTGTAACAATTTGTTACAAAAATGCTCATGTTTTCATGCTGATCCTGTGAAATAAAATCATTATTTCTGCCATCATTTATTTTACTGTGTTGCTTGTTACTGTCCAAAGTCCAAGAATAGATCTATGTTTATAATAATGATGCACCATTTTATCAGCAAATAAAACTTTCATTTTGTAAATTTGAATTTCAATGGGGGAAAATGCAAAGAAAATCCAATTTGAAAAATATTTTATATTTATCGAGCTCTTTAACACTTTTTTTTAGTATGACAACATTACAGCTATGAAAAATAGGCTTTGAAGCTATGCTTAATTTTTTTTTTTGCAAAATAATAGACTTTGAAAAAGATCATGTATTGTTGTTCTTTTTTGCCTATACAGCTTAATAAAATCTTGATAAGAATTTTAATATTCATTTTTAGCTTTACACCTAGTTGAATTTGTACACTGTAATGGTTGGTCTTGGAAAGAAAACAAACATTTTTGTACTTCATGAAGTTTTCAATTCTAACATTTTTTCAACTTTTCTAGCCATAATTTTGAAAGTAGCCCATTTGTGATCTGAATAAATCCGTGAGTAGAATCAGTTTAAATGTAAGACTGATTTCAAGTATAGTAAATTTAAAACAATTATAGTTAAATATAACTTTGGACTAAATCCTGTGAGTATCTGTGCTAAATGAACTGTCAAATAGGGTATTTACAAATAATTTGCATCACCCTGTACCAAAAGTAACGCTTTTTATATAAATAAGTGTTTAAAATACATATATCCTGATACTTGCAAGTTGCCTTACAATTAAGATTAAATGTGTTGACAAGTTTACTAGTAATAGAGAGTATATCACTGAAAATAGGTACAGACTGGGATATTTCATAAAACAAGAGGGCCATGATGGCCCTAGATCGCTCACCTGACTTATCAAACTCATCCAAACAATTACCTAGATAAGCATTCTGACCAAGTCTCATGACAGGTGAGTCAAAAATGTGACCACTACAGTGTTAACAAGGATTATCCATATTTGAGCAGTGCGACCTAGTTTTTTACCCAGGTGACACATATTCAAACTAGACCTAGAAATCATCAAAACAAACTTTCAGACCAATTTCCAGGATACTTGGATCAAAACAGTAGCAACTAGAGTGTTAACAAGATTTTTCTATTTTTAGCTCCGGCGACCTAGTTTCACATGCGATTTTGAACTCATCCAAGCAATTACCTAGACAAGCATCCTGACCAAGTTTGATGATAATTGAGTCGAAAATGTGACAAGGTTTTTCCATATTTAGGCGGTGTGACCTAGTTTTTCATCCAAGATAACCCATGTTCGATCTTGACTTAGAAATCATCAAAACAATCTTTCAGACCAATTAACATAATATTTGGATGACAACAGTAGTCACTAGAATGTTAACAAGATTTATTCTACTTTTTGCTCCTGTGACCTAGTTTTTCATCCGAGATGTCCCATGTTCGATTTATTCCCAGCAATGACCTAGATAAGTTTCCTGACCAAGTTTGATGACAATTGAGTCAAAATTGTGACCACTAGAGTGTTAACAAGGTTTTTCTATTTTTAGCTCCTGTGACCTAGTTTTTCATCCGAGATGACCCATGTTCGAACTCATCCGAGCTATCACCTAGACAAGCATCTTGATCAAGATTGATGATGATTGATGCAAAAATGTGACCGCTAGAGTGTTAACAAGGTTTTTCTATTTTTAGCTCCGGTGACCTAGTTTTTCATCCGAGATGACCCATGTTCAAACTCATCCGAGCTATAACCTAGACAAACATCTTGACCAAGTTTGATGATAACTGATGCAAAAATGTGACCGCTAGAGTGTTAACAAGGTTTTTTCTTTTTTTTAGCTCCGGTGACCTACTTTTTCATCCGAGATGACCCATGTTCGAACTCATCCGAGCTATCACCTAGACAAGCATATTGACCAGTTTTAAGATGATTGTGCAAAAATGTGACCGCTAGAGTGTTAACAATGTTTTTCCATTTTTAGCTCCGGTGACCTAGTTTTTCATCCGAGATGACCCATGTTCGAACTCATCCAAGCTATCAACTAGATAAGCATCCTGACCAAGTTTGATGATGATTGATACAAAATGTGACCGCTAGAGTGTTAACAAGGTTTTTCTATTTATAGCTTCGGTGACCTAGTTTTTCATCCGAGATGACCCATGTTCGAACTCATCCAAGCAAATGACTAGAAAAGCATTCTGACCAAGTTTGATGATGATTGGTTCAAAAATGTGACCACTAGTGTTCACAAGGTTTTTCTATTTATAGCTCCTGTGACCTACTTTTTCATCCGAGATGACCCATGTTCAAACTCATCCGAGCTATCACCTAGACAAACATCCTGACCAAGTTTGATGATGATTGGGTCAAAAATGTCACCTCTAGAGTGTTCACAAGGTTTTTCTATTTTTAGCTCTTGTGACCTTGTTTTTCATCCAAGATGAGCTATGTTCGAACTCATCCGAGCTTTCAACTAGATAAGCATCCTGACCAAGTTTGATGATGATTGAGGCAAAAATGCAACCGCTAGAGTGTTCACAAGCAATTGTGGACGTACGACGGACGACGGACATTCACCGATCCTAAAAGCTCACCCTGAGCAAGCTCAGGTGAGCTAAAAATGTTAAAAAGAAGTAGTGCACTCCCTCGTGCTATTTTCTCTTCATATTTTAAATGTGTTTCCCTGTAATCTGTCTTTAATATTTAGATTTATTCACTGTAAAAGGAAGTTCAGAATATGGTAAGCTCTAACTTGTAATTGGGCTCTTGACCTTGGTTGTACTGAGCTGGGTGTTGCGCATAACATATTGCCTAAATGTATATGACTATTTTTGTTCAAACTAATATCAAATCCTTCTAGTAAATGAAAAGCGTTGATAAGACATAAACGGCCATATAAATTACCATGTTAAACTTTGATCTCTAGGTGCGACCGTGTCCTTGGAGGTAGGACCAGGGTGTTACTCATGACAAATCTAATTATTGTGACAAGGAATTTAAAATCCCTTGATCTCCAAGTATAATCTTACGTAGGGGTTTTGTGATAAGGTGCCTGCAGGCTCACTTTATGATTGTCTTAATGACGTACATAACACGAAGTGTGAGTAAATGACAAACGGACGGACGTTCGTACAAGATAGTACTTGTGTGACCACCCCATTGTTTTTATGTGTTTTACATTACAGTTAATAAAGGAGAATGGCGTTATTAAAACGTACAGGGTTAAAGACATCAAAAAGAAATTACAGTCACCTGTTGTTCCTGTCACATATAGATGCAAATGCTACTGCTATGTCCTTTTTTCATTTAATTAGAGCGAGACAATAAAAGATTGAATAAATAATTTTACACTTTTAAGTTTTATTGCTTGTCAGAAATTTGTTGACTGAAGGCAAAATTGAAATTGAATCATCTCCGAAAAGCATCAGTGTGTTACAATCATTATCCCTAAATACCTTTTCTGCTTAATTGATTCAAGAGTGATGATTTCCCTATCCGCCCTGGTCCAACTGCAGCAATCACTTTTATGCCAAAATCACCAGGTATTGCTTTAACTACCGCTAGCCCCTCATGTTGTAGTCGAAGATTACCGGAAATTTCGTAAGTAACTAATTCTTTTCCCAGAGCCATTACTGAAATTGTCGCACAGTGGAAGATTTAAACATGATTAGAAACAAGCATAGTTAATGTTAAGTGTTTAACCTTTCTTTTTTTAAGGGAAAAGCAGTTGTTTGAAATGTAATTGAAATCAGATTATGACATTTCATCAAAACAAGTCTGTACACAGAACAAAGAAATTCAAAAACATTAAATAAAACTTAAAAATTATGCATTATTTTCTTAAACTAGAAATGTGTCCTTAGGACACTGATGCCCCCACAGGCCACTGTTCTGTCAATCTTATGACTCTAGGTCAAATATTTTTTGGACTACATGTGCCACAAGTTGAAAACTAAAAATCAACAAAGGGCAATAATTCTGTTAAATTTTGTCGCAGCAAAAATTCCCTCCTTTACTACGATCAACACATTAAGGTTGTTAATCCATGGAAGTTTAAGCAAAATCTGCCATCTGGTTTAAGAGGAGTTGCGTTCTCAAAATTTCTACATAGTATATAATGAAAAAATCAACAAAGGGCCATAATTCTATAAAATTTGGTCGCAGCGAAAATTCCTTCCTTTACTACCATCTACACCTTAAGGTTGTTCATCCCTGTAAGTTAAAGCAAAATCTGCCATCCGGTTTAAGAGGAGTTGCGTTCACAAAATTTCTACATAGTATATAGTGAAAAAATCAACAAAGGGCCATAATTCTGTTAAATTTGGTTAGAGCTAAAATTCCTTCCCTTACTGCCATCTACACATTAAGGTTTTTCATCCCTGGAAGTTTAAGCAAAATCTGCCATCTGGTTTAAGAGGAGTTGTATTCACAAAATTTCTACATAGTATATAGTGAAAAAATCAACAAAGGGCCATAATTCTGTAAAATTTGGTCGCAGCGAAAATTCCTTCCTTTACTACCATCTACACCTTAAGGTTGTTCATCCCTGTAAAGTTAAGCAAAATCTGCCATCCGGTTTAAGAGGAGTTGCGTTCACAAAATTTCTACATAGTATATAGTGAAAAAATCAACAAAGGGTCATAATTCTGTTAAATTTGGTCGCAGCAAAAATTCCTTCCTTTACTACCATCTACACATTAAGGTTGTTCATCCCTGTAAGTTTAAGCAAAATCTGCCATCCGGTTTAAGAGGAGTTGCGTTCACAAGATTTCGGGACGTACGGACGGACGGACTGACTGACGGATTGACGGACGGACGGACAAGTGCAACGCTATATGCTCCTACATTGTGGGGGCATAAAAAAGAAAGCGTCATCCTTATTAATACTAAGCGTTAGCCCAATGTCAGAGTGGTTATGGCTGACACCTCAAATCATGTGTCCTTGACCTCAGTGGCTTTGTATCCAATCATAACTTTTTGCATGTGTTTAAGCTCTCCAGCTAGCTTCAGAATGATCAGTTGTTATACTCATACATGAATCAGTCCTGGACGGAACTATTGCACGAAGATGCACATGAGGTCAGCCTACATCAAATAAGCTAGAAAATCGCCATATGAAATTGCCATTGTGTCCATGCTACTTAAAATCAACACAGCCTAATAAAAAGCAAAACAACTATATTGATTAATTTTAAATCTAAAAAAACTAATTAATTCGAGTAAACTGTGACTTTGTGTGTTGTTGTTTTTCGTTCATTTGCTCTTTATTTTTAGATTATTGACGCACCATATTCAACTTGTCATTTGAGCTTTTGTTATCAAGCTGTCACGTTTATTTAGTAAAAACTCCCTAAACCGGAAACTCTGTATTCCGGTATCATCTACAAACCGACAATTTTTCACGGTCCCGATTCTTTTCCTTCTATTTCTTTGTACAAAAAAGCTTCTGTAAATCGGAAACCCCGAACTCCGGAAACCGCAACAATTTCGGCAGAATTTTGTTGATTTTCAATATAAATATACCTCCGTAAACTGGCAACATTTAAACATGAAATGGCAAAATTTTGCATTTTAAGATGATGATGAGATGATATTGATGATGAGAAAGACGTAAAATTTTTGAAACAAAGTGATCCCTCGGAAGCATTTATCACAACAAAATTGAATGAAAATTGCAGACTGTTTGAATAAGTCTGTACATTATGGATAATGAATAAGTGAAACATCACTCACGCCCGCTAACACCGGCTTGAGTGGAACTCAATTCTCAACACTTAATAGTTCTGTCATCGATGACCCAATAACACGAAAAAAATAAAACGACACTGAAGTGAGTACAAGACAACGTTTTACAGCTGCCACACTGCACTTGGCATCTGCTGTATAAAAATCTGAAAACAAAGCCTTTGATACAGAAGAAAAACATTTTTAAAAACAGCGTTAAAAGAATGAACTGTGCATGCAATTAGAAGAAAAACAACGAGGTTATTCGTTACAAAAGAATAAGGGAATTCTGCTCTTCTTTCTTTTGGAAAAGTTGGAGATGGTCATTTTGGTACAGATTCAATTGATAATAAGTTTGACATTAATTGTCTGCGACAATGCCTGATTTGACTTAACTTGTTTAGAGTCATTCAAAAAAATTGGGTGGATGAATTCAGTGTCTGACTTTGAGTTTGAATTCTTAAGCATGGATAGTGATAGTGAGACAATTATTGGTTCTGCCGCAAGAAGTTGAGGTGGGAAGATGAGAAATCGCAATAACAACAACAGGTTAGAAATCATGGCAAATCTGCTGATTCTATCCAAAAATTCTCAAAAATACCCTCATTCTCAATTACAATATGAATATGTCAGTCAACATATTGCAGTTGAAGACCTACCTTTCAATTTATGTTTAACTGGGGAGTAAAAAATCATATAAGATCTATAAATAGATAATATAGAAGAGGGAGATTTTTTGTGTATATTCAAACGTTATATGTGCTTGTATCATAGTTTGGGGACCTTTCTGTTGAAAATGTGTCGAGTTAAATCGTATACATATACATGCACCGTGCGTTAACTGGAGTGCAGGTATTAGTTACCCCTACTCCAAAGCATGCCCATTGATTGGCTCATTTTTGCTGGGGTTTACATAATATTGTGACGGCAGAGAAAGGGAAAGCGACAGAAATGTCTTATTAAGATGCTCGTTCATTGGTTACTTTTCTCCGGGGATTCATATTGTGACATCAGGGAACGTGTTTTTATGTTTGACTATGATACAAAAGAGAAAGAACATCGAAACACTCGGCAATCTTATTTATACTCGGGGGCTACGCCCCCTCGTATAAATCAGATAGCCTCGTGTTTCGATGCTCTTTCTATTACTTAAATTCTCATTTCAGTTCTCAGGTATTGAGTTCTTTCTTTACTGCTGTTTTGAAGAAATGAATTGCAGGTTATTAGTATTGTTTGTCAGTCAACAGATAAGAAACAAGAATGTGTTTGTTAAACACAAATGCCCCCGGCTCATATTCTTGTCAGTAACAATATTTAAAATAAAGGCTGTATGGGCAAAAGTGTAAAAAATCTATTTTTACCTTTGGTGACCTTGACCTTGACCCAACTGACCCCTAACTCTATCCAAAGGAAGAATATCATGCAACTTATTTTCCTACCAAATATGAAATAAATATGTCAATATATAAAGGCTGTATGGGCAAAAGTGTAAAAATCTATTTTTAGCACTGTTGACCTTGACTCACTGACCCCTAACTCCATCCAAAGGAATATACCATGCAAGTTAGGCAATCATAATGAAGAATACCATGAAAGACATCTGTTCATAAATAAAGGTTGTATGCATTGAGCAAAAGTGTAAAAAATCTATTTTTAGCACTTGTGACCTTGACACAACTGACCCCTACCTCCATCCAAATGAGAATACCTCAATTTTATGTTCTTACAAAATATACAAGACATCTGTCGATAGAATAAGGTTAATACACCTGTAAAAGTGTAAAAAATCTATTTTTGACATTGATGACCTTGACCCAAATGACCCCTTACTAAAGGAAAAGGAAGAGGACCTCCCTTGTTATGACTATTATAAACATGAAAGACGTTAACTTGGAAATAAAGGCTGTATGAGCAGAAATGTTAAGATGTATTTTTTTGCACAAGTGACCTTGACCACAAAAAATTAGAGAACCACCTACCAAATATAAAAGATACCATTAAATAAATTAAGTAATTAGGTGAATTTTTTTTATAAATCCAACTTGGCTGAATAGGTTAACCATACAAGGCCCTATTTTCAAAGTGATGAAAAGGGAAATTACTAGGAAAATGGATGGCACATTTATATAACTTGGCAATGTCATGTACATTATATTGATAAGTAAGTGTGAGAATTATTAAGCCATTAGTTCAGATAGAACATAAGATATTTCCAACTTGCCGGTTTAGGTTAACCATTATTCATTTTCTAAGTGCTAAAAGGGTCATAACCTGGTGCAAATGGAAGCCATAGTTATGTAACTTGCCCAGATCATATACTTTGTATGGATTAGTAAGTGTGTAAATTATGAAGCCATTGGTACAGGTAGAACTTAAGGAAAATCCAATTTGCCGTTCTAGGTTAACCTCGTACGGACAGACGGACGGACAGACGGACGGTTCAATTACTATATGCCCGGGGGCATAAAAAATGAGAACATTCTGAATGTTCATCCTCTTGCCAATATACATTGTCAGTTTGACTTTTGTCACAGCTTCCAAGGACAATAAATTGCTGGTAAATGTTTACCAATTTTTTTGTTTTAAAACAATACTTATAATCAAAGAAGATCATTGAGGGTCAATTATAAGATTTTATGTTCTTAAGTCTGTTCTCATTATATATATTGTAAAGCTTCAAAGTATTAAATCCGTCAGAATTTTTCTAGTGCAACAATTAATTTGATTAACAGGTCAGGAAAAAATATCTTTCAGTTTTGCAGAATTCCAGCAAATTAAGAAGTTTTAAACATGTTTTATGCGCACAAATTTGCCTAATTTTAATTATGGTGATTTATAATTAATTTGATTAACAGGTCAGGAAAAAATATCTTTCAGTTTTGCAGAATTCCAGCAAATTAAGAAGTTTTAAACATGTTTTATGCGCACAAATTTGCCTAATTTTAATTATGGTGATTTATGATTTAGTTGTTTGCGTTTTCTACGCCGCCCCGTATATACTATTTCCTACAAATTCTTCATAGTTCATATAAAGATTGGCCATCAGTTGATGACCACTATTGACTTTGGGGTCACAAGTTAAAAGGTCAATGTCAGAAATACCTTAAATGCTATTTACCACACAGTCTTTATATTTCACATACCGATTGGTCATATTAAATAGATGATCCCTATCACTAGTTCAAAGTTCAAGATATCACAGGGGCCTTAAATGTTAAAATAGTTTCCGCTAATTATCTTGGAAAGTATTAATTGCAAAGTCTTAATATTCCACTTATTGATTGGCCATAACTAGTAGATGACCCCTATTAAAATGTCCGAATGGTTTTCGCTTATTACCTTGAAAACTTTAAAGGCATTTGCTGTATAAAAATCATACGGTTGCTTAAGAACGACCTGGTCAGATAGCCTGTTATTTACGGAAGGAGCTAAAGTGTAAAACAATTATTTGTCCAATTAAATAAATCACACTAGTACACACCTTAAGTTCAGTCTTAAAACGAAAAGTTTAGTATGAAAGGATCATTTTTAGTCACCTACCGGTTTACCGAAGGGCACTCCTTTTACTCTTTAAGGTTTACCCTCCGTCCGTCTGTCTGTCAGTCCGTCCACAAAAAAATGGATCCCGCGATAACTTGAAAAGTACTGAAAATATTTTTATGAAACTTAATATATGGATAGATGGCAGTATGGAGATTATGCACGTCTTTTTCTTTTCTTCCTATGTTGAAAATTCTGGTTGCTATGGCAACAAATAGACTGAAAATATGGCAAATTTTACACATAAATTGGATCCAGTGTTAACGCAAAAAGTAATAGAAATATTTTTATGAAACTTGTAATATGGGTAGATGGCAGTCTGGAAATTATGCACGTCTTTTTCTTTTCTTCCTATGTTGAAAATTCTGGTTGCTATGGCAACACATAGACTGAAAATATGACAAATTTTACACATAAACTGAATCCAGTGATAATTCAAAAAGTACTGGAAATATTTATATGAAACTTGACATATATGTAGATGGCAGTCTGGAGAATATACATGTCTTATCTTTTCTTCCTATTTTGAAAAAAAAAATATTGGTTGCCTTGGCTTAAAACATGGCAAATATAACAATATTTGTGATAAGTCAAAAAGAGCTGAAAATCTTTATGACATTGCATTTTTAATTCCTCTTAAAGAATTTTGCTTTTAAAAATGTTATATTTTGGTAACAAGGATGTTTCAAATATTAACTTTTATTAACTATTCACTTCTGCTTAAGCCGGTGCTAGGGGGCGTGGACGGTAACTTGCACTTTCCAGTACCGTCCATGAACAGGCTCAATCAAACCGAACCTGCAACATTTTCAATTTTGTTGTGTTGGACTTTCTTTAGGGATTCTGTTTTTCTCTATTGTATTGTCACATCCGTGTTATTTGTGCCGTGTGGCGGCTGTAAAAAGTCTCCCCGTACATTTAATTTTCGATCTTTGAAGATCGTTCAGCACGACATTATTGTAGTGTATACATGTTATGTGGTACTTTCAGTTTCTTCTTTTCGGTCTTTTTCTACTTGGGTGGTTCCAGTATTCCTACTTGAAAAACTGTATTATCACCCTGAGGATATGTTGCCTGCTTTTTAAATTTGTCTTTTGACGTCTTATCTGTGATATGCAGGATTCATAACCTCAGATCCCCTTTCAAAATTCCATTTTGTTTAGTTCCGCCCATTGATTTCTCGTTGACGGCAAAAGCATTCTTTTACTTGGGGACCATATGACGCTTTTCATGGAATGGCACTCCTGTGTCACATTGAAGGTTCCATGATAACCGCCGTATGAACACATCTGCGGATGTTTCTAAATTCAAAATTTCACCATTTTCGTGTTACATGTTGAATTCTGCTTAAGCCGGTGCTAGGGGGCGTGGACGGTAACTTGCACTTTCCAGTACCGTCCATGAACAGGCTCAATCAAACCGAGCCTGCAACATTTTCAATTTTGTTGTGTTGGACTTTCTCGAGGGATTCTGTTTTTCTCTATTTATGTGTCCTTCAGTCCGTCTGTCTGTCTATTCATAAGAACTGTTTCCTGTGATCACTTTTAAAGAACCTTTCCAACAATTTTACTTAAAATAGAGAAAACTTGAAACATTAGTGAATGGCCAATGGCCCCTTCAGAATGTTGATTGGGTTTTAACCGGTAGGGGACTTATGGATTGCTTGCAATACTATGATAAGTGCTTGTTTATTTAAGATGTGTTACAAAAATGAAGTTAAACACGATGTGCTCAAAGATATGTGTTTTCAAAGATATGTATTTTCTGGTCCTTCGGGATCATTGATGCCAACACTATAAAGTGTTGAGAATTGAGTACCGCTCAAGCCGGTGCTAGGGGGCGTGAGTGATGTTGCACTTATTCATTATCCCTCATGTACAGACTCAATCAAACCGAGTCTGCAATTCTTATGCTATTTTGTTGTGATCATTGCTTCCGAGGGATCACTTTGTTTCTAGAATTTTGTACTTCACAACAGCAGGTGTCAAGTGCCGTGTGGCAGCCGTAAAAAGTTGCCCCGTACTTCACTTCAGTGTTGTTATATTTTCTGGTCCTTCGGAATCATTGATGCCAACACTATAAAGTGTTGAGAATTGAGTACCGCTCAAGCCGATGCTAGGGGGCGTGAGTGATGTTGCACTTATTAATAATCACTCATGTACAGACTCAATCAAACCGAGTCTGCAATTCTTGTTATTTTGTTGTGATCATTGCTTCCGAGGGATCACTTTGTTTCCAGAATTTTGGTGATCGGTTTTCTATGGTAATCCCCTTGACTGATTATTTTTGTAAAACTAGCTATGACAACATGTTAAAGAGCCTTAATTGTATACCGGAGCTTTTAGACAAGCGAGTACTTTTCTTACAAAATATACTTTGGCAGCTAGGCTATCTATTATCGCAAACTCAACCATTTTAATGTACTTTTAATACAAAAAGTTAAATCAAACAGTAATTCGGATGACAGTAGACGAAAATTGGCCGTGATTATTATGGCCGTGGGATCACTTTGTTTCCAGAATTTTATAAAGATAGCACACAAATAAGCAATGGGCAAGCATTCAAAGCGTGCCATCCTATTGAATTTTTTTTCCATTCTCCAATTGGCTTTTACATGTCACGTGGGAGCTCCAGTAGAATTAAAACCCCATTCTTATTAAATGGGAGAAACAATCCGTGGGAGTCATTTTTTTAAAAAAATTCCACACGTGTTGATTATTATGTACGTATAATGACCTTATAAATATTTAAAGAACATATTTAAACAAACTTGCAATTATTCCAGTGGTGGAACTGACCCTTTTAGGAAATGGGAGAAATCTCTTATTTCAGCCCTATTACTGGAAAAGTACCCGATTTCAGCGTAATGGGTGGATAGGAGAATTCATTCAGATCTCTTTTTGTTTATGACAGGAAGTTTATAATTCAAAACTTTTCTGTAACTAGATATTCAGTTTTGGCCTGTTTAAAATTAAAAAAGTCTGATTTATTTATTTATTTATTTTTTTGCGTTACTGTGAAACGTCTTTTTTAACTGCACACACAGGCGATATGTATAAAAGGAATATTTGTTTTTAAATTCTAGATGATTTAACAGGTATTGGAAATTTAGTGGATGCTGAGTTTGAATATAATAAATTTTATTTCAGAAATGCAGAATTAAAAAATCAGTTACAAATTTTGATCCGTTTAGGTTGATAATAATGATCATATATTTGGAGTAAATGATGAAAGGCTTAATGAAATTTAGCGATTTGATCATGTAGTTCGATAAAAAGTATGCTGCTTCAAAAGCTTTTTTGTTCGGAAAATTACAATTCATTGGTTCATGTTTTGGACAATTTCCTGAGATGTGAACCGAGTCTGCAATTCTCTTATAATTGTGTTGTGATAAATGCTTCCGAGGGATCATCTTGTTTCCAGATTTTTGTATTATTCTACAGCTCATGGGGGATTGACGCATCTACTTTACGGGATCTATCTACCTACTTATATTTTTGTTGATAGCTCTTGTACTTTAAGAGTTATTTTCAGATAAAAATTGAAAAAAAAGATAGTAAGTACACAAAATAGTCAAGACAGTGTAAAGGTTTTTGCACTGCACTTTTACTCAATGAGATCTATCTACCTATAAAGTGGTGGCTATCAATTGTGGTTTCTCAACCGCTTCTCATGGAATGGCATGAACGTGTCTAATTGAAGGTTCAATAATAACAGCCGTATGAACACATCTGCGGATGTTTCTAAATTCAAAATTTCTCCATTACCATTATTAAATTTTGCTTATGCCGTTGCTATAGGGCATGGACGGTAACTTGCACTTTTCATTACCGTCCATGAACAGGCTCAATCAAACCAAGCCTGCAACATTTTCAATTTGGCGGTTCATTGAACGCCGCCTTTCCTTGTTGATCTTGTTTATCATATTTTTTGGTCCTCCGGGATCATTGATGCCAGCACTATTAAGTGTTGAGAATTGAGTACCGCTCAAGCCGGTGCTACGGGGCGTGAGGAATGTTGCACTTGTTTCCAGAATTTTATTCATTATCCCTCATGTACAGACTTAATCAAACCGAGTCTGCAATTCTTACGTTATTTTGTTGTGATTAATGCTTCCGAGGGATCACTTTGTTTCCAGAGTTTTGGGCTTTCTTTAGGGATTCTTTATATATTTGTCTCTATTTAACTACTACACCAGCGTGTTTGTGCCGTGTGGGGGCTTTTAAACATCCCATTCAATCAGGGATGTTATATATCCGATTCTTAAAGATTGTTCAGCACTACATTATTGTTGTGTTTGTGGTGCTTTTAGTTTTTACGTTGTGGCCTTTTTCTAGTTAAGTGGCTATATAATATTCCTACTTGAATAATATTGAATCACCACTAGGTTATGTTGCATGCTTTTTAATCTGTCTTTTAACGTCATATATGTGATATGAAGGCCTCATAATCTCTGATCCCCTTTCAAAGTTCCATTTTATTTAGTTCCGCCCATTCTTTTTTTAGTTTAGGGCACACGCATTCTTTTACTTTCGGACCATACGCCGCTTCTCATGGAATGGCACGAACATTGAAGGTTCCATGCGGATGTTTCTCAATTCAAAATCTCACTATTACCATGATTAAATGTTGAGTTCTGCTTAGGCCGGTGCTAGGGGGTGTGGATGGTAACTTGCATTTTCCATTACCGTCCATAAAAAGGTTCAATCAAACTGCACCTGCAACATTTCAATTTTGTCTTGTTGGGCTTTCTTTAGGGATTTTTTTATTTCTCTCTATTTCAGTGCTATTTCCAAAAGTGTTCTATGTGTAAAAATGAACAAAGCGCAATAACTGCTAAATTAGGTAGAGCAGAGTTATTTTTGTTGGATTTTTATGCACTGTACTTCTTCCCGATAAGATCTATCTACCTGTACAAATTCTTGTCAGTACATCTTGCAGATTCAGTTATGTGACGAAAAGATATGCAAACGGACGGACGGGCGAGGCGCCTACAGTATGCTCTGTCTTCAGGAAGCATACAAATTAAAGAAAAAAAAATGAAGTTTATCCTTTTTTTATTTTAATATGTCTGGCTAGTCAGTCACACTTGTTCTTATGTCCTTGTTTGCATCATTTCCATAAATAAACGACAAAATTTAGAACACTAAATCAACATGTCCGTTTTTGTCACTACAGTTAATATATAATGTCTATAAATGATTTCAATTCGTACTTAAATAGAAAAATTATGACATCAAATATATGATAAACAAGATCAACAATGAAAGGCGGCGTTCAATGAACCAATTCAAAAATTTGACCTTGGCGTCAATATCGATTCAACCTTTAAGAATGCCTTTCCCAAATGGTTCTTTGGCCAACTATGGAGATAATTAATTAATTACCAAGTTACAGCCTATAATATCAATAATTATTGAAAATACAATAGTTTGACATTTAAGGATAAAATAGTGAAAAACAGAATCCCTAAAGAAAGCCCAACACGGCAAAACTGTAAAATGTTGCAGGCTCGGTTTGATTGAGCCTGTTCATGGATGGTAATGGAAAGTGCAAGTTACCGTCCACGCGCCCTAGCACCGGCTTAAGCAGAATTCAACATTTAACACGAAAATGGTGAAATTTGAATTTAGAAACATCCTCAGATGTGTTCATACGGTGGTCATCATGGAACCTTCAATGTGACACAGTTGTGCCATTCCATGAAAAGCGTCGTATGGTCCCCAAGTAAAAGAATGCTTCCCCATTACCCCTAGTTTCTATTTCTTTTGATTACCCCCCCCCCTTCCCTCAGTCTCCTGTCCCCTTCCCATTTGACTGTGTGGGCCAATAGTCAATCATTTATTTGTTTTCTTTGAATTCCTAATCAGTTACAAATTATTTATCATTTAGTGATTAACCTGTCCGTGCTCTGTCTATGCCATGTCCTGTTTTTGTTTGGGGTCCTCCTGGGCTCCTTGTCACTGGTTCTTGTTGCTGGGTCATATGGTGGTTGCGTTCATTGAACGCCGCCTTTTCTCCGGAACTAAATAAAATGGAATTTTGAAAGGGGATGTGAGGTTATGAAGCGTGCATATCACAGATAAGACGTCAAAAGACAAATTCAAAAAGCTTGCAACATATCCTAAGGGTGATTATACATCATTCAATTAGGAATACTGGAACCACCCAAATTGAAAAAGGCCAAATACAAGAAACTAAATTACCATCTTAAATGTATACACAACAATAATGTCGTAATGAACGATCTTCAAGGATAGAAAATATAACATCATTGATTAAACAGGTCAAGTGAAAATCAACATTTACACATGGTACTTAGAAACATCAGCAGCTGTGTTCATACGACGGTTATCATAAAACTTTCAATGTGCGCAATTTCATGAAAAACTGTGCATATTCACAAAATAAAAGAAAATCCTGTGTCCTAAACGAGAAAACAATAGGCGGGACTAAATAAATTTGAATTTTGAATTGGGCAGTCATGTTCAAGTCACTGTAAAGTCACTGTATAAGTAAAACAGTAGTTTTTCTGTTATCTTCTGGAGGCCTACTGGGATAATTCATGTTTTCAACATCATGAAGAAATAAATATGTCTGAATTTGTAAATTTGAGATCGTGAAGGCCAAAAGATAATTTTATGAAGTACAATTTATAAGTTATAATGGTCTTGAATTCAAAAAGTTTAAATCACGTGTTCACGATGCTGAAATTGTGAAGCTCAAAGCATGAATACGCGTTGTTGAATTCTTGAAGCTGAAATCGTGAACCCTCGAAGAAGTTCAAATTGTGAATTCGTAAAGCCATGAAGTTGAAATATTCAAAATGTGAATTCACCAAGTTAAATTTGAGAATGAATTCATGAAGATGAATTCGGAAATTCATGAAGATGAAACGTCAAACTGGTCTTTTGTCCTTAAATCACCTCTATCAAAATGGTTTATTCAAGCATTAATCTTCATATTTATTTATTATTAATGTTAACAGAGCAGATATACCTTAATGAGTTAAAATATTTCAGCTGAGGAAAGTAAATAAAATCCAATAGTAGGTGAAATGTCTAAATATATTCTATATGTTTCTAGAAAGAAAAAAAAACAACAAAAAAACAAAAAAAAAAACAAAAAAAAAAACAACATAGATTCATGTTAATGGATACTAACAGATGTATTCATTTGTATCTGGTTTGGAATCAATTAAAAAAACACTTGAAACCAAAATTTGTTCATACAAATTAATAAATGAAATAAACAACTAGTTAACATGTTAACGTAGAGTTTGTACGAATACAACGTATATGTTCGCAGTTACAGCACTCACTTTTATGTCAAATGACTGATATGTCGTTTCATTAGTGATTTTATGAATTTAAACATATAATTACGCAATTATAAAGAGCTTTACCTGAATATTGACAAACATTGCTTGGTCTACAGAGCCTTCTGATGATCTATTTGATCGCAGTCAGAATACCAACGATTATGTAACTATATTAACTATTTTTATGTTCCGTTTAAACTGTTCAAGTTCTGTTCCTTTCATCCAAATAAAGTTTCATATTTGGGTAACATAATCAAAGCAACTAAATGTAACATGCGTGATCATTTTTGGAAAACAGTATCGAAACTGCAATTGAGGGGATTATTTACCTTAGAAGAAAAATTGAATGACGCAGTAAAATTTTATAAATAAAGTACAGGTAATTGACAAAATAAGGTAAAGCGTGTGTGTTCATGTTTGCTACATACTATTTGTAAGTTCTAGTTTTAAACTTTTAAGGTACATACGGCCTCAGAACGAATGAATTGTAAGGAGGTTATGTTTAAAACATTCAAATAATGGTTAAGAGCATATTTATTGCATGTTATGTGCTTTTCACCTGCGATAAGAAGCGGTTAATGTACAATTATTTGACATAAAAAGTAAACGTAAATAAATTAAAGTATTTTGAATTACATGATACTAGCAATTTAACGTTTTTGACAAATGAAAACAAAGTTGTTTCTCGGGCATAATTGGCTTTAAACAGATTAAACTTATTATGAATGAATATTTTATGATTATTGTTATTATTACTAGTGGCGACGCCTATGATTTTCCATTTAATTAGCCGGGATAGTACAAATGAGTTTTAAGGACTTCCCATCATAGAGTCTCACATTTCGCCCTTCAAATGCAATTAAAAAATGATAGCACAGACTCCATCAGTAAAATGTGGAACACTAAGCATGCTGTATGTCTTAGAATAGTTTTTTTTTAATTTCAGTAACAATAGGTTACCCATCTTAGAATAGTTGGTTGATAACAATATTTGATAAAACGTTTGTTAATTTCGGTAACAACAACTGGTAAAAAGATACCTAGACCAACGATTACTTGAACTGTGCGTTTGGAAATTTAAGGTTAATCAAAAGTAAGAAATTCTCTGATTACTCAACTAAAATTGTGGCCACATATTCAGTGCGAATATATCAGGCATGTGTTCTATGCGTGATCATTTTCGGAAATCAAAAACAAAACCGAAACTGATATTTCAGGGAATTTTACTTTACCATGAACAAATAACAAACAGTTATAAATAAAGTACAGGTAATTTACAGTCACCCGCATACTAGCTTATTGACGTGAATAGATAACTAAAAAATAGTGAATATTGTTTGTTACTAGATTAAAAAGATGGAGAATGCTATGGCTTTAGTAGAGTTTGACGAAAGTGAAGAAAATAACTTAATAGTATGTGAAGAAGCACTTCAGAAGATTCAGAATTTACCAACCAGTTATGGCATAACAGCGACGGCAATCGTTGGACCAGGGAGAATTGGGAAATCATCGCTCTTGAATTGGCTAGTTGGAAAAAGTAAGTGTATTATTTTAATAATTTACCAAGTTGGCCAATAGCTCAG
Organism: Ruditapes philippinarum; assembly: GCF_026571515.1. Classification (NCBI taxonomy): domain Eukaryota; kingdom Metazoa; phylum Mollusca; class Bivalvia; order Venerida; family Veneridae; genus Ruditapes; species Ruditapes philippinarum. Next base: position 119,051 of record NW_026859045.1, read on the forward strand.
TTGGTTAGACCACTTACTGTCACTCCTGAGGTTCTTTGGATTTTAAAGAAACACTATCAGTGTTTTCTTCCTACCTAGTGGTATACTGGTACGAAACCCAGGTAATCCTTGCATGTATCAGTGATATTCACATGTAAAAAAACCAAATAAGAGCTACGGACTGGTTCCCGGATTTAGAGCCCACTCATCATCTGTACTGATTAGGTCCTATTCCATTTAGATCTGGTCTGGGTGACTTTTGGAAAATATTAACTTTATAGCATGATCAATCTTAAAAAAAATGTGCCTATTCCAACTTTTAGAAGTTAATATGAAAGAGTATATTGAATGGTAAAAATTTTGCTAGGATTTAAATTGGTTTGCTAGTTTCAAACTGTAAAGTTTAAATATTAAGAATACGTTTTAGTTGTTTGCCTTTAATCACGCCCGTTTAACTCACAACGAGTGTAAAATGTCCATCGGTCAACTTCCGTTCCTCGTTGTGAGCACCCGTCTAGGACGTTTGACACGATAAACAAGGTTAGTTTTTCATAATTTTTGAAGATTACAGACATTTATGTAAAAATATCGGAATGCAGTTAGCTAGCGATGTGTTTTCCGAGTATACATATGTAAAGATATTCTCGATCAACTAGATCTTCTACTTGATCACTATACGATCGCTTCTTGACGTCTTATCTACTCGATCGCTACTCGAAAGTTTTTGACATGTCAAAAAAATTCGGGTAGGAAGGCCGATCCATGCCGACCAAGGTAGACCGCTCCGACCAACCACGATCACGCATGCAGACCAAGCAAGACCGGTACCCGATCGCTTGATCGTGCTTGATCGAGTTGATCTGATCGGCAGTGAGAACACAGCATAAAGAATGAGTTCAAAGCTCAGAGCTAAGCATTTTTTTAATAGTTTACCTTCATTTAGGCAATTCAGCCATATATAGGCCATCATCTCTATAGGAAAATAGGTATTCTGACTGCAAAAGAAATCAGTTCTTTTATTACACACCGGCCCCGAGGCGTGTGATATGGTATACATAAGATAAAAATATCATGGGAAAATTAGCCTCTGTGTTTGACGTCATAAGGCCAAAACAAAATGATCTTGAGGTTCTCGTAACATGTTGAAAAATAATAGGGTAGGTAGGTCGAAAAAATGTTGTTTTTTTAAATTAGAATAGCTGCCGGTTTCTTTTTGCCGCGCCGGTTTTTGGCAAATTCAACCCCTATTTTTACGCGTTTTAAAAAAATGAAAACTATCTTAAATTGTTATATTTACTAAAAGGTTAAATAGTTAATATGTTTTGTTTCTCTATCTTTACTACTTTTTTGTAAAAATGCATTTAAAAAATGCATTTGCCATGGCAAAGTGTGTTTTGCCATGGCATTATGGCATTTTGCCATGGCAAAAATATTTTGCCATGGCCAGATTTTTCCTACATTTGCCATGGCAAATTTGCCATGGCAATCTTTTTTTTTTAAAAATCACATAGCCTTCTAAAACTTATCCTATGACATGTTGTTGGGGCCATTGTTTTAGATTTATTATTAATCTTAATTGCCATGGCAAGGCCGTGGCAAAAGTTTACCATGGCAAAATTGCCATGGCAATTCCATGGCAAAAATTTGCCATGGAAATACCATGGCAAATTTCTGCCATGGCAAATTGCCATGGTATTTCCATGGCAATTTTTTGCCATGGTATATTTTTGCCATGGTAATTACCTAAAAGTTTGCCATGTCAAATCATTATGATATAATTGAAAATTTAATGTATAATCGTTATATTATATTGAAAATGGATAATGTTATATTGTTCTTAAAAGGCGGTTGAATATGCGCACATAAAAATCATATTTCTAGAAAATAATATAAAAGACCTTTCTTTTAAACTATGTTTATTTGCCATAATGTATAATATAAACAGAAAGAAAATAATTGGTTACTGTCACTTTTGTAAAAATTGTTTCCCCTTTTTAATGTTTATGACACACAATTTTTTGAAGTCCTTAAAAAATATGTTGCAATGTAAAATTGTTAACAGAAACATGTCCAACATCTTCATTTGGCTCAAAATTATTGCGCCAGTACCTTTATTCTATATATTTGGATTTAACATTCTGTTCCTGGCATAAATATTTTGATGATTCTTTGACACTGACAAAGTACTTTGGAATTTCCTTTGAAAACTGAGTGAAATGTATGCTGACAGGTGTTGGCACAATGATTTGGATCATAAAGAAATTATTTAATCTATTTTGTTTTATACGGGGAAGTCAAAGACCGGGCCCGGCTATAGACTACACGTAAATATTTAAAAGAAAATAAAATAAAAACAATTAAAAAATATATAGAATTCTATACCTATCAATGAAATTTTCAGTGTCAGTTCTAGTCGGGCGCCGCCATTTACAATATATGTCAATGATAATAGGCAGGGTATTCCGATAACGGAACAAATCTCAACTTTTCGGATTAGTAATAATCATCGAGTGTTCCGAGTCAAAACGGAAGAGGTGTATGTAATATCGAATGACACCTTTAAAACGGAAAGAATGAAAGGATTTGTTTAACGACTTCCCCGTTCATAGGCTTTGCCTAATTTCATATTAATTTATATGTAACTAATTTTATAAGGACTTTGAATTTATGAAAATGGGGAAATTATTCTCACAAAAGTGACAGTTACCAAATATTTTTCTTTCTGATTATGTTATTAGCCCAATCGGGCATTTTCACCAGTCTGTTAAAAGTAAAATGCAATTTGTGATAATGTGATAACAGAATCTTACCTTATTTAGCTGTATTAGCAGTAACCTTGACTTGTTCAATGTTTTATGATGTGAGCTGTATTCAAACCAATCTTTCGAATTACCTTTCATTGTTGATAGTAACGAAACATAAAATTGTACACATACGTGTAGATCAACATACTTTAAACAACTTATCACGTATTATACAGCTTCATGCTCGTTTAACTTTAATCCAAACGTGTTCTGTTTTTATCTCGCACATCCGGTTACTGTTCCTCAAACAGATGTCCTGACTTTAGCATGTAAGTCTGTGTGAATTGTTATTTATTGTATGTAATTACCCCAGACACTTTTATTGATTGATTTAAATAACTGTCAGCACTCTAATCCTTCTGAATTTTGCACAATTTACAATTATTTTTATTTAATTATCACGTTTCCTGCAAGGAAATAGCCGTTTTGTAGACATGCATTATGGGGGTGTTTATATGGTAACCGTTAGCAGCCGATATCGCTGTCGTCTACATGATGAACGCAATAAATTGCGAAATTCAATCTAATGGTACGGATTAGTACTGACCATTTATTTTTGGTAAATGACCAAATTGACCTGTTATTAACCATTTTTGTTGGTCAATTTTCTTGATTAAGTATATTAAAAGGACCAAAACTTGGTAATCTTGGTCAGAATCTTCTTAAAAATTGTACTGTTAGCCTGTTTTGCTTGTCATCAGGGGATAACAAGGAGAAAACTCATTACACTATTAATGTAAGCAATGCTTACTATTCTTAGAGGACTTTTATATAAATACAGATCTAAATTTTAAAATAGGTTAAGATTTAGAGCAAGCTTGTCAGAGCTCATTTATTAATAAGTAGCCTACACTTGTGAATTTCTACTAGAGGTCTGAAAGTTGATACATATATGCTATGTGACAGGATAACTTGCTGAAATTTATGATGCAGCTGTGTTCAAATCATTATTTATCAAACTAATTAACTGCTAAATAAAGCATTAATTGTGTGTTGAAGATATAAACCGGGAAAGAGTATTTTTTGACGAGCCGTCCCATCATGTATATAAACTGGAAAAGAGGATGTCAAGCAATCCCATCACGGTAATTAATAGAATACAATTGGAATATTAATATTTGGCGCAAATTTTCACAATAACATGTTATGTGCAACACCCAGACGCCTACCTCCAAGTTCATGGTCACGTAGAGGTCTGTTATAGGGAATATTTTGTGTCCGATCCATAACTTTTTTTTAAAGCTCGGCACAAATGTTCACAAAAGAAGGCGTTTTATGTGCAACATCCAGACTTGAACTTAATGTCTGCATGAATACAGTTCAGATTAATTTTTGTCATTATAATCAAAAATACTGGTACAATGTATTCCTGTTGACACATACACATATATATTTTGGACTGAATTCTACCCGTGGCACATCTAAGTACATATGTTTAGGAAAGTGTCCATATGACATTCCACTGTGACGGACAGACATGGGCAAATTTTAATGGCCTTTCCCACTAAATGGATACATAAAATAAGGGATGAAAACAATACAAAGGTTATAACTATTTATCACTTTTATTTATTTAATAAATTGACGGATTAAATTATTTCCTTCAATTATTAAGAACAAGAGATCATACAGTCAATTCTTTAACAGTAGATATATACATTAATAACAAGCTATATATTACATTAAGAAAATCATGATTTTAAACTCATAATATACAGTCTGATACAGATATAAAATTGTCTTATAAAAAGCATTGTCAAGCTTTATCTAAATCCAAAATAAGCAAGAAAATAATTATGGATCTATCTACAGCATGTGAATTTTTCCAGGAAAGTGTGAAGTAAGGAATTTCATCTAATCCATATAATTACAAATGTATAATGCAAGAGTCACAATCACATGTGGTCCTTCACATTAAATACCACTTCAGTGCAGTAAGATATTTATGATGGAAATGACATCTAATTTACTGAATGATTTAAAGGGACTCCACTGAGGTTTTTTGACATGATGGGACTGAAAATATTTTTTCCAGATAAATGTACCATTTGATGTAGGTTTAGACCACTAATCTTTGTGCAAAATTTCAGATCATCCGCGCACTTGATTTTTCAAGAACAATTATTCAAATTGTGAAAAAATGACTCAAAATGAAAAGCGTTTTAACGCCTTTCACTCATATTGGACTTAAAAAGCATAAAAATAAGATTTTCAATTTATGTCAAAGTAAATTTCTTAACTATCTTTGCATATATTTTTGTTTAAAGTGCCACAGGTCATTTATGTAAGAAATTCAAATGTTATGTTTTTCGGCTTTTAAACCTCAGTGGAGTCCCTTTAAGCATTGAACAAAGTGAAACCAAAGTACAATCATTTCTAGAAAACTACATTTTACTAACAATCACATGTGGTCCTGCACATGAAATACCAGTTCAGTTCACGTAAGACATTAATGATGGAAATGACATTACTGAATGATTTAAGCATTGAAAAAAATGTGTTAACAAAGTGATTCCAAAATACAATCATTTCTATCAAACTACATTTTACTTATGTATGAAATATTAGTAGCAGCTAAGCTAAAGAAAATCACTCCAGTCTTTTGACCAAAAACAATATAATTATATCCGGTCAGTTATTTTTTTCACCATTTTTCTTTTTTTCAGGAAGGGATGTCACTTTTAAGAAATGTCAAAACTATGCTATATCAGTGGTGTGGCATGTTATAGCTATGACAAAATAAATAAAATATCAGAAAACTGTCTTTCGTTTTCAGCAATTTTATCCCGTTTTGAAACGATCGAGATTAAAAATAATTTTGTTTTAAACAGCAACATTTTAAATTCAATTTGTTTATGGTTAAGATCATTTCCTTTTAAAGATAAAACAATGCTTATCTGGAGCTCTGATTTTGGAACCGCTATACTAAAAAAATAAATCAAACGTATCCTAATAATTATGATTTTCACATGTTGCAAACTTAATAATAGGTTCATCTTCGTCCATCAAAAAAAGTGTTGGAAAGGTGCAAAATTTTCAATTAAGATTCAATTTGACAATTTACAAAATCTTTAGATGACACTCAACTTGAATTTTGCAGTTTACAGATGTATACGAGTATTTACATTAAAAATTGGTCAAAGACCAAATCATGAGGCTGTGATATTACGATAAAAAATTTACCGTTGACCATTAATGTTGAAAATTTAACTAAGTGGATAAACACCAAGTGGATGAGCTACACACCTGAAATCGAATCCCATGGTATGAGACCATGTATCAAATCTGTATGCCAAATATATATACATTATACATTATTGTGGCATTGCAAAATTACAACAATAAGTATCAAAATCTGAAGAAAAGTACGCAAACAAGTTGAATTTGCCAAAAACCGGCGCGGCAAAAAGAAACCGGCAGCTATTTTAGTATTTTATTAAAACTTAATTGTATGTCAGATATATACACAATAGGATACTCCATTTTTGAAATAAAATGTTCTAGGTTCTAGGTGCGAAAATACACGGTGTCAGGTTACAGGAACAACAATATCATTTTGTCATTAGGTTATAAAAGTACGTGATGAAATAATTAAAAATGAAACAGAAATGCCTTTATTTAGACACATGACTAAAGTTCTCGCTAAAAAAAATAACATCCACTGAAAATGCGTTATCTACACCACGTGGTTAACACAGCATCGGGGTTGCCTAAAATACGAAAGTGACTTTTTTGACGAAAGTGAGCGAAAGTGACATTAAAAATATGAATCATAGTGTTTTAATAGAATTTTACAATTAAACTGCAGTTTGCAGACGAATAATATTAGAAACGAATTGTATTTATTATCAAACATAATCATAATATTTATTTAATCGCAATTTATTTGCATAATTCCCATACACATGTTCTGAGATATTCCTTTCTCTCACAATGAAAATACGAAAGATATAAAAAAAAGCGTTTAAATTGGAATTAATGCTAATATTTCAGTTTGTAGACTTATATTATCAGAAATTAATAATATTAATTGTCAAAAATAATCAATATGATGATTTATACCCCTTTTATTTGCCTGATTTTTATATTCAAGTTCAGAAATCTTCCTTTCGCTTTGACTGAAAAGTACTAATTTAAAAGTGAATTGTAAAATATTAAATATAGTATTTAAATTGAAATTCATAATTATTTATAATTTTGCAGTTTTTAGACGTATTTTTCATAAATGATTGATATTTTTCCTCAAAATAATGATTATGATGATTTGATATCACTTTATTTGCATAATTTTTAAAATGTATACAAGTTCAGAGATCTTCCTTTTGCTCACACAGAACAATACGGAAGTGATTTATTTGTGTGAGCGAGACGAAACGAAAGTAAAAATATTAAATGTAGCGTTTAAATTGAATTTGAAGTTTCTAGACGTATATTATGAAATAAATTTCTTTTGGTTGATTTATGTTTAATCATTAAGATGATTTAATCTTCATTTATTTGCATAATGTTTATACATTAGCTGAGACATCTATCTTCCTTTCGCTCATTGTGAACCTGACGAAAGTGACTTATTGAATATCAAATACAGTAAACTTCACTTATAGCGAACACGGTTATAGCGAACTTCCGGTTATAGGGAACAATTTATTTTGGCCCGAATTTTGCCCTTCTTTTTTAATATAAAAATATATGGTTATAGCGAACACGGTTATAAGAAATTATCGCTTATAAGGAACTCATTTCTAAGTCCCAATTTAGTTAATACTACAGAAAATTACACTTTTATAACGAACTCCAAAATATTGGCTATTCGTAAATAGATCCCGCATTTTCAACTTTCGTTTTCATTCGCACGGATGAAAACTCGGGCGAATGTATGTACTTCAATACATCTATTCAAATGAATTTGTATAGTTTTCTATTTAGAATATGTTTAGCATGAGCTCTTTAAATTTCACCAAGATAAAACGGTTATTTATTTATTTTCTTCAATAGTTTTGCTCGAGTAAAATAATTAAAATAATTTATAATCGGTTTTCAACATAATCATGCATGCTTGCAAGCATGATCCATTGCAAACTGCAAAGTACGCTTGATTTAACTGAAAAGAAATTATATCCTACATTAGTAAAAGTCACCCTTAAATTATAATAGAAGATATTCAATATTAAAGGAAGGAAAAATCGAAAATCTTGTTTATTCGAAAACGAAAAGAGTTTAGAATCAAAATATAATAATTATATTTTATGTGAAATTGAGATAGGGAGTAAAACTAAAACTGAAATAACAATGATTTCAAATTCCAAAAAGTACGCTCTCGGGTATTGTGTCTAAAATATAAATAAATGACAACATTTCTATTTCTTAATCAAATGGCGGACAATGGTAAACAATCAGTTCGTTATATGTAAATCTATTCGCTATAAAACTCCTGATACAAGGAACTAATTCTCTATATGCTTACAAGGAACTCCGGATATAAGGTCGGACCATTTTTTTTTAAGTTCATTTATGGTTCTGGTACAGGAACTCTGGCTGTTAACACTGAATTGACAGAAAAAAATATTTAAGATAACAATAGACAATGTTGAATGCAGGCCTCATTTTTTTTCGTCCTGGAATTTTTGTAATGATGTTTAGTACTTTTACATTTGTATAATTATATGACCTTTAACCTAATCACTTATTTCCATAAATTTCAACTACACATTGTACCTGTAGAAATTACTAGAATGTAACATTCTGTGGACTTTTACTACAGTATCTTAACATTGACATTCAATAGTCGTAGTTTCCTTGCTAAATTTCAATTTAATTAGACTTCCAAAAAAATTGAAACACAATGTTCTATACATGTCCGGTAAATTGAGTTGTCTACACAATTTTTTTCATCTTTTAATGCCCTAATTTAAAGACACATGTCTATGGTCAAATGTTTGATTTTATGTTTGATAAAGGAATGTTTACTTATATTAAGAACCCACATATATTTGGGTAAAATTTCTTTCTTTTTTATTATTTTGAATAAAAGTTACAGCGAAAAAACATCATATTTTGTCCGGTAATATGTAGGATCCCAGTATATGTAACGTTTTATAGATTATAAGTAACTGTAAGTCCTTCCCAGTACCAGAGTCTTTCTATTTGAAGGACGCTGCCTGTACAAAGCACATAATTAAAGAAATAAAGATGTTTGACACTCATACGATTTTATTTTTTATTATTTCATCCTATATTTTTTTCCGTATTCTTTAATTAAAAATGGGCCAAATATATCCCGGAACAACCAATATTCAATCAGTTAAGTTGTTTTTAGCCAATAATAAATGGAAGGGGAAATTATATGCTTTAAATTCATATTAGATATTAATGCATCTATCAACATTTATTCATTTTATGGTTGGTACATTTCCAATATGTCTTAATCTTTCTTAGAAAAACAATAAAAACAATATGACCCACTCAGGTCACTCCCAGGGAGTGAGTGATATTTTAACCTAAATTCATACAGCAGGGTAATCACCACTAAAGAATTTGTGCAAGATGGGCTACTAAAAATTGTAGAAAATTTCATAACAGTCTTTTCAATGATTTTCAACAGTTTTTACAGGATTTTAAAAAACTTACACTAAATGTTATAACATATGTACAGTACAATATACGTGTTGAGTTGGTATAGGGCCGAGCTGACTCGGTGGCCGAGTACGTTTAAGGGCCGCCCGAGCTGACCCGGATTCGTTTCGGGATAGATCAATATAGAATCTACCAGACCTTACAGACTTGTTATAGTTTATGTCGATCAAGCCTTGTGCTTTGCCAAGAAGCACAAATATCAAGCGACGTTATATTTAAAAAAATTTAGGACGAGGCCAAATATAGATCTAGGCTCTGCTTACTTTACTTTCGACGGACCTACATCGTAACATGATAATTTACCTCTCCAAAATATCCTGCCAACAAGCCTCCTTAACTTGGGCCGTCACTTTAATAGAAAATCTACTTTCTATTTCGCTGTGGTTATTGATGTAACCAGTCAACAACGCCTCCACCTCCCCCTTTGTCCAGTTTTCCTTCCGTTTTTTGTCCGGGTTTTTCTCCATGTTTTGACGTTTTGACAGACGACTTGTCAACATCCGGGAGCGCTTTTTTACCTCCTATTGAAAAGTCGGTTAACGTAAATTTTCAGTGTCGTAAAATTACGCTACGTTCTGTTTAGTGAAACGCAACTAACGTAAATTTACGTTTTGCGTAAGTCCAAATTTACGTAAATAGATACGCAAAACTTACGTTATGTTAGTGAAACGCTCGCCAGATACTGAAGAAGTAAACGACACGTACAAAACCTGTTTTATTTTGGGTACATGTACAAGTCAAATGCCGTAAATCTTAAGAACACGGTTATTCTTCTCATTTACTTACATGCAAAGAAAATTTTTAAATTATTGAATGCTGCATGCTGCTCGTAAATCTATTTCACTTCGAATGGTATTGTACAGCTCATTAGATGTCGAGAGTAATTAATTCTTTTGTAGACGAAACAAATTAATTATGAAACTGATGACTTATACATCACAATCCTTTTGGTGAATTAATATATTAATTTCATGAATTATTTTATATTTATCACTAGCATTGTATCATCCGTTATGTAATCACTTAAAACTTTAAACGCATTTTTGAATCAAGGAAAGCTTTTCTTGATTAAATGATATTGTTAGAGAGTACGTTAAAGTTTTTATTTTTATGTCAATTAAGGAAGATTGTGATGCCTTGTTTACCATTATATACTACATTAGATATGCATATTCCCGTCTTATGAGTCACACAATGATTTGAAGTAGTTCAAATACAGTGTAAATTATAAATATTAATGTATCTTAATGATGAAGATCATTATGTCACACTGACCGGAAATGGTAAACCCATTTTGTGGATAATAACGAGAACGCTTTGGCCTAAGAGCATAAAAGTTCATGGGAGGTTGATCATAATTGGCAGTTGCCACCTATTGATTTTGGGTTCAGTTGGTCGATAATCAAGGTCATAGTGACCGAAAATGCTCAACTTTCCGAAGGATAACTTGAGTACGCTTTGGCCTAGGATCATGAAAGTTGATATGGCGGGTGATAACCTCTGGCAGATGACCCCTATTCATTTTAAGGTCATTACGTAGTCACAGTGACCCGAAATAATAAAACCATTTCCGGATCACGAAATTTGATAGAGAAATTGTTCATCATTGGCAAAAGACCCCTATTATTTTGAAGTCAGTGGTCAAAGATAAAGGTCACAGCTAGTGACCCAAAATGCTAAAACATTGCTTAATAAATATAATTATTTGATCATCACTGGTATATGACCAATATTGATTTTGAGATTAGTGGGTCAAGGTCAAGTGGCCCAAAATGGTAAAACCACTTTGCATGATAGCTTCAGCATATTTTGTCCTATGACCACGGGGAACTTAATCACAAGAACTCCGGGACATTTGACAAATCGGGTAGAAATTTGTTAGACGGGGCTTTATGTTTGCAATTTTGAATTATAATTAGGTAATTATGTATGGCAAAGATGAAGACTTGAAATAAACAGGTCAATAATTGCGAATTGGCAAATAAGTTGGAAATTTTACTCAAAACTGCCAGATTTTAAGCAAGAGGCGATGAAAAATTGACTATGAATCAGTTTTTGACACATAATACTATATGTATGGAAAGCTTAATCATTAAGGTTTAATTTAGCACCTAAAACTCACTTTTTAAAGATGAAAATTACCATTTTTGACGAGTGTTTTTGCAGTATATACAATAGTTTTCCGACGAACTCCGTGACAGTTATCACAAAAACTCCTTGACAAGTTATCAGAAGAACTCCATCCCACGTGTAACACTTCCTCCATAAAGTTGGTTTATACAGAATTTATTTTAGTTAGATTGCGTAGGATGCTATAAGCTTATAGACAGACTTTCGAGTCCGTTCCTGGAACCAACCAGTACTGAGCAATGAGTGTAAAGTTTCTTGCTCAAGGACTTGTCCCTAATAAGGTTTGAACCAATGCGGCTAGCGATCATTAGATTACTAGTCCGACACATTGAAGCTGGTAGGGAAGTTGATCGTCATTCACAGATGACCCCTATTGATTTTTAGATCAGTAGGTCAAATGTCACTAAGTGACGGAATGTATAAAGGGGGTATTTCATGTTCTACAAACTTTTGTTCATAATAAACACACAGTGCAGTTTTCATGTACGATCGCCACAACACGTAACAATGCAAAATCAAAGGAAGTTACAATTCCTTTTTTCCTGCATTAGATATGACCCGTCCTTACTTTTTATACTGAATACACAAGTTGTGTAACTTCAATTACTGACTTTAACAAAAATTCTACTGCCGGCGTATAAATATTTAACTTGTTAACACTTAATTTTAGAAATAATTATAACACAAACCGTGCATATTAAGCAAACATTTATCACTTGAATTTTTTACCAGCTGCACTGTTAATCAATTATATATGCTTAGTGCATATTGGCGCAGATATATAGCGTTCGTTTCGTAAATATTCGGATCCCGGAAAAGACGTTTTATTTAGTCGGTTTGCTTCGTTACATTTCATTTTAATTAATGTTATATTTTATTAACATAAAGCTACTTGAGAACATGAAGTTTTACACCGATTTGTATAATGCATAATTCGATCAGCTTAAGGAGATAAATGACTGATCATTAGCAATTAAAGAAATATATGTGTTACAAATGTGCTAAAATGGTTGATTTGACATTTTTTATTTAAGAAATATTCTAACATGACCCGCATTTTTCCATAGTGAACAAAGAAGGATATTATGTAATAAAATCACTGTTGACGTTCTTTATTTAAGCATGTGACGTAAACATTAGACAGGTGACGTAAACATGTGACGCGATGAAAATAAGTACGGAATCAAATTAGGGCCAATTTAGCTTTATATCAAGTACGACAGCTTTTATTTGTTGATATCGTTTTAGAATCGACATACTATATCAAAATCTATGATCTTTAAATTTTAAATTCTCGACTTTTCGCTTGGCAGGTCGCGGGGCAATAACACGCAAATTAGCGGCGGCATGGGGCGAAATTTTATTAATTAAACTTCGCCCCGCGCCTCCGCTTATTATCGTGTTTTCGCTCCTTGCCCCGCCGTCTTATTTCTTAAAACTGTATTGGGATATATTATTTATAATATATATACATTTGCCTTGATGATCATAAAGGAACCCAGCTTGCAAATAATTAAATAAGGTTACTCATGGACTGTGTTTTTTGTATTATTTATATGTTACTTATTCCAGCACTTATATTTCCTTTCTTGTACTAGTATATATATATATATATATATATATATATATATATATATATATATATATATATATATATATATATATATATATATATATATATATATATATATATAACCGTAAACAAATCGCGAACTCTTAAAACCATTTAACGTCCGTTATAAATAATAATATTTCGCCTTACAAGACAGTCATGTTACTTTAAGTTCTATGTTCAGGGCACTAGAATGTTGTTTTCACAATCAATGCCCTAAGAAAATGAGCCATTTTACTCCAGATACTTCAATGTGTCATTCATTGTTGCTTATAAAAGAAAAATAAAATATTTGTGTCGCATAAAATGAAGGAAAGTTGTCCCTGTTTATGAATACTAACTATCAATGTCATATATTTTCTTTATTTTTCGATCATTCTTATGTCGGTCTGGCAAAATACCTTAATACACTTTTCTTTGCGCATATAAATTGTAAGTTAAAAACAAGAGCTGTCACAAGACACAGGGAAGCTCGCACGCAGTCTATGAAAGAAAATCAATTATGATATAAATTTCTCTGTGTATCAGTATCGAGAGATACATGTAGCACTTAAATGTTCTATATTTTTGCACAACATAATATGCATATGACCTTGCCAATAAATGTTTAGCAAAAATTTCTATGCTTTTATGAAAAAGACAGCAATTGGAAATCTGAAGTCAATCCCTTCAAAAACAAAAATGATAAGAGCAAAAAGAATTTGAAGAGGAAATAGCTATTGAAATAAGATGCTAGATTCATGAACATTGTCATTCATGATGTGAGTAATGACAACAGAACATTTAATTATCTTAAGTCTAGGGAAGATACCATTTATAATAACAGAGATAATACTAAAAATACAATTGAATTCTAATTTCACAAAACGGACTGGAGATATTTCTGGGAATACAGGAACTTGCGTTTTATAACTCTTATCCATATAACAAGAAGTTCAAGTAAAAGGTAACATTTGTCAATATAAATTCCAAGCTCAAAGGGGAATTATTCTGGAAATAGTAACGCTAGAGTTACGAACCTTGTCACACAACATGTGGGTAATGATAAGAAATATATATTAGAAGTTTGAGGTAGATATTTTAAATCAATAAAATAAGTTTAAGGGAGTTCAATCTGAAAATAGTCATTCAATAGTTATGACCTTTGTCACATAAGATGTGGTTGATGATAAGGAATATGAATTTGAAGTTTGAAGTAGATACCTTTTAAACTAAAGAAGTTATAGTAAAAAATAACATTTTTCAAGTAAAAAGATCTGCGAGATAATTCTTGAAATATTGGTGCGAGAGTTATTAACCTTTTTACATAAGATGTGGTTGATTCGATTAGAGTAGCTATCCCTAAGAGTTTGAAACAGTTCCGTCTAAAAGTAGTGAAAAAATTCGGTCGAATCGTTGCATGGTCGCCCAAACACACGCACGGACAAGTGGCAATACCATATTTCTCATCTGAGATAATTATATTGACAGTGTTTCTTTGGAAGAGTTCAGTAAGGGCTTTATAGTTTGGGTTGGGGCGGGGGTCATTATTATACAGGGGGTCACTATTCTATGCGAGGGTCATTTTTCCACGTGTAGGGAAGTCATAATATTACGACTCAAAGGTCAAAATATTATGACCGTGTGTCATTATTTTATATAAAATATTGACAAGGGGGTAATTATTTTATGGGTCAGTTTACAACGTTACACCGGCCTTAACTTCATTTGAGGCGGTCAAATCGACCGCTAGCCGCCTCCTAATGAAAGCGCTTATTAATGTTACAAATGGTCGCTCCCTAAAATTGTAAAACACTTTCATTAAAACGATAATTTATTTAAACAATTGAAACATTTTTCTTTTGCGTGTGTTCTAGCTTTTCAAGGCAGTGTATATAGCTTTGCGTGCGTTCTGCGTATTTTGTTTTTGAAGCGTGCGTGTAACGTTACATGGTTACGCGTGTACATGTAATGTGCCTGCGTTTGTTTTTTGTTGTTCTCTCTTTTAGAGCGTGCGTTTTGCGTAAAATCGAAAGATTCTTCCTTCTGTATATATTGCAATGACACAGTAGGAAGAATAGAAACGTATAAGTTCTATACTTGAGTATGCGCCGTTACAAAAAAAAAAAAAAAAAAAAAAAAAAAAAAAACAAGTTTGCATTTGAGAAAAATGCTATGCCACCGCATTAATACAACTCTAAATAGTAGTTTAGGAACAGATTTTTGTTTCTATACAATTGAAGATTGTCATAATACATAGATCCCTGACCTATCTAATTCTTATTATCAAATTAGTGGTTAAATATATTATTAACTCAATAAAAGATCAGAGTAGGAATATATCAATGCACTTGAGTCCAGTGAATTTGGTGGTGAAGATCATATTTCACACAGCCTAAATTTCATGACTACATCAAAGGACAACACAGTAAGACACTTTGTCATCTAGGTCAGCTGATATGAAAGTGCACTTTACATCTTAATCTGTGCACATGGTTCAAATTTCAAAGCTGTACATCAAAGGACAAGAAAGTCACATCAACAAAATCTAGGTCACCTGATATCAAAGTTCAAGTTTACAACTAAAACTGTGCACATGGTCAAAATTTCATTGCTGTACATCAAAGGACAAGAAAGTAGGTCCCTGTCCCACTGGGCAAGGCAAAATTTTGACCCAAGGGTTTAATTCAAAACAATCTTGATACAGGTCCACCAAACAACATTTCAAGTCAAATATCTAAGCTGTAGCTTTCTCCCATTCAGAAAACATTTGTTTTATTTTCTGTTTTTACTATGCGTACATAAATTAATTAGAATCACTGCCCACGGGCAGGGCCAATTTTGACACCAGGAGAAAAATTTGAACAACTTTGGCAGAGGACCTATAGATGATATTATATAGCAAACATCAAAGCTCTATGCCTTGTACCTTCAGACAAAAATTTTTTTTTTTGCTATATGAACATAATGAATATCAATGACCCTCGGGGCGGAACCAATTTTGACCCCAGGGCTATAATTTGAACAATCTTGGTAGACATTCACTTCGCAAAGTCTCATGCCATATATTTAACCTCTAGCCTTTGTCAATTCAGAGAAGAAGATTTTTCAAGTTTTTACTTTATACACATAAAGAAAACTATCGCCCCTGGGGCAGGGCAATTTTAACACTAGGGGCATAATTACTTTAGTAGAGGACCCATAGATGATATTATATACCAAATATCAAAGCCTTTTACCTTCAGACCAGAAGATCTTTTAATTTTTTACTATATGTACATAGTGAAAATCAATGACCCCTGGGGGTGGGGCCAATTTTGACCCCAGGGCTATAATTTGTACAATCTTGCTAGAGGTTCACTACACAATGTTTCATGCAAAATATCTTAACTCTAGCCTTTCAAATTTAGAGAAAATGATTTTTTAAGTTTTTACAATATACAATAAGGAAAACCTATGGCCCCCAGGGCGGGGCTAATTTTGACACTAGAGGCAAAATTTGAACAACTTTGGTAGAGTACCTATAAATATTTAACAAATATTAAAGCTCTAAGCCTTGTACCTTTAGAGAATAAGATTTTTTTTATTTTTTACTATATGTATATATTGAAAATCAATGACCCCCGGGGCGGGGGCAATTTTGACCCAAGGCAAAATTTGAACAATCTTGCTAGAGGTTCATTTCACAATGTTTCATGAAAATATCTAACCTCTAGCATTTGTCAATTGCTAGAAATTTTTTTTTTAAGTTTTTACTATAAGTTTTTACTATATACATGACCCCAGGGCTATAATTTGTACAATCTTGCTAGAGGTTCACTACACAATGTTTCATGCAAAATATCTTAACTCTAGCCTTTGTAAATTTAGAGAAGATGATATTTTAAGTTTTTACAATATACAATAAGGAAAACCAATGACCCCCGGGGCGGGGCCGATTTTGACCCCAGGGCTATAATTTGAACAATCTTGGTAGAGGTCTACCAGACAATGCCTTATGCAGAATATCTAAGCTCTATGCCTTTTGGGTCTTTACAAGAAGGTATTTTAAGTTTTTACTATATGTACATATAGTGAAAATCAATGACTCCCGGGGCGGGCCCAATTTGACCCAAGGGCTATAATTTGAACAATCTTGGTAGAGGTCTACAAGACAATGCCTTATGCAAATATCTAAGCTCTAGGCCTTTTGGGTCTTTACAAGAAGATTTTTTAAATTTATTCTTATAATTCCTTTTGGTTGCCATGGCAACCAGATTTCGGCATGGAATGAAATTCTTTAAACAACTTTGGAAGCCCTTCACCAAGGATCAATCCTGCCAAGTTTGGTTGAAATTGGACTAGTGGTTTTTCACAAGAAGATTTTTAAGTTCACTATATAATCTATAGAACACACACACAAACAAGGGTGGGCCGATTTTGACCACAGGGCTATTATTTGAACAATCTGGGTAGAGGTCTACAAGACAATGCCTTATGCAAAAAATCTAAGCTCTAGGCCTTTTGGGTCTTTACAAGAAGGTATTTTAAGTTTTTACTATATGTACATATAGTGAAAATCAATAACCCCCGGGGCGGGGCCGATTTTGACCCCAGGGCTATAATTTGAACAACCTTGGTAGAGGTCTACCAGACAATGCCTTATGCAATATCTAAACTCTAGGCCTTTTGGGTCTTTACAAGAAGATTTTTTTAAATTTATTCTTATAATTCCTTTTGGTTGCCATGGCAACCAGATTTCGGCATGGAATGAAATTTCTTGAACAACTTTGGAAACCCTTCACCCAAGGATCAATCCTGCCAAGTTTGGTTGAAATTGGACTAGTGGTTTTTCACAAGAAGATTTTTTAAGTTCACTATATAATCTATATAACGCACACGCACACGCACACGCACACACACACACACACACACACACACACAGGTGAATCGCTATATGCCACCGCATCGCAAATGCTGCTGTGGCATAAAAACAAACAAAAAAACATACCAAACAGGCCTTATTGACTTCAGTGATCTTAATGTATCAAAATCAATCGCTTTTGATCATTTTGGAAATGCCACATAATTCTTATAAATCTAAATTATATTTTTGATTTGTTCTTTTTATCTTAACCACTATATACCAATATTTAACCGAAAAGAACAATTGAAACATAAATTATTGACATATATCAGTGACACGATCAAGCGAAAGATAAAAAATATTCTTAATATTAACTTGTTATAAACAAAGGTGCCTAAACGGCTGTGCTATTGCATATATGTGACGAGTACCTGTACATTCAGCTGATAAGACTTTTTGAAAAAAGTTATTTACACCAAATTCATTATTGTTATCTACACGGACATAACCGAAGTAGGTTCGAATATTCAAATGAGTTTTTGAATGTATTCATAATTGACAGGTCAATGAAATCAGACTATATACCACAGCGTCATAATTAATAATGACAATAACCTAATAAAAAGTTATATTTCTTATTTAAAATCAATTTCGGTTTCATTTTAAAACTAGACTTCGAAATGTAATCATAATGCATGCAATAAAGTTAATCCGCCCTAGGGAACGGAAAGGGCAAACATAAGTAAATCAGGCCCAGCTGACCCAACCCCTCTCATTAGATTCGTAAGACACCGTTCAATAAACCTACTAAAGGAAGTGTTTACTCGTCCAATCCATGGTTTCACCACCCAGATATTGTGCTTTTTTACCCTCCGCCTTTGTATTCTTATTCCTTGTATATAATAAATCAAGGATATTGTATGAGTATAAGATGAATACTGAAATTATTGAAAGAATTAAAAAACATATATTGTGCGAGCCCATGGCGAGCATAATATTTTTAATTCAACGAGTTCAATAAATCTAGTACTTAACTTTTCATCGAAGCGCATATAGTATACGCATATAGTATATATACATGTATATATAACGCTTACATTTAGCGCGTTTTTAAATTGATTATTAGGTGCTTACCTTAGCTTATTTTGAGCATACACCAATTACGGTCCGGTATTCAGGGGAAATCTTGGCGATAATATGTCATTTAAATTTTATCATTATCTGCAATTATAAAAAAAATGTAAAGTATTGAATTGACAGATATTTGCATGAAGTCTGACGTGAAGATTGCTTTTATTTAAAAAGTTTGAAAGTTATTTACCGTCAGGAAAGAAATCAGAGCAAGATAAATGTACCTCTATTGTGGTCAAGATGGTTATTTATTTCTTTTTTTAGTAGTACATGTACCTAGACATGAGATATAATCAAGGAAAATATTGTTTTAAAAAGTATTACCATTACAAAAACATAGCCCACTATCTGTATTCTAATCAGGATGTTTAAAACAATTTTGTGTTTCAACATACCTGAACATGAGATATATTCAAGGAAAATATAATTATATGTATGACCAAAATACACAACAGATAAAGTTTAGCTCACCTGAGCTAGCTCAGGGTGAGCTTCAGGGTGAGCTTTTTGGATCATTTAATGCCCGTCGTCCGTCGTCTGTCGGTTGTCCACACTTGTTCGTTATCACTCTAGCGGTCACATGAAAAACTAGGTCACAGGAGCTAAAATAGAAAAACCTTGTTAACACTCTAGCGGTTATATATTTGCCTCAGTCATCATCAAACTTTGTCAGGGTGCTTGTTTAGGTAATAGCTCAGATAAATTCGAATATGGGTCATCTCGGATGAAAAACTAGGTAACAGGAGCTAAAAATAGAAAAACATTGTTAACACTCTTAGACTAGTGGTAGACTAGTGGTCTTATGTTTGACTCAATCTTCATCAAACTTGGTTAGGATGCTTGTCTAGGTAATAGCTCGTATGAGTTCGAACATGGGTCATCTCGGATGACAAACTAGGTCACAGAAGCTAAAAATAGAAAAACCTTGTTAACACTAGTGGTCACATTTTTTACTTAGTCATATAAAACTTGGTCAGGATATTTGCCTAGGTAATTGCTTGGATGAGTTCAAACATGCGTCATCTCGGATGAAAAACTAGATTACAGGAGCTAAAAATAGAAAAACCTTGTTTACACTCTAGAGATGACACTTTTGACTCAATTATCAACAAACTTAGTCAGGATGCTTGTCTAGCTAATTGCTCGGATGAGGTCAAACATGGGTCATCTCGGATGAAAAACTAGGTGACAGGAGCGAAAAATAGAAAAATCCTGTTAACACTCAAGTGGCTATTGTTTTAATCTAAATATCCTGGAAATTGGTCTGAAAGTTTGTTTTGATATTTTCTAGGTCAAGATCGAATATGGGTCACCTGGGGTTAAAAACTACGTTACACCACTCAAATATGGATAATCCTTGTTAACACTCTAGTGGTCACATTTTTGACTCACCTGTCATGAAACTTGGTCAGAATGCTTGTCTATGTAATTGTTCGGATGAGTTCGGTGAATCAAGTGAGCGATATAGGGTCACCATGGCCCTCTTGTTTTAGTGTAACAATAATCTGTAGCATTAAAACCACACTTGCAATTTATTAATACGCCTTCATTTAGGTCCCTAAAATAATAGTTTTAGAAGTGCATTATGTCAATATGAGAGAATAATTGTTTTAAACAATGTTTCCAGCGGCGTCCGTGGCCGAGTGGTTAAGGTCGTTGACTTCAAACCACTTGCCTCTCACCACTGTGGGTTCGAATCCCGACATAGACTTTGGATTCATGTGAGGTAGCTATCCAGCTAGCTTACGGACGTCGGTGGTTCTATTTAGGTGCCCGTTCGTGCCTGAAATAATGCACGGAGGTGCACGTGAGGTTTTCCTTCACCAGTAAAGCTGGAACGTCGCCAAATGACCTATACTGTGTCGGTGTGACGTAAAACCCAATCAAACAAACAATGTTTCCTCTATTTTACTCTTTAAAATTCATCCGATATATTTAAGCTAATTATTACACAGTTAAAATTAATGCCTGACTATGGCAAAACCTCAGATAAATAACTAACATAGGATTTTGTATATATTCAAATATTTACAAATGAACAAGATAATTACGGTTTGTTTAAAGCAAGAGTATTTTAGTTTTGTTAAAAATTCAAAATGAGAAAAAAAAGAAGAAAGAACATTCTCTTGTATAGCTATACCCTGTTCTTATTATAATTAAATTCTGTTCTGTATGTATGTGAAGATGAGACTATGATAAAATACATCATAGATGTTCTTGTTTCAGAAATATGCATTTCATTTCTATAGTCAAAGAAATACGTTTAAACAGCTTTCTATAGTGATATGTCTTGTAAATCTTCTTTTTAAAGGATCTTAAATTAGATAAAAATGATTATTTACAATAAAAATTGAGTTTGGTTTTGGATGATAGTTGTGGGCATTTGTTTGAGATTAAAGTTATACTATGCTCAAATTTGATATCAGAAAACATTGATACTTGCTACACAGTCTCTTGTGAATATGACATAAACATAATTTGACTTCACACAAAATGTCATGTTTAAAACCCTACACACATAGGTCGTCACAATATGAATATATAGTGTCGAGAAAAAAAAAATGGCAGTTTTTCTTTTAAGAAAATACCAGCTTTATTTGTTCTGTATTAGAGAACAAAAAACATTCAATATAGTTTATAATTCATTTTTAGCTCACCTGACCAAGAAGTGGTCAAGGTGAGGTAAAGTGATGGGGCTATGTCCGGCGTCCGTCGTCGTGCATCATCAACAATTGGGTTGTTAACAGTCTAGCAATCACAGTTTTAGCAGTCATCATCAAACTTTGTCAGAATATGTGTCTCAATCAAATACAGATCGAGTTCGAAAATGGGTTATCTCGGGTAAAAAACTATGGCACAGGAGCTGAAAAAAGGAAAAGGTTGTTAATTCTCCAGTGGCTGCAGTTTCAATCCAAATATTCTGGAAATCAGTCGGGAAGGTTGTTTTGATTATTTCTAGGTCAAGTTTGCATATGGGTCTTCTCTGGTCAATAAAAAGGTCACAGTGGCTAAAAATAGAAAAAGCTTCTTTAAACTCTACTGGCTGCAGTTTTGATCAAAATGTAATGGAAATTTGTCAGGAAGGTTATTTTGATGATTTTTAGATCAGGTTCAAAAATGGGTCATCTCCGATCAAAAACTAGGTCACAGGAGCTAAAAATAGGAAAATCTCGTGAAAACTCTAGTGGCTGCAGTGTTGATTCAAATATTCTGGAAATTTGTCAGGAAGATTACTTTGATGATTTCTAGGTCACGTTCGAAAATGGGCATCTCTGGTTAAAAACTAGGTCACAGGAGCTAAAATTAGAAAAATCTTGATAGCACTCTAGTAGCTGCAGTTTTGATCTAAATATTCTGGAAATTTGTCAGAAAGGTTGTGTTGATGATTTCTAGGTCAACTACGAAGATGGGTCACCTCCGGTCAAAAACTAAGTCACGGGAGCTAAAAATAGAAAAGTCTTGTTAACACTCTAGTGGTTGCAGTTTTAATCTAAAACTTCTGTAATTTGTCAAGAACGTTGTATTTTCATGTCTTTAGTTGTTTGCCTGCCCGTGCTCTGCTTTGTGCCCTGTCCTGTTTTTGTTTGGGGTCCTCCTGGGCTCCTTGCCCATGGCTCTTGTTACTGGTCGGGTGGGGGTTGCGTTCATTGAACGCCGCCTTTCCTTGTTGATCTTGTTTATCATGTTTGATAATTTCTAGATCAAGTTCGAAGATGGGTCATCTCCGGTCAAAAACTAGGTCACAAGAGCTAAAAATAGAAAAATCTTGTTAACACTCTAGTGCAGTTTTGATGCAAATATTCTGGAAATTTGTCATGAAGGTTGTGTTGATGTTTTCTAGGTCATGTTCGAAGATGGGTCATCTCCGGTCAAAAACTAGGTTACAGCAGCCAAATATAAAAAAATCTTGTTAACTCTCTAGTGGCTGCAGTTTTGATCCAAAAATTCTGGAAATTTGTCAGGAAGATTGCTTTGATGATTTCTAGGTCCAGCCCATAACTTCAAAGTTTAAAATAGATAAATACAGAATCCCTAAAGAAAGCCCAACACGGCAAAATTGAAAATGTTGCAGGCTCGGTTTAATTGAGCCTGTTCATGGACGGTACTGGAAATTGCAAGTTACCGTCCACGCCCCCTAGCACCGGCTTAAGCAGAATTCAACATTTAACATGAACTGGTAAAATTTAGAATTTTGAAACATCCGCAGATGTGTTCATATGGTGGTTATCATGGAACCTTCAATGTGACACGGTAGTGCCATTCCATGAAAAGCGGCATATGGTCCCCAAGTAAAAAAATGCGTGTGCCCTAAACGAGAAAACAATGGGCGGAACTAAATAAAATGGAATTTTGAAAGGGGATCTGAGGTTATGAAGCCTGCGTATCACAAATAGGACGTCAAAAGACAAATTTAAAAAGCAGGCAACATATCCTAAGGGTGATTCAGCACGACATTATTGTTGTGCTTGTCCATGAACAGGCTCAATCAAACCGAGCCTGCAACATTTTCAATTTTGCCGTGTTGGGCTTTCTTTACGGATTCTGTATTTATCTTCTTTTTTTTCAACATTATTCAAGTAGGAATATTGGAACCACCAAACTACAAAATATGACAAACAAGATCGACAAGGAAAGGCGGCGTTCAATGAACGCAGCCCCCACCCTACAAAGACTTTGCAGCAAAATTGTGTCGGGCCCATAACTTCGTTATTTGAAGTCGGATTTTACAACTATTTCACACAAATGATCACCATATTGAGACAATGTGTCGCGCGTAACATTTGGGTCGCTACCTTAAAGGTCAAGGTCACAGCATGACCTTGCAGCAAAATCGTGTCCAGCCCATAGCTTCGTTATTTGAAGTCGGATTTTACAACTATTTCACAGAAATGATCACCATATCGAGACGTCGTGTCAAAGAGACCAAATCGAGCCTGCAACATTTTAAATTTTGCCGTGTTGGGTTTTCTGTAGGGAGTCTTATTTCTCTTTATTTTGTCTGTGACATAACTCTGACACTACAAGAGATATACCTTCTGTGTCCAAAACCTATTCGAGGAGCATCACCAGGTTCAACCGGCTCTTGTTTCACTTGGGGACCATATGCCGCTTCTCATTGAATGGCACCTACGTGTCACATTTAAGGTTCCATGATAACCGCCATATGAAAATCTGGAAACAAAGTGATCCCTCGGAAGCATTTATCACAACAAAATTACTTGAAAATTGCAGACTCGGTTTGATTGAGTCTGTAAATGAGGCATAATGAATAAGTGCAAAATCCCTCACGCCCCCAGAACACATCCGCGGATGTTTCAATATTCAAAATTGTACCAGTTCATGTTAAACGTTGAATTCAGCTTAAGCCGGTGCTAAGGGGCGTAGGCGGGAGTTTGCATTTGACAGTACCGTCCATGAACAGACTCGATCCCCTTTGTCAAAAGCGAACTAAATCTGAAATCCCCGGCCAATGCCTTCTTTATATTTCTATTATAACACATCGCTTAATACTTACTAGCTTAAAACGAATTTTCGGCTATAGCGAACCATCTTTTCATGTCCCAAATGGCAAACAAAAACACGTTAATTTCATCGGTTTAAACAAACAATTATAATTGAAATATCAGGATGCGCTCAATTAAAGATCAGGACATAAATACCGCTATACGATAATTTTCGTTTCGTCTTAATCAAATACATGTACATAATAAACTGTTCAATAAAATACCCTGCATAAAATTATTGCTGTCGTAAAGTACCGATCACACCGGTGACCAATGACAAGGTATGGCTTTTTCGCGGCAAATTTGCTAATCCTAACAAGTCAGTGAAAGATGTTGCTACTTCGCTTCTAGCGAACTTCGGATATAACAAACGATATTTAAATGTCCCATTGAGTTCGTTATAAGCAGCAGAATGGACGGTACTGTCAAGTTCAAACTATCGTCCACGCCCACTAGCACCAGCTTTAGCAGAATTCACCATTGAAACATGAAAATGGTGAAATTTGAACTTAGAAACATCCGCAGATGTATTCGTCGGTTATACAGGAACCTTTAACGTGACACTTCCGTGCCATTCCATGAAAAGCGGCATTTGGTCCCCAAGCAAAAGGCATATGTGATCCCTAAACGAGGAAACAATGGGCGTAATTGAATAAAATGGAATTCTTAAAGAGGATCTGAGGTTATGACGCCTGCATATCACAGACGAGACGTCAAAATAAAATTTAAATAGAAAGTAAAATATCTTAAGGATGATTATACAGTATTCAAGTGGGAATACTGGATCCTCCAAAGATAAAAAAAACCCCAAAAAACCCGCCAAAATAGAAGAAACTAAAAATAACACTTAACATGTATACACAACAGTAATGTCGTGCCGAACGATCGTCAAGGATCGAAAGTATATCATCTTTGATTAAATGTACGGGGAGACTTTTTACAGCCCCACACGGCAAAAAGAACACTGATGTGACAATTAAATAGCCTCATTTGTGGTTCAAGAGTTTTTTCATTTTCCACAGTTTAGACGAAACCCAATACTAAGCTGTTATTTCTCGTTGCGTTGGAGGATTCCCCAACATATTCATAACACATATTTTACGAACAACCTCATCAACAGATGTTGTGCGACGTTTGCTAAAATAGCCATTTTTACATTTTTTGCGTATGTAATTTCGAATAGCACCTTAACTGTTGTTGAATGCGATACACAGTGGCAGCAGAAATATTAGGTCGAATCTGTTTTCACTTGTTTCACAGTAGAACAGTATCTGTTTCAAAAGTCCTAAAATAATGCCCTTAACCAAACATGTTTTTTTTTGCATGATTTGACTTTTGCCATGGCAATGTTTTTGCTTTGGGTCCTGCTTGGCTCCTTTCCGTTGGTCCTCTGTTGCTGGGTCGTGTGGGAGTTGCGATCATTGAACGCCGCCATTCCTTGTTGATCTTGATTGTCATGTTTTTTGGTCAAACCATATTTAGGTGCAATTCAAATGAGATGGGTATATGTATAGGTATATGGATACACTACTTTACATGATTAAATCACTTTGTATGAGTGTCTGTAAACGTCTTTTCATTGTGTTTTTATATTAAATTTAACATTTTGTATAAATACAGAAACATAACTTCTGCAGATTTTGCATGAGAGAGATAACTCGTCTGGAAAGTTTGTAAAAATCATTAGGCCTAGCATGCAAGTTGTTACTAAAATGAAAATGTAACAAGCTGTTAGAATGAATAGGTGATGAAACTAATCATGCTTGAGAATGGTGAGTTATATCCTGGGCTTAAAAGAAATATAATACATAACAAACAGATAATACTATGATAATTCTACAATTGCGAGGACAAAACGATACAATGTCATGTACAATTATTCGAAATTATGAAGTATCAAACCCAAGACATGATGCTAAAATCGTGCAATAAAACTCAGAAAGAGGTGGTTCTGTTTTATAATAAGATGAGGAACAGAGCTGTTTTGATATTTTCCATTTCAAAACGATAGTTTTGTTTTGTTTATATCGTTTATTGTGTAACTTAACTTTAAATGTATCGACTACAGTATTTACAATTAATATGAACGAACTTAGGCACAAACATCCTAAAATTGTAATTGTTTTACAGTTATCTTAAAGCAAAATGCGGAAATGTTAGAGACCATGCATATCATCATACACGATAATAATAAACTAACTTGTATATGCTATTACGGAAGAATAATGAGTTCGGTTCAAGGTAGCCTATCAATACACTATAATTATAATACTTTATGTGGCAAAGAACATTTATACTATTATACTATTTTCTTCAATTTTGCAGATGTTTTTAAGATTGGATCAAAAACATCACGCGTAACAAAGGGAATTTGGATGTATATAGAGGAAGACAGAATCAGAAACTTGGCAAATATTTACATTGATGTTGAAGGATTTGGAGACCCTTCAAAGGTATATTTTGCAGCAAGATAAGTTTCTTATGTAAATTGAATCAAATACTTACAAGAAGTTTCATTTTTCCGTTTGGTTGACCCTTTTCCCTTAAAGATCAGAATGCAGTCACCGTTTATAGCTCTTATTAGCTCAGATGGGATGGTTTTCACACATCGTGATGCTTTAAGTTTGCCGAGGTTAACCAAAATGATATTTCCTGTTCCGGCGCCATATGACGTAAATTCTCTTTGTGCCCGTAGAATCAGAAATAACCCAACTAACAAGCAGTTTCTATAAAAAAAGTAAAACAAAACTTGTTAACTTTATATGTAATTTACGTACAAAACTGAAAGCAATGTTAGCATAAAAATGACGCGATACTTCCTTTTAACTTTAGTAAAAACCAAATTTTAAGCATACTTATATTGAAGGCCAACTTCTATTTTTCAGTGTCCTTTTTACTTGTTTTTACGTTAGACTTTATAAATTTTGTTATCGTATGCATATTAACAGTAATATTAAAAGAATCATATTATATTCCAAAACAGAAATAAATAAATAAATAAATAAATAATAATTATTACTTTATTATAGATCAACAAACTACTTATAAAAGTGTTTCTTTTATTAATTAAAACAGTCATGATGAAAAAGATAAAAAAAAATAATCACTGTAAAACTTTGTAGGACAAACATGTGACAACTTAGTGTGTTTTTCATTTCAATTGCAAATACCTCATATAACAGGAAGCAAAGTATTTTTCTGATTTATATGAAAATTACTTCCCTTTGAATGTTTGTAATTGTTAGATAGATTTATTATGTCTCCTTAAACGAATTAAAATTGGTATATAGGAAACTAATATAAAGAATTCCGCTGGTTTTGCATTAAGACCTCCTAGGAATGAGATAGAGGTCACCATAAATAAAAATAGAGTGATGGCTTCCGGACAAAAACTTTAATTAGAAATGAGATAATGTAATCAAACTTGGTATATAACAAACTTATATGAAGACCCCGGTTAATTTAGCAGTTGGATCCCCTGGCTTTAAGGTCAAGGTGCAATAAATTTTTTGCAAAACCGGTTGTAACACGCGGTTACTTATAATAGAAAAATGGTTTCCGGACACTTTCTTAGGTTAGGAATGAGATATTGTAATCACACTTGGTATATAGCAAGACGATATAAAATTCTGGAAACAAAGTGATCCATCGGAAGCATTAATCACAACAAAATAACATAAGAATTGCAGACTCGGTTTGATTGAGTCTGTAAAGACTTCCGCTAGTACTGCATTTGTATTCCTTGAGGTTGAGATAGAGCTTACCGGAAATAACTCTCGTTATGTATGAGATGTTGTGATCAAACTTGATATTAAGTAAGCTTATATAAAGACCTTCGGTCGTTGAGTTTGCAGTTGGACCCCCCTACCCTTTGATCTTGATCAAGGTCACCATTACTCAAAATAGCAAAATAAGCTCCGGACAATGACTAGAGTTAGGAATGAGATATAGTTATACAACTTTGTGTATAGCAAGTTTATATGAAGGCTGCAGTTGGTATTGCATTCGGAACCCCCGAGGTCAAGGTCACCTTTATAAAGAAATGGTTTTCGGACAAAAACTAATTAGGAATGAGATTTTATCAACCTTGGTATATAGCAAGCTCATATGAAGACCTCCGCTTGCATTGCATTTGGACCTCCTTTTGTCAGGATCGAGGTCATCGTTACTAAAATTTGGGCAATAATATATATAAAGACCTTGCTTTGAATTGCGTTGGTCCCCTGGGGCAAGTCAATATCACCGTTATTAAAAAAAGAAAAAAGGTTTCCGGACGATTACTAGAGTTAAGAATAAGCTATCGTAAATAAATCTTGCTATATATCAAGCTTATATAAATATCCTGGTTGCGTTTGCTGTTTGATTCCCTGGGTCAAGGTCACTGTTGTTAAAACTTGAAAAATGGTTTAGGGACGATAACATTAGTCGTATCATAGTTTGGGGACCTTTGTCTTGAAAATTTGTCAGACTTGAATTGTATACACAAACATGCACAGTGCCTTAACTTGAGTGGAGATATTAATTACATGCACTCCATAGCGTGCTCAATGATTGGCGCATTTGTTTCTTGGGGTTTAATCATTTATTCGGAGGGTTACATCATAACGACTGAGAAAGAGATAGGGATAGATGCATAATATTCAGATGTTCGTTCATTTTTTATTTTTTCTGGGCTTTCATATTGTAACAACAGGGAACGTAATTTTATGCTCCTTGAAGGGAGAGCATATAGTCGCCGCCTTGTCCGTCTGTCCTTTTGTCCGTCTGTCCTTCCGTTGCTGGTCCGGAGCAAAACTTGATAATTTGTTTCAAATTCACACAGTGGTAGAGGCAATGAGGCGGAGAACCGTAACTCTTATTTGCCCCGTTTTTGAATTATCGCCCCTTTTAGAAAAATCTTGTCCGGGACATTACTCTAAAACTATAAAAGATATCAATATAAAATATTGTAGGTAGATAGATCTCAAAAGGTCAATGTGCCGTGCACAAAAGCCGTAACTCTGCCTTGCCTAATTTTGAGTTAATGCCCTTTGTTCATTTTTACACTTTGAACTTTGTCCGAAACATACCTCCAAAATCATTAGGGATATCAACATGAAACTTTTAAGGTAGATAAATCTTCTTGGGTAGAAGTGTAGTGCAAAAGAACCACAAGTCCGTTTTCTCCCGTTTTTTTTTTAAATTATCTCCTCTTTTAGAAAGATCTTGTTCGGGACATAACTCTAAAGCTGTAAGATATATCAACATGAAACTTTGTAGGTATATAGATCTTAATGGGTAGCTGTGCAGAGCACAAGAACCGTAACATTGCCTTGCCTTAATTTATTGCCTTTTGTTCATTTTTACATTTTGAACTTTGTCCAGGACATAACTAGGAAACCATAAGAGGTATCAACAAGAAACGTTTTGGTAGGGAGATCTCATTGATTAGAAGTCCAGTGCAAAGAACAGTTATTCTGCTTTGCCTAATTTTGGAATAATTGCACTTTGAACTTTGTCCAGGGACATAACTTTGAATGTAAAAGAGATGTAATTTACTGTGTCAAAAACCTATTCGGGAAGCATCACCCGGTTTAAACCGGGCTTTCTTTATTTGTGCCTATGATTCAAAAGAGAAAGAACATCAAAACATTCGACTCTGATTTATACTCGGGGCTACGCAACTCCGTACAAATCATATAGCCTTGTATTTCAATGCTCTTTCTATTACTTAAGAAAGAGATATTGTAATTAAACTTGCTTTTTAGATACAAAATATGGAAACCCCGGTTGTGATCGCATTTGGACCCCTGGAGTCAAGGGTCGACATTATTAAAAATAGAACAATGGTTTTTCACTTTCCTTGTTGAGTTTGTTTATCATTTTTATCTTGTTAATCATATGCTTCTATGAAGTGTGCGGTTGCCATTGCATTTGGACCCCCTGGGTTCAAGGTCGAAATCTCCGTTACTGAAAACAGAAAAATGGTTCCGGACAGTAACATGAGTAAGGAATGATAAATTATTAACAAATTTGGTGTATAGCAAGCTTATGAAGAACTCCGCTAGTATTGCATTTGGAATCCATGGGTCTAGATCGAGGCCACCGTTACTTACTAAGCCATTTTGTATGAAGATCCTGATTTGTAATGCAATAAATTGAAATATTTGTGTACACCTTTGATACATCCTAAATTATATTTTTAGTTCAAATTTTATTTCAGACCACTTGTTTTCTTTTAAATTTAAGTTGCTGGTACATGTATTTATCACCTTTAGTGATAGCTCTATTTTAAACTTAAATATGAAAAATGCAAACATATATATGACACAAAATTCCATGTAATCTAGTATTTTATCAAATGATTAAGGAAAACCACAAACCAAAAGTAAAAAAAACTACAACTTTGTAATTATACACAGACGTTTGTGAAAACTGTAAAGTTACCTTCAGTAAAATAATACATTGTACAGATTGTTTGGTAAATAAATCTCCATTGTTAGTTTTATATTAAACGTGAAATTGACGACCGATCGTGAAAACGTGTGTCATGTATATTCCTATTTAAAGCCTTGAGTTTATCACAATTTTTATATGCAAATCGCTTGTTCTCATGACCCTGGTCCTGGACATCTGCCAATACGATATTTTCACAATAAAATATTGGATGAAATATGTAATGAACAAAAATATCAATCAGACAAGAAAAAACGGAAGTTGAATCAAAATTTTGAATTTTCAGTCAAATGTTGATGAAAACGATAATCGGTTGCTGAATATTGTGACCCAAATTTGTGACGTTGTCTTATACAACATTAGAGGTGTGTATGACAGTGACATGCTTCACAAGATAAAGTATCCTTTTTATGTATGTTATGTGACGGGTAATTTCTATGCAGTGAAAACATTTTGTAGATAAAAAATATCTATGGCATTATCTTTTTGTCTACCACTATGAACAGGAACAAGGCTTATTTTCAAAGATAGCATGGCCATTTTTAAGATCTTTTAAATATCAACGCCAGGCATACTAGTTGTGCGTTAACCTCTCGAGGAGTTGCATTGATAAAGTTATTTTAGCGTACCTTACTATAAGGAATTGATTAAGAAATCACAATTTTATCATTTTAGCATTTTTTTTATTTAATTACTGTACTAAACACAATCTTTATTTTTTTCAACGAAATATCGGTCAAAATCCATAGTTTGAATTAAATCAATAGTGAAATGATAAGTGACTGACACATTAATTTGCAGGCGCTTGGTTATAATTGTAACATGTACAGTAAGTATGTATCATTTGTATAGGAACGAACAAACGAACGAACAAATTTATTTCACATAAACTTTACAGTTTCTAGTGACTAGCCACTACATTTTACAAATTTAACATATAGGTGTACATAGAACATACAATTGTGACAAGTATCAATTATGTATACTAAAAAGATTAGGATATAATAATATAATAAATTAATTTAAAATTGATCTCATATTTATGGTGATGGACAATACATGTAACCATGTTTGTTTTATTTCATGTCATATATCATCAGAAGTAATAAGAAACATCATGGTATCAATTCGTTTCGCGAAAATTTATAATAGCATGTTTGCGTTTGAATTATTTAATTTTAAATCAGTATAATATTAATAATATATTATTTCGCTTGCTTTATGCTTTTCATGCCATTTAATATTCTACAAACAATTCGATTGATGAAAAAAGATACCAAATGTTTCTATTTGTTTCATATGCAAAATACAATGCCATATTAAAAGTATAAGTTATAATTTAATCATTGAGCACTCGTTGGATTACTATCATATAATATGCATTTTTCGTAATAACATTAACTTTACTTTTTTCTTTAATGAATGTAGCATAATATGAAAATTCGCCCGATATAAGCAATTGCTTTTCTTTCTGTTGATGATTTTCCTTAAATGCTCATTCTAATCCATCGTTTGCTCACACTCTTATACACACAATTTTGATATATACAATTTTCTTTGCTATAAATTATATATTTCTGAAAAATGCATTTAGGATGTGCTTTATACAATCTATAATTTTTTAAATATTTGTCATTAACAAGCATCATATTTACAAATGATATATTACAAACAATTAAATGTAAATCAGTTGTTTGATCGTAATTATCTACTCGTACGTATTTCTAGTGATTATTGTATAAATTTTGCTAACATGACAATATTTGACTTGTTTTTAGATGACAACAATTGTGTAAATTTAAACATACTTGGCTTTGTTCTAAAAAAATTCTTGATATACTTTAGTCTAATAGAATGATATGCCGGCCAATTAAAAACAAAATGGAACTCGTCTTCTATTTCATTACCATAACATATTTGACATACTCGAAGATTTCTCTCTAATCTATCTCTCCCATATCTGCCGGTCTGGATTCTTAGACTATGTGCTGATATACGCAACTTTGTCAATCCGATCCGTAAGATACGGGATGCGATATTGTTTAAATAGGGTTCCATTTCTAATGTATCTTTTACATATTTATACAAATTTAAAACCTCCATATTGTTGATACTAGTTCGCCATTCTTGTGTAAATTCGTCTATCGTATAGGTATAACACGTAACTGTTATATTTAAAGTCGCATGTTTGGATAAAAACTTAATAATAGGTTCCATAAGAAAGGTGTCATTAAGTGAGAAATGAAGTTTGTTTCTGAAATATGAAATTAAATAAATAAACGCACCCATTTATAAACGTTGTACTGACAGATATTTATGACCTAAAACTAGTGATTTTATGTAAGGCTCTTATAAGATCTATTTAATATACATGCTCATCTTACTTAGTCTATTACAATTATTAATGTTGCACAAAAAATGTTTGTTTTACTTAAGATTATGTTTATTTCTAGTATCTTTGAATTTAATGAACTTGAATACACTTGTGTGTGCTTCCCTTCACTTGAATCTGTTAATTTAACTTTTAATATTTTTTTTTTTATTATAATTATAAATGAAAGAACATAATATATTTCACAATTTCAAAAACGTTTGAAGTGATTATAAGTATAAAAGGTGAAAAGGGATATCATTCATTGTATGTCTTAATTATTTTTTCTTGATTTATCAATTATGATGTTTTTATTACTAAAAGTAGAGATAGAAAGTTCAGTTTCTCTACATAAAAAATATGTGCAAGTAACACATTTAGACCCCTTGACTTCTCGACGGCTTACGATATCAAGATGACTTATAGACCCCTTGACACTTAAACCCCTTTTAATATGACTTTTCGATCCCTAGTGGGTAAATATGACTTTTCGATCCCTAGTGGGTAAAACATTTCGACCCCTATCTCAATTTTTGCACTTTAGAATAACAGATAGGCATGATGTATCAAAAAGACCCCCAGACTTAAAGTAATGGAGGAATTATGATAATGATAATAAGGAAAGTGCGCGATTTGTGTATTGCGTATTAATTCATTTCTACAAGTTTGTAAAGATTTAGTTTATTTTTCTGTGACAAACTCATGCTTGTTATATTGGCAATGAATTATTTTACATATTTTGTCTACTTAATTTATGTTACATATTGAATTGACTTGTCAAAGAAGCGATGTTCTCATTTTTTGTGGTATTTACATTATGAATTCAAAATACCAATCAAGCAATAAATGGTTGAAATTTGAAAATTCAATTAATTTTATTTTAAACGTATTTCGAGAACTACATGTACAATGTAATTTACAACTAAAATGTAACTTATGATATGTTGAATTGTAATTATATTGACAAAAAATAAACAGTCTCATCTATTTTTCATATAATTTGTAAAGAAAAATATGTTAATTTCCAAATGTTTTATTACATCTCACAATTCATATACACATTTTCTTTATCATAGTTTGAGTGAAATATTGCCAAAATAAGCTTCAAAAACAATATTTACGACAATAACAAGTTAAGAAAACTATTTAAAATCTTGAAGTCAATATATGTTCCTCTTAACCACATTATATAAATGGTGTGAAAACGTGTGCCCAATAAAAATCAGCCAGGTGTCATTGGTAATTTAATTATCGGTAATTGACATCTGTGGTAAACATTCTGCCAATTACCAAATTGTTGTTGTTGTTCATTTCATTTAAACGGGATTTTCTGATTGGGAAAGAAATTGTTCTATGTAACATTTAGTTTAATTATTTAATTAAGATATATAAACATATAACATATTAATTCATAGGCAAACAGGCATGATAAAAGCGTATTGATACATCGATAACATTTATGTAATAATTATATATATTAAAATGTATCTAACACAAATGTTTTATGAAAAATTATTTGTTAGTAAATTAATACGGTACTGGTATTGGTGATATTTTTATTTTGCTTGTGACTTCAGTGGCAGATAAGGATATTTGTTTTTTAATTTTATCATGACTTATATTTTTGGCAATATTGACTTGAGTCAATTTTCGGAAGTTTTTTGTTACTTTTCGTAATTATTTATGCTTTGTTAATGATTAAAAAGTTCAAGTTCTTGATATTTAATTTATTCCATACTCAAGTCTTCGAAAAAAATATTTTTATTTCATGTATAATAATACACGTACATGTTTTTCATTAAAATATAGTATTAAAAGTTTTAAAGAACCAAAAAGCCTTAGATTTTCTGAAATTAGTTGTTCGATTTACAGAAAATAATTTAAAAAATGCACATGGAAATAATGACAATATTTGCTTAGAAAAAGGTGAATTACGAAACGACTGATAGATATTTTTATAATAACAAATAACGTTTACTATATATATTGCAATTACTGTTATTTATGATATTATGTATACATACATACATAATACATGTATATATTAATACTTTCTGTTAAAATGTAGTGTGTGTGTTTCTATTCTCTACATTAAATACTTGACTTGAATGATTGTGTATAACAAATAACGGTTTTAATATGGTTTCACTTATTATTCAGTTTATCTTTTAGATTGTATATATAATAATCAAACTTGTAATCAAAATTACTTTTTTTACTATATTTACGTCTTGATGCACATTATTTTTTCTAAGTTAACGTCTTCATGTACATTATAGAAGAAGGGGTCGAAATGTCCAGTAAATTTAAGGGGTCTTAGTGTCTTAGGGTCTAAGTGTCATGGATCGAGATGTCTTAGGGGTCGAGGTGTCCAGGGGTCGAAGTGTCAATGGGTCGTGATGTCATACACTCAAAATATGTAATTAATTGCTAAAAGGCTTTGACACAATGCCATGTATTGAATTGAATTTTTATTTGATTTAACAAATCAGATTTGTATGCAGTTTGTTCAATAGGTATAGGAAAGGAAATGCCGTTCTAGAAAAACCAATCCTTGTTTCTGTCTTGAGGGACTTCGATCTCGACCAGCCGGAATGTCCTGACACAGAATTTCAGAAACTATTTAGACAAAACCCTGAACTTTTAGACACGTTTCGACAGACAAAAGCATTTACGCTCGTCAAACCAAAAGAGGGTAAAGTGATTGATTTGGCGAACACACCTGATTCAGAACTCTGTGAAGAATTTCTTCAAGGCAGGAATGAGATGAAAAAGTACTTGACTAACAATACCAAGCCGTTACGTGCTGCGTCAAACAAGACAATTAATGGAATCGGTATTTTTGACATCTCTTAATATTACGTCATTCGTTTTGAGAATTACTGCTTGAATCATACATATTCGATCATTCCTATATGCCTAAATTCATTTGGGGTAAAGTTTTCATATCTTTTAAAAGTTTTTAAAGATACAACGTAATGTTTACAAAGCAA
Source organism: Ruditapes philippinarum (assembly GCF_026571515.1). Classification (NCBI taxonomy): domain Eukaryota; kingdom Metazoa; phylum Mollusca; class Bivalvia; order Venerida; family Veneridae; genus Ruditapes; species Ruditapes philippinarum. The sequence goes on from NW_026859045.1 coordinate 155,468, forward strand.
TAATAATTTTAAAACTTCCCGTAGGACGGATAATATATAGCAACATAAAAAGGCATCTTACGACGCCTTATATGTTTCAGTGTTGGCAGAAAATATTCGAAGAACAGTCAAGCACGTCAATGATGACGATTTAAGAATGCTTTCGAAATCCTTATCAGAAATACTTAAAGAAAAGAACGATGTTATAAAACAATCAGCTTTAGAAACATATAAAACTGAGATGAGAAAAAAATGGCCTCTACCGATTCAACCAGAAACGTTAATGGGACTTCATGAAATGGAAAAGAATGCTGCTGTGGAACATATTTATGAAAAGTGTTTCACTATTTCCGGAAGCATTGAAGTAGATGAAAAGGAGTTCAAGGTACGGAACTCAACATTTGCATGTATTATTTATATAAATCATGTATTATAAAAACTTTGGCTAAGGTACCACCTTCCGAACTTCGTAAGAGAAATAAAGCGGCTGTTTTCTTCCTGTCTTGTTTTTTTATAAAATACTTTTTCGCAATTCATAATATGTGATACAAATGGAGAGATATATGAAACCTGATATTAGATATCCGTTAGCTAATACTACAATATCCATCATTTGTAAATATTAACGCTTATACTGAAAGTGTATCGTAGTTTTCTAATAATGCATATTTAAAGAGACTATATGTTTAATCAAGGTTACCACACATATGTATATAATTATGCTTCTAAACCAAATTTCGAACATCGAAGAATATGTGAAATATGTACTGCAAACATTCGTCCACATTATATGTAATCCCGAAAATATACGCATTCATTTCTTATTTAAAAATTTGACTTAGACTTTATTGAAAATAAATTTCTAATAACCTCCTTTTATTACTTGAAATGTGTATTCGGTAATATTTTTACGAGTAGCGCTTTTTGGAACTTACAATATTGATAAATCTTCATTTGAGCATTATATTTATGATATAAAACCATAAAAATGGAGTTACATGATCTTGAATAATTTCACCAATAGCAAAAGTTACCTTTCTACAACGATCTTTCCGATCGCCAATTTGTGAACCGTCATACGAAGGACAATTTCATTACATGGTATAGATAATACTGCCTGACATAAAAAACGTAACTGGCGTTTACAATTTATTCTTGGCTGTATGCAGATCCTCTTTTTATAAATTTTCTCAATGGAATTATGTATTTTTCAGGTTGATATAGAAAACATGTTTAAAGAGATGCAAAAAGACAAATGCAAAGAAGCTCTCCAGTCTGCAGTATCTGAAATCGGACAAAAACTTCGGAAAGAGGAGTACTTTGAAGATTGGGGAGAAACATGTTTTCATTATGATTATGATAAAGCGGAAAAGGCTTATAGAGAATGTACAAACTTAGGCCCCGAGGTAATATTTTTATATAATATGCTTACATTATTAGTTATTCATCAATGATAAAGCATTTAAAGTCACACTAGCACAAACAAACTATATGGACATGTTGTTTATAACATTGAATAACGGAGACAGCTAAAGATATTCAGTTAAATTGTAATGCCTATCAGAATATGATATACACGTTAAATACTAACCGTCATACAGCAACAACTTGCCTATCTCATTTGAATTCAATATCTAAAACAGCTTACAGGTATCGAAATATGATTCAATATAAAAATTGTTTTAAGACAACAAAGAAACACTGTCGGCATTTGACAAAAAATCAACCTTTATCAAGGATCATGGTGTTGGGTTAATAGCAGGGCACCGCAAATGTCGGGCAGTATAGGCCAAAATGTTAATGTGTTTGAGTAATCAAAGTTAATCTTTTAATAAGCTTTAAGGGTAATGACCCAATCAAAAATCTTGTCTGAGAAATGCTTTATTTTAGTTTCCCTTTGATACTTTATGACATCGAAGGTGAAAACATTTTTCTCCCTAAGTGCATGACTCATAAAACTTGTATATATATTTTCTACTGGATAATCCTGTATGCCAAATGTTAAGGCATAGTATTTATCAACAAAAAGATACGAATTTCCTATGAGTGTGCATAAAACACGTGTCACACATTTGAAAACAAATGTACACAACTTTTCACAATAGTAATATGACGACGTGTTATGTATAACACCAAATCGCCTACCTCAAGGTCAAGATCACACTTTGAAGTCAAATCACAAAATGGTCTGTTAAAGGGAATATTTTGTGTTCAGTCCATAACTTTTTAAAAGATCAAGAGATTTTGAAATTACTTTGCACAAATTATGGAAATCTATGTGTCATACCAAACACGCGGACTCCTACCTTCAAGGTCAAGGTCAAACTTATAGGTCAAAGCTGAACATGGTCTTTTATATGGAACATTTTGTGTCTAGTCCATACTTCTCTGATCGTGCAAGTCCACGCAAATAAAATGTAATTGCTGAATCGCACACATTACTTGATCGATGAAAAATTATGAACCGGACATGAACTACACCGTGTAACAGACCAAACCATGTCTTTATATTTTATTTGTCACATTTTGTGGCTTTAAAATATTGATCACAGCTATACAAATATATTTATGTTGACACATACACAGGAGTGATTTAAACATATTTCTTTTACGAATTTTGTTAATTGCATAACCTAGCATTATTCAAAATTTTGCACAGAAACTCCGGATCAATTATTCAATCTTTTGAAACAGCACAGTTTTTGTGCTTTATGTAGCACATCTCTTAGGACGTTGGTAATTTTGTTACAAATTTTTGTTATATCATAATTAGCGGAATACTCTTGTATGTAGTTTATCTTATGTATTATCTTATACATATCATCGTAAAGCATCATATAATATGGCTGTGCAAATACATAACAATGGCCAACTCTTCCACAATTTTTAAAAAATATTTTTTCAGCCTAGAATTTTGAACAACGATGTAATAAATTTCCACGCATTGATATCTCGTTTAGGGCACACGCATGTTTTTCAAAAGGGGACCGCTTATCAACGTGTCATATTGAAGGTTCAATGCTAACCGCTGTATTGACACATCAATGGATGTTTCTATATTCAATATATCACCATTTATGTTTACCATGATGAAATTTTGAATTTTACTTAAGCCAGTGCTAGGGGACATGGACGGTATCTTGCTCCTTCCAGTACCGTCAATTACGGGCTCAATCAAACCAAGCTTGCAATATTTTCAATTTTAGGCGTTCTTTACGGATTCCTTTTTGGTCCAGTTGATAGGAGTAGCCAAATCACTGTAAATGATGCATGTACATGATGTAGCTGCGGTGTGATTTCTGATATGATAATATACTATATATAATACAAAGCACTGGTAAATGATACACAGTAATGCTATACAGGTTCAAGTAATTGAAAAATGACCAAGCACCAAAACATTCTACTAAACTCTAATGAATAGGTCAGTATAAGGTGCATAATTATTTGTTTCTTAGTTTGACGTTTGAAGTAATATACATTTAATTTAAATTTTAAAATCTGAAAAAACATAAAAAATACAAATTAATATTCACCAATATATCGTACAGATAAGCCAATGTTTAAAAATGCCATTCATCAAATAATGCACTTTCGTAACAAATGTCATGACTTACAGCTTTTCACCAGCACATTTTAACACAATGGTGGTCTGAAATATTTGTTGTTAGACTTGTAAAAATGTCTTATTTGCAGAGTCAAATTAAACAAAAATAAAAGATTCGGGAATGAATATGAGTGTACACATCATAGTTATTTGTCTTAATTGAAGAGATATTGTGATCATTTGTATGAAGTACAGATCCTATCGTTTCGTTCGAAATAGGTTTTGTTTGTTCGTTTGTTTTGGGTTTTACGTCACATCGACACAGTATAGGTCATATCGCGACGTTCCAGCTTTACTGGTGGAGGAAGACCTCAGGTGCCCTTCCGTGCATTATTTCAGGCACGAACGGGCACCTGAGTAGAACCACCGACGTTCCGTAAGCTAGCTAGATAGCTTCCTCACATGAAAGAATCCAAAGTCCCTGTCGGGATTCGAACCCACAGCGGTGAGGGGCAAGTGGTTTGAAGTCAACGACCTTAACCACTGGGCCACGGACGGCCCTCGAAATAGGTAATAAAAGCGGGACGAGCCCTCGTTTCAGTTCCTGCAATTTATTTAATGTTGTTAAAAATCTAAATGAAAAAGCTTGTAACAACAAACATACGATACAATAATTGTGTCCCATATACACATGTTATGTAGAGAGATATCACCCCTTTGCAAAATCTGTAAATAAACAATCTCGGCTAAAGGGAATTGTTGCTCAAAAGGTGTTTTTTAAGTTCATCCACTTGAGTTAAAGTTGAAAAAGTTATAAAATGGAAAAAAGCATAAATTTTTATTTTACTCTGTTTTTATTTTACTCTGTAGAAATTGGATATTTGGCAAAAATACAATGAAGAAATGAAGACTACTAAAGAGCTCATAAAGCAAAAAGCAAAAGTAAGAGACATAGAAAAAACAGCAGCTGCTTCTGAAAAAGAGAACAAAGAAAAACTTGAAAAGCTAGCAAAGGAAAATGAAAAGCTTGAAGTTAAGAGAAAAGAATTTGAAAAGAGCCAAGAGAATGATCAAATCCTGCGTACGTCTTAATATCAGTAACATAGCTGACTTATTATATTCCTTTGAAAAACATCTATATACTTAAAGGGAATTGAATGTAAACTACCCGATTTTTTTTCCATTACACTTGCATTTCGTTACACTTTCGTCCATTTAATTTCCCTTTTACAAAGTATACGCACGTTGTTTAAAGAATTAATAAGATCTCCTTTTAGGGGTTGTAGCTTATGCATGTAGAAGGAGCAATAGGTAATGGTTTAAGGTATCTATTTGTATAATTTCAAATAGGTGCTGAAATTATATAATGAAATAATATTTTGAATGTTATTTTGATATTCAGTCTAATTTACACAGTAAGTAACATTACATTTCTTAAGCTTACTAAATTCATTATTATTCAATATTTTGAAATATCAGAAGTAAGTTTTTCCGTTGTTTTTATTGTCTTAAAATATCTGGTTGTTCACGTTTTATATTATTTATAATGTTTCAACTGTTTGAAATAATATAAACTGATCTATATTTTTCAATTCAACATGCAGAAGGGATATTAGGTGTTGGAAGGCTTCTGGTAGATTGTGGCAGAGGAATAACTGAAATGTATCGCAACGTTGCTATCGCTAATGGTAAGAGTATTATACTATAATTATGATGCATATTTTTCACGAAACAAAAATCCTTAATTAGTATATTTAAAAACTTTACGAAAAATTCATACATACAGTATTGAGTTGATAGTAGTTGTCTGTTTTTAACAACATTTACCATCTAGGGCATACACGAAAAGTCAAGTCATACTTTTTTTTGTTAATATCTAAATGCTTCTGTATTATCAAACTAACATTACCAAAAATATAGCAAACCCTGTTTTGAATTTATACTAGCAAAAATGCAAGATGGCTGCCACTTGGACCAATGTGTCATAATGACAACTGTGGAACAAATTTCCAAATTTCCTACACATTTATCAGAAATATTTATATATGGTAACTAACATAATCTCTTAAATTGAATGATCTAAAAATAATAGCCAATCAGAGCTAATTGCAATGGATGCTTCGGGCTCATCTACACTTAATATAAAAGAATACAATTTAAATAATAATTTCTGAATAAAAATATCCATGAAAATTCTATACTATACGAAAGCCTAATAATATAAAAAAACAGCTTAAATTAAAAAAAAACCTGTTAAGGTCTTATTACTCGAAAATAAAAGTGTTTTATGCAAAACAAGTGTATTATGCAAAACAAACGGCGTGGTAATGCGAATTAAAAGGTGTTATTACACAAAACAAAGGGAGCTTTAAAGTTAATTTAATACCAAATTAAGTTTAATTTCATTCTTTATATTGACAACTTAGCAAATAATCATTACCGTTGGCCATTTACAGAACATCGTGACAAATATGGCGGATAGTTTAACATGTGCAAACACTATAGCATACAATAATTAAAAAAAATCAATACAATATAAACATTGAGAAGTACTTACGTGTTCAGGAGACAGTTGCCACAACTGAAAAGCATTTTGAACAAAGTGAGCAAATTTAAGAATAAGCCCTTTACTAGTAGTTGACAATAAAGTCGGAAATGTCTCTAATTAGGTCATGAAATGTTTTTGACTTTTATATCAGTATAAACTACACAGCATAAAAAGGAAGTGGTATTCTGATTCAATTCTGAGTTATATATGCAAAGTTTACATTTGCAATCATTTCTATCAATGTACAAAAATCTTCCAGTTTCTTTTTATACGCCAAAAAGAATTTCGGCGTATATTGTCACACTTAGTCATCATGTTTTAATACCAATGTTTTGTATCCGCTCTGTATCTATTGAACTGATAGAAAGAAATTAAAACTATTTTGCAGAAATATTACTTATATTGATAAGGTGTGCAGAACACAAGTTTAAGGCGACAACAGACCCTTTTCGTGGTACTACCATAATGTGTCATTTAAACCAAGTCATTTAACTAATAATTGTTATTTATTTAAATTTTGTCCATTTAATGTCTTTGATCTTCATAAAAAAATAACATAATTGAAAAAATGCCTTTGTAAATACAGTGGAACCTGTCTAATCCGAACTCGTACGGACCAGACGAAAAGTTCGGATTAGAAAGGTTTCCGGATTAGAAAAGTTTCCGAATTAGAAGGTTTTTTTTTACATGTTTTTCATGTTATTTGCAAAATAGTTGAAGGAAAACGGGAATGCATTTAAAATTGCAATTTAGATATTTCATTTTTGCAGTCTCTTTTCGTACATTTTAATACATGTGAATTTATATATATAAAAAAAATAAATAAGCAAAAATATTATGTGTTCAAGGGTAAGTTAACCTACGATGTTAAGCAGGAGGCCGATACATGATGAGATATTCGTAACAGCATTTGTCAATTGTTGTTTACTCTTATCCGAGTCAGCGACTATCCGAATTCACTGACAGTTTCCATTACTTTTCATTACTCAATCACGTATCATTGAATCCAATACAAAGGACTAAAAGATATTTCTATTGCATTATATCAAAATATTTATAGAAGCTGACGAAAAACAACCAATTCAGCAATTATAGAAGATATTAAAGTAAGCTAATTGTAATGTTCACACCTTCGCAGATCATAAGTTTCACCCATTAATCGAGCGAAATAACACTTATCAGTTTGGTGTATGTTTACACCTGCAAGATATGCGATTATTTGTTATTTTGAATGAAGGTGTGACATTTGGCAAAATCTGTTCGGATCCGAGAGGTAAATTTTAGAGTAAAATATTTTTTTCAATTCAATCTTTATTTAGCAATCGGCATAAATATGCCTTGGGCCATTTACAAGTAAATAATTATAGAATATGGCCAAGACAAAATAACATATAAATGTACAATAATAATTCAAATGCATATGATTAATTAAACACATAACATATAAACATTACAATACAATGAAAATAAATTTACAATTAAGCACTGTTTGTCTGTAAAAATTCATTTAGCTCAATAGCCAATGTTCTTACTTTAAATGCCTCTTTAATATAAGTTGCTAATTTTACTTGAATAGTTTTATTATTATTATTCATTAATGCAACAAATTTATTAAGTGAAGGCCAAGATGTATAATATTTTGGAAGTAAATCTTTTCTGATATTATTATATTTTGGACAAATCAATAAAAAATGATATTCAGATTCAATCTGTTTCTGATTACAAAATAAACACAATCTTTCATTTCTCTCTATATTATTAAATCTACCAGTTTCAATTGCAAGATTATGCGAAGACAAACGGAATCTAGTTAACTGGATTCTAGAAATATCGTTGACAATATTATTAAGATAAGGTTCAAATTCTAACACATTTTTAAATTTTGCATAATATTCTAATTTGCGCATGGTATTTAAACTTGAACTCCATTCTTGAATATACTGGTCACGCAATCGTCTTTGTATAATAGAAAAATAATTCAAATTAGGATTAAATATATCAAATATATGTGAAAGACCTAGATTGCCAAGAGTTTGTTTAATTCTAAACACCCAATTATTAACATTTAATTGTGATAGTGTACATTGTTGTATAAAAATGTCACACAAAACAGAATTATTATTATTGTTCTTAAGTTTAATCCAATATTTAAAGGAAATAAGAACAAAAATTGAAAAAATCGTCCGAAATTCGGAGTAGACAGATTCCGGATCCGAAAGGTTTTTATACTATTAAAAATAGAACGAATAAAATCGGGACCGGACACTTCGTTCGGGTAAAAAAGGATTTCGGATTAGAAGGGTTCGGATTAGCAAGGCTCCACTGTAATTTATTTTGAACGAAAATTCTATTATCTTAAATCATCATGTCAATGTCATTATTTCTTTTTTTTTTTTCATCAATTTTTTTGGAATATAAACATAATTATAATATCTTTGGAACCGTGTCTCAGATTGTTTTCTATTTGTTCTCAAATGTCTTTCTATCTGATCTCAAATGTAAAACATTGAATACGACTTTTTTCACCATACATATTACGTAGATAAAGATAATTAAGCCCCTGATTAAGCAAACAAAAAATCCCTGACACGGTTCCCTCCATAAATGAATTCCCTATCATGTGCTTTAAACCGCATGTAAATTTCTTGACTATAAAAACAGTTATGCCGATTCAAAGTTAGTCCGACGCGTATCAAAGGAAGTGTCATAAATCGACTGTCCTCTCCCAGACCTCTACGTTTTCCGCTATATTATTGCAAAACATTCTGCCTGTTTATCGTGTATGAAATTCCGTTAAAATATAAAATAAAATTACGAAAAACTGAGCTCCTGGTAGACTTTTGAAGTCCGTGGTACGATGTACAATTAAGAATGTGATAATTATATATTTTTGTCCGACCAGTTCATACAAATGCATGACATAATTTAATAGAAATAAAAGGTATTACTCGATCAATATGATCTGACCTTCTTGACTTCTGTTATCCTGAATTTTAATCTATATGCACGGCACATATAGATTTAGTTTTTTGGGACATACAATCAGTTGTATTCGATTAACTGGCGGACAATATATTCAAAGCGTTCACTGAAAATATATTTACATATCTTCTTTATTTATTCTTTAAGAATTAATCATCCGAAGACTATCGTACAAATATTTTAGAAATTCGTGAGGGAAATTCTATTTTATTTTTAATTTAACCTATTGTACTCACGTTAAGGGCACACTCAATTTTTAACCTGAAGGACAATATGACGCTTTTCATTGAATGGCACTAACGTGTTACATTAAAGGTTCCATGATAACCGCCTTATGAACACATCTACAGATGTTTAAAAAATCTAAATGTTAAATGATGAATTCTGCTTAAGCCGGTGCGAGGACGCATGGACGGTAGCTTGCAGTTACCACTACCGTCCATGAACTCAATTAAATCGAGCCTGAAACATTTTCATTTTGCCGTGTTGGACTTTCGTTGAGGATTGTGTTTTTCTCTATTTTATGACTAAATGGCATTATAATGTGTAATGGAAGTAATAATATTTTTCCCTACATAAAATTTGATAACGGTTTATGTTGTTGAAAACAGTCCCTACATAGGACATTACTAATTCTGTAAAATGTCTTAATCTGAATATATGTACATAAAGTAAGAAAAAAAAAACTATTACATTTTTGCTGAAGAAAAAATGTAATACAACCTTTCAAGAATATATTAAATAGAAAGGTATAGCTTATTTTTATAGAAATAATGGATACACGTACTTAATTTGAAATTTGGCTCGTATTTAAACTGTAACCGAAATCTGGGTATATACTGTAACAAAGTCGATTAAAAGTCGCACGGTTTATACTGTAACTCTGCAAAATTCCCCTAGCTCTATACTGTAACATTGTTTATTTTTTCAAACGCATTTGACGATCAGGAAAATAAGTTCAACTGGTCGTTTACTTTTATAAACGTTTCTAAACTCAAAGGACTTTTTGTAGGCTTATTTTTTGTAGGTATTCTTACATTATGTCCGAACTGGAGAAAAATGCGTTGTTCTCTTGATTCAAATTTTCAAACTGTCAAATTTGCATAATAATGAGCCAATTTAGAGATAAATCTGCGGTGCATGAGGAAATATATGACTAGATACCGGATCCCGTTCCTTACAGTCTAAGCACAAAAACATCTGTTAGAAACTAAACTACTTGTAGTGCGGACTGGAATAAAAATCACCAACCTGCCTTCCCCACAAATAATCCTCCATCTTAAAAATTGTATACTGTAGCCTAAAAACGCGATACTGTAACACGTTCCCTACGGTGTTGCTGTTTATTACTTATACGACGATTTAGTAAAAAAGCAGATAAATTATTAAACACATATAATGATAATAAGATCTTATTGAAAATTTAATTCTTCAGGCAGTGCAAGGTGTGTGTAAATTGTATTCGCACGAACTTTTCGTGAACGTAATTCATAGTCGTTAATTGATAATGTAAAAATGGCAGCCTTCAATAGAAAGTCAAATTTACTTAAGTGAACATGCATTTCAAACAGACACTGAACATGTATTGCGTCATTATTATATGTATAACGTTTTGGACATCAAACTTGGTAAGTTTTCTTATTTAATTAAATATTCTTTAAAGCAACGGTCGTTACTTTTTTTTAATTATTTCTAGTTGTGTGTGGGGGAAGGGGGTTCGACACTGAATACCAAGTTATTATTATTATTGTTGTTGTTGGTTTTTTTATTTATTTATTTATTTTTTTTGTAGAAGATATTTAACAAGACAAGATAGAAAATATTAACTTTATCTTTTTTTGTTACTGCATACTGTTACAACTGTTAGAAAAGCCTTTCCAGCACATTTGAATCGCAACCCGAGACATGCGTAAATGTGAAACTTTTATCAATCTACAAGGCTGGATTTCGACATTCGATGGTATGACACACATACGCTTCGGCTGTGGAGCTTAAATCGCCTTTAAAATCCAAATAAAATGTATATTTTTCATTCCGATATACATATATATAAATAAGCGTTTTAAAGAAAAATCTAATTTCAAAGTCTGTAATAATAGACAAGATAAAATTCCACAAACCTTCTGTCAAAGTCACCATGTATTTTATTCGATTTCCAATATTTTCAGATAATCCTGTTGTCACAGAAGATATTATTCTCTACGATGATGGTCAATTTTAAACGTCAACAACAATATAAACAACGCAACAGGCGACATAAACATCAAATTACAAATTACAAAATCTTTCGAAAAATTCAAAATTGGCTCCCAAGCTTTGCCGTATTCAAATCCGCCGCGCTTTGAATATGGGAACCAACATATTACCGAATGACTCCGACTACAGCCGGACTGGTTCTCATTTTCAAAGCGCGGCACTTAACACCAGTCCTGTCTTGGTACTTGTACGCACATAATAATAGATTCTTGGTTCTACTAGTTACGGTGTTTTTGTCTTGTGGGAATACGTTGTAATTTATATTACACATTCCCTGATATCCTGTTGTTCGTTGATAATTGATGACGTCATGGTGCATCTGTTTACTGCATAAGCATTTTGTGAAAATGGCTTTTTTCATTGAACAGCTTCCTGTTACAAGTTCAAATTGCTATGAAACTATATATTCATCATGTTTTAAATTTAGCACAAATGTTGACTGGTCCATAGCCTTAGTTTAAACTTTATTTATTCAATAAATTATACATAAATGACATTTACAAATATTGCACAACAATGCAATTCAGCCTGGATTGGAAAATAAGTAAAACAATTCTATATCAATTCCTCTCCAGTAAAAGTAATTTTCAAGATAAAGATACAAACATGTTGCGGTTAGATGTAAGCTCTTTGAATGTACAACAAAGGATTAGAGAATAATTGATTGTTGAATTATCACTATAGAGAAACTAAGGTAAATTATGGTGAAATGCTAAAAGAAAGGAAGAATGTAAGGAAAGGTATGATTGAATATATCGGAGTTTAATAAATAAGGTTAACATTAAGGAAATATGAGCGTACGGAAAGACCAAGTTTATTCACAATGATAGTATTTCTTGCAAAAAGCGCTTTGATTGTGTAATGAATTTTTGGACATTCTGAAAGAGGATTTTGTTTTCATCAGAAGAGAGATGTTCGTTGCTGTAAAAGAGATTATTTACTGTAGCCGGACAATTTAAATATTAGTGAGAAATCTTTCGCATATATTTCTGTATTTGGTACATTGCAATAAGAAATGAGATACAGTTTCTCTCATTCCGCATGTGCATGTTGGACTTTCCACAATAGACCTTCTGAATAGATCCTCATTCAATGAACTACATCCTAATCTTAATCTTGTGTGAAGGATTTGATCTTAACGTGTGCCTGTATTATAGTAAGACGGTGGTCTTTTGATATTCGGGGTTATTTTGACTTGAATGAGTTTAAAGTTGGACTAGATCGAAAAGTTTCAGGAAGAGAATTCCAGGTGCGAATAGTAGAAATGAGTAGGTAGAAATGATTTTGAGCATAAATGTGTTCTGGTTGGCCCATAGCCTTTGTAACGGCATGCTCAATCTGAAATTTTCTGTTACCATTGAAACGAGGGGACATCTCAAAATTGCCAAATATCACTATTTTGCGTTGATTTTTTCCATCAAAACTGATTTCAAAGTGCTGCAACTTCTCAATGGATTATATAGAGTGAAAGGCTTTTCAGCGTTGGTTACACGTTACCCTCCGATCGAACTGTGGCTAATTTTGTCCTTTTAAAAGTCCAAAATCTTCTACGCGATGATATTGTCGGCGGATAAAATATGATAACATATTTAACAACATTTCTCAAACAAAAACAAGTGTTTGGGATCTAAAAAGGGCGTTTTTTCACCATTGCAGTCGTCAAAAAGGTGATAGTGAATAGGTGTGAAAGGACTTCTTTATGAAGTAATGACTTAAAGACTGATTATGCGTTATGCTATTTACCTGCCGATATCGAGCCTGGTCATTAAATTTTGTTGCATATGAATCAAACACAATTTACAATAACTATGTTTTCATTTGCGCAGTAATGATATAAACTATTTGCAATACATTAATAATGCCTCTTTAAGGTGACTAGTGACTAGTAGGTTCATTAGGGTGTAAATACAGTTACTCTTAATTCTCTTGCATTATATCAATTACTTTAAACATGCCCCTATTGTAAAGAAATTTCTAATCTTAGTGTGACATAGTTTCAAAAATTGGTTAAATTTATTTATATCGGAACAGTTGTAAAAATAGCATGGATCAGTGCACATAACAAAAGGGAAGTCATGTGCGTATGGATAGTATAGCTATACTTACATAATCTTCACAGTTTTCGTTGCACGCTGGTCTTTCGCGTTAAATTACGCGTTTTTTGTGTTATAACACCTTTATTTGCATTATAACGTCATGCGTTTTGCGTAACTACGCCTTTAAGTGTGTCATTACGTTTTAAGTTCCTTTATAACGCCTTTTTTATGCGAGTACGCAATTTGATTCGCGTTGTAACGCCTTTCCAATATGTTGTTCTATTTCATTTGACACTATTTGGCTTTCATAATATGTTATTCTTCCTGAGAAATATTTTGCAATTTTATGTAGCAATAATATGACCGTGTGAAGTTGGAATCGCATACAAATAAATCAAATATGACATGTACAAGGGTAATGACATTGACCGTTATTGCGTAAAGAAAGAAGCTCAAATTTTAATAGTAACAATAATTCCAGTAAAAATGAAATATAGATCTAACAACAAAATGTGTAGGAGAATAATAATTATAATAATAATATTAATAATAGTAATAATGATAATAATAATAATAATAATAATAATAATAATAATAATAATAAATAATAATAATTAATAATAATGAATAGTTATACATTTGAATGTTACGAAAATCAAAATTTGAAAACCGGGAATACCCAATTTTCATCCATGCATTACTTTTGAAATTTCAGCGCAAGACCGGGATCGCCTCGAAGTTAATATATTCACTCCTCGAGGTAATAATATAAGAATAAGTGAAACTTTAAACTTTTTAGTTTTACTCACTGAATATAAAATTCAACACTTTTATAATGATAAAAAATAATTTAAGTTTCTTCTGGTAATAATTTGATGGCACGTAATATATTTTTTATCTTATTTTTAATTTTTGAAGGAGACAATACCTGTTACCGTAACTAATCGTTGATACTATTAATTACATTGTTTTGATACTTTGGTTATGCTAAAATAACAGGTTCAAATGTATTTCGTTTCACAAAAGCAAATTTCTGCTACAATACAAGACTCTTGTGTCTAAAGTTTTGTTCCATTTTTATATGTAAATAACACTTAAAGTTGATTATTTTAGAAAACAAAGGCCATATATAGGAAAATGTTTATTATTTTTTTATTGAATGACATACCCCTTTTATTGTGTATATCATCATCCGTAAGGTCCACATTCACATTAAAAATTGCCAACAGTAGTTTCCGTCAAACATTTACTATAGATACATTAAAGTAGTTCTTGTTTGTTTATTACAGTAAATATGTTAATAAATTTTGTTCTTTAGGATCAAGTGCCTCCATAGGTGGTAAGTTATTTTATAATTCGAATGGTGTATTCACAATGAAAATTGAGATTTACATCTATTCAGTTGTTTTCCTTTTTGATATGATATAAAACATCAGTGTAAATGTATTATTCTAGGAATCATTACCAAACATATATAGTTTTTCGTTTTGTATTATTTTTTATAATTATGTTTCGGGTTGTTTTGATTGACAACTATTTGCCGTTTTGTTTTATTTTATCTTATTTCGTGTTGTTTGGATTTTATAACTATTTGTCTATTGGTTTTTTAAGCTCACCTGAGCTAGCTTTTAGGATCGTTGAATGTCCGTCGTCCGTCCACACTTGTTCGTTAACACTCTAGTGGTCACATTTTTGCATCAATCATCATCAAACTTTGTCAGGATGCTTATCTAGGTAATAGCTCGAATGAGTTCGAACATGGGTCATCTCGGATGAAAAACTAGGTCACAGGAGCTAAAAATAGAAAAATCTCTAGTGGCTACTGTTTTGATCCAAATATCCTGGAAATTGGTCTGAAAGTTTGTTTTGATGATTTTTAACTCAAGTTTGAATATGGGTCACCTGGGTTCAAAAACTAGGTCACACCGCCCAAATATGGAAAAACCTTATTAACACTCTAGTGGTCACATTTTGACTCAATTATCATTAAACTTTGTCAGGATCCTTGTGTAGGTAATTGCTCGGAGGAATTCGAACATGGGTCATCTCGGATGAAAAACTAGGTCACAGGAGCTAAAAAAAGAAAAATCTTGTTAACACTCTAGTGGCTACTGTTATGATCCAAATATCCTGGAAATTGCTCTGAAAGTTTGTTTTGATGATTTCTAGGTCAAGTTTACCTGGGTCAAAATCTAGGCAAAACTGACTGCACAAATATAGATAATCCTTGTTAACATTAGTGGTCACATTTTTGACTCACCTATCATGAAACTTGATCGGAGAATGCTTATCTAGGTAATTGTAGGATGAGTTCGATAGGTCAGATGAGCGACGATCTAGGGTAATCTTGGCCTTCTTGTTAATGATAATTACTTGTCGTGTTGTTTTTATTAGATAATTGAGCTGATACTTTTATAAGTTTTATTTCTTTAATATATGATTTCAGGTGCTAGTTCCTGGGAAGCAAATCCCTCTGGTGGTAATGTCGTTGTTTTCTTTCTTCATCACTTTCAAAATAGCGTATAATATCCACTTTGGGAAGGCATTATAATTTATTTCCATGAATTAATAATAATTAAATTGATACAAGCGTTCCCTCCCATGATACATTAGGTAATACACTGCATTGCCGTCATGGCAAAAACTACCATGGCATTTGAATAATCTTTTTTTTTTTTGTGTAGTTGAATATTATTAAAATCAATCGTACGAATGTATTTATTTAATCATAAAAATATTCACACAATTCAATTGTATTGTCAGATTATATTTCTAACAAGAGATTACTATGTACCTCATTGCAACGATTTGTTTTTGGTTTTAGGTTCAGGATCAGGATCATCTTCTGGAGGTATAACAATTATTTGATTTTCTTTCCACATTAAACGTAAACTATGTTGGATGATTTCTGCCTTCGATGAA
This sequence comes from Ruditapes philippinarum, assembly GCF_026571515.1. Lineage (NCBI taxonomy): Eukaryota > Metazoa > Mollusca > Bivalvia > Venerida > Veneridae > Ruditapes > Ruditapes philippinarum. The sequence continues at coordinate 171,738 of NW_026859045.1, forward strand.
AACACGGTTATATGATCACTAATTGTGTTTTCGACTCGGGCTCTTAAGGGCGCCAGCACGACAAATATAGGGCGCCAATACGAAGAGTTCATCCCGCCGACAAGATAGTTCTTCATAAGATCACCCCTATTAAATATGATTATGTCGCTTTAAATGTATCGTTTGGTCGTGTCGGCGTCCACAAAAGTCGAAATCAATGTCGGAGCAATGTGTCACGTGATTTCAGTAGCGCTAAAAAAACATCGGTGACTATTCATAGTAACGTCCGTCCTTTTAGCTTTTAGTTTAGTGATTGATGATCATGAAATCCCTTATACGGTCATTGTCACTGTACCTATGCTCAGGCATGTAAAGAAGTTACCAGTTCCTTGTAAAAATCAAGGTAACAAATACTGGTAAACTATCTGACAACATGCCAAGAAAAGATGCAGTGGCTTAACTGTTCTCTGGTAAAATTCAATGTGTGAACCGTGCTATAGAATGTAAACTATCATCACAACCATCCCCACCATTCATAGTAAATGTTCGCTGTATAACAACTATATTGCCCTTTCTCCAGACATAAGTGTTCTTTTTAGATTATCTTCTGTGATCACTTTATTTTTTTGCCGATCAAAAATATAAATTACCCCACACACTTGGTGCTTAAGTCAAATTTTTTCAAGGCCTATTGGAACTTAGTCTTTCTGCATGTTATCTGAGTATACAGTTTAGTAACTTTCATTAACAATGTATTGTTTCAGGAGCAAGGTCCTCGTCCCCGACTGCTTCGTCTAAAGGTATAACATTTATTTCAGTTTTTCCTTCTTTACTATTTAATATGTATAAAGCTTCATTAGATATGATAAGATATCTAACATCAAACTACAACCTGTAAGAGAATTATTCATCTTAAGATGATAATGTTCTTAATATAACTAACTGATTATGACACGAATTGACCATTTTAGTATTTGAATTCCAGTATTTAGTTCATCATATCTAATTTAGAAATTTTACAAACATTTATCATTTTACATCTCAATATATATGGGTTTGAAAACAAGCATAACACATACCGGTAGATAATTTCCTTTCCAAGTATTTAGTGTACACATTCAATTTAAATTCAGTTAAGGACATTAGTAACTTATTTTGACTACCTAAAAATTAAAAAAAATGGCAAAAAATAATAAAGCTTTATATGTGTGCTTTCATCAACTTTTCAGACACAGAATTGTAAAAATATGGACAAGAAAATGGTGACAAATAAAAATCGTTTATTAGCTCTACAGGAAAAACATTGTCATGATTGCTCTCTGATGTGTACATATTTCTCTTTATTACAGTGTATGTAAGAAATATAATTATCAATCTATGCCAATATAGACCTTGACCTTGAATAGAAATGGGGATATTTGGATACAATTTTCGTTACATAAGATTAATATTGACGTTTTTTTCCTTGGTGTTTGGGAATATTTTGTAAAAAAATACATTGACATTTTTTATGTAGTAATAGTTATATATGATATACTTTGTAAGTTACAGAATTATCATTGTAAGGATTATACACTCGAAAGTGAGTAAAAAGGGTAAATGATAGGTATTTATAAGACAAAGGATAAAGGATCACTTCATATAGTTCAGTCTTTTCATTTGATGATTGATGTCTACAATATCTTTCTATTTGCCTTGAATTATAAGACGAAAAGAATCATTTTTTACATAATTATAAGAATATTTTTCCTAAAGAAATTCATCTGCAAATTTACCTGCAAAAGGAAATCAGTGAAGAAAACTAATATTCTGAAATTCGCTATTTCTTAAATATTCTCTATCTAGAAAGTCAAGTTCTCCATTTTATTAAAATAATGCCTGCAAAAATAATAAGGAAGGCAATGTATCCGTTCTACAATGTAAGAAAAGGTAGTGAAACAATATCTTTCTTTTAATTGTTAATGATCTTGAGAATATACTTTAATAATACTCGTTAAGTTATTTTTTTTCTTCTGCTAAATGAAATGTGTTGCAAGCTATTTATGAATGATTGAAACTAAAGTACATGTACCAATAAAATGACAGAATGTTTCAATACAGAGAGTGTTTGTATAATCACTTTTTTGTTGTTTTTTATTATTGTTGTTGTTGTTTTTTGTTGTTTTTGTTGTTTTTCATACTCAAATGATGATAAATCAACAACATATTGCCATTTACTATGTCATGTGATGTATTAAATATTGTACTGATTAAACAGACATATGTAGAAAATTACCCCCAGACATGTGAAAGTTTCTTTTAAAGATATACTATGCTCATCCTTGAGCATAATATTTTAATTACATTGAAATTTATTAAATTCTTACTGAATATGTCTAACTTAGATACAAAATGAACTATGTATGGGAAGCTGCTTTCCCTATAACAGCTGAAGTCAAGTTGGTCTTTTCTGAGAAAACTGTCATTGTTAGGACTCTTTGACCACTTATAGTGAGTAAAACTTAAAACATAACATATCTACTCTGTGTGAAGTCAAAACATACTTATTTTATATATGCAAAGAGATTGTTTAGCAATTATAAATATTTTCTAATATCAAATTTGAGCATAGTATATCTTTAACTACACATAAGATCTTGTCTCTAATATGCATCTTGTTCAGATAGGTGCGTTCAAAAACATTTTTACAAGTCCATACATGTCCATTATAGTCATGACACATTTATTACACTCATTTGCAATTTTACAACATTGATTCATTGGTGAATGTTGGCTTTTGTATTCAATTTATCTATAAAAAAATATACCTGCTGCGATTTAATGTAGAATTAAAAATAATAATGTCATTATGCAGTACGTTGAAATCGATACAAGGATATGTGTATGGTATTGTATGATTGAAAGATGACGTATAATTGTAAATAAATTATATATTAATATTTTATAGAAAAATTATTAACGCTTGTATTTACAATTTTTTGAAACTAGTATGTCCAGTTGGTTACGAAAATTTAGGTGTTTGAATATCATTGGCATGTAGATAACGCACGAGCTTATATAAATGCATGCGAATTTCTTGACATTTTTTTTCCTTTATTTATTTTATATTTTAAGGCAATGTTAAGCGAATTATGTAATATAAACTTGATTTTGCTGAGGCGTTTAATTAGCTAAAGGTTTGTATAGCTTACACTATTTTATACACAAACATTTAATATAAAATATGTTTCTTTTTTTCAAATATATTTTTCATTTCATATTTAATATTATTTAGTATGGTTATCCTTCGCTTCGTTTTAGACTTTACATAATAGTAGATATTATTTGCTTTACTCTTAGAATTATTAATCTATTAACACAGTGACTCAGCTGGTATCAAACCGGTTTCGAATAAACACACTGTTTCATTTTGCCGTGTTTAAAGGATTATTTGGCCACGTTGTGATATTTTGCCATTTAGTAACCACCTGAACTATTGGATTTTCAACGAATGGTTAAAACAATTACACGAGTTCTCTGTTGCAATAAAAATGCAAACTATGAAAATACATTAAGCATTTTTGTTTTGTTTTGTGGTTGCTTTTTATTATCTATTACTGTATTTTTATTTGTTAAAATATCAGATTATTTGTCAAAATGGTTGTGGTAATAAAATTCGTTGTGGCTTATGTTGTTGCATTTATGTATTTTTCATAACTTCTTTCGCGGTTTTCTGTTCAATTCCTCTAACAATAAACTGACATTATGCTCACCTTAGTAATAATGATGTGTTGACAGGAAAGAAGACCCGACCTCAACTTGTTATTGCTATCTTTTTTATTGAATTCTGCATTCTTCGTCGCAACAATAATCAATAATCCACATAACTCGTGGACAATTCTATCACTATTTTTCAGAATATATATGTTATGTTCATTTGATAGAAAGACGGCGCATTTTTAATCCTGATCATTTCAAGTTAGGTTTTTTGTCAATCTTTTGAGATATGCTTAACTTGACCACAAAAAAAATGTGAATGATGTGTCTTTAACAAATTGTCGTTACTTATAAAGAGCGAATATTCAATACATTTGTATATAAAAATGTAAATGCACATTTGATAATCAATCATTTGATAAAGTGCTATCGGTTTAGATAGGGAAGTTAAGATTCGTAACTTATAGTGGATTTTGTATAACTTTGCATAGCCCCTCGAAGAATTGTCCAAACAACTTCTTCACAATATCTTGGCAGTAACAAGCATCTATGTTTTCCAACTGGTGTTGCTAAAGTACAGGTTAAACTGTTACGTGTTGTGACATGTTGATTTGCGAAAGTAAACACATAGATATCCGACTTCAACTTAAAATATAAATACAATTCAAATGGGGGGGGGGGGGGGCAACTTCATTTTAAAGTTGCACAGATCAGTCTGAAGTAGTATAGTGTAAAATTGCCGCTAGCTAAATAGAAATTCACCATATGACCTTTACAAAAGTGTTTGAATGACAAAATATGACCAAAAAAAAACAAACAAACAAAGCAAAAAAACAAACAAATCGAAAATAAACAAATTCATTTTTATTCATATTCTTTAATTAAGAATGAACTACTGAAGCATCCTGATGCCAATTTAACATGTTCTATAAAAAATTATAACTCCTACGAAGGAGATAAAAAAGCCTAATTAGGAGTTTGTATCTACGTCCTAAGTAGGAGTTTACAAGTCCTACGTATGAGTTTATAAGTCCTACGTAGGACTTCATTACTCCTACGTAGAAGATAAAAAAGTTTAATTATGAGTTAATAATTCGACTTTATATGTCCTACATAGGATATTATAACTCCAACGTAGGAGATAAAACGCCTAATTTAGAGTTTGCATCTCCTATGTAGGACTTTATAAGAAATGCATACAAAATGCTTTGCAAATCTCAACATTCCGGACCGGTATATCTGCGATAGAACAAGACACTTAACTCCCACCTCCCCCCTTTCGAAATTTCAAATCTGAAATATTGTAGACACTTCATATTTAAGTACAGTGTCTCCGGTTTCTGGAGTATAGAGTGTCTTGGGGTGAGGTGTCTGTAAGCATTGGCTTCAAAAGTCCTACGTAGGAGTTTATAATTCCTACGTAGGAGTTACAAAATCCTACATAGGACTTATTAAGTCCTACGTAGGGGTTATTAACTCCTTATTAGACTTTTCTTATCCCCTACGTAGGAGTTCTACAGTCCTACGTAGGAGATTAAAAGTCTAACGTAGCAGTTCAAAAGTCCTACTTGACAGTTACAAAGTTATAAACTCCTAAGTAGGCTTTTTATCTCCTACGTAGGAGTTATCGTTTTTATATAACATGTTAAATTGCACCAGGACGCTTCCGTAATAAACAATTAATAATGGTTCTTTATCTTGGGATGGAATTCACTGGCATAAACTCAAGGTTTATGTTTGCTTTTTTCTTTCCTTTTTGTCTGAGTTATATCACGGGGGAGGAAGTGTTACACGAAGGATGGAGTTCTTATGATAACTTGTTCAGGAGTTCTTGTGATAAATGTCACGGAGTTCGTCGGAAAACATCTGTATATACTACAAAAACACTCGTTAAAAATGGTTATTTTCATCATTCAAAAATGAGTTTTAGGTGTTAAATTAAACTTAAATGATTAAGCTTGCCTTACATCTTGTACTATGTGTCAAAAACTAATTCACAGGCTGTTTTTCATCGGCTCTTGCTTCAAATCTGGTAGTTTTGAGTAAAATTTCCAAATTATTTGCCAATTCACAAGTTTTGACCTGTTTATTTCTGGTCTTCATCCTTGCCATACATAATTACCTAATTATTATGCAAAAATGCAAACATAAAACCCCGGCTAACAGATTTTTACCCGATTTTTGAAATGTCCCGGAGTTCTTGTGATAACTTTGAAGTGTCACAGAGTTCTTATGATAACTTTTGTTATTGACAGTGTGTTTCTTGCGCTAAATCACGGCACGTTTTAGCGTGTTTTATTTTTCAAGAATTGTAAATCATCATGAAATGTAGAACGCTCATCCTTTGCGCCAAAAAATAGGATATATAATGTTGGTTTTTGAGTGAATTTTAGTTCAAGAGATATTATTTCTTGCCCCCGTTTCTTTTTCATAGTATTTTTTCTTTGTTTTACGCAGATTTCGTAGACTGGAAAAAAGATTTATGTACTGGTTTCCTAGCAGTTTCCGGCCCCTAGCAGTTTTCTTGCCCTTTACCATTTTCATCCAGGCATACAGTATATTTTTTCTCAGTTAAGGATCTATGTTAGTGCATCAATCTGAGAAACATTTGTTTTCTATGTAAATCAGCAGTAATAATAGTACAGCGATTAATATGTTTCAAAGTTTTGTCTGTTGTTTTAAGTTATATAAGGAAACTTGCGACACTTACAAGCAACACCTAGGGAATTCTAGTTTGCATGCCCATGCACAATGACTGAAATCCCATTTTAGGTAAATCTGGAACCTGGAGGAACAGTTCAATTTTTTTCGAGAGATCGGTAGTTAGAGTCAAGCTCAGTTGAGTTTTATCATGTATCGTACTTTTTTAAGACATAGATGTGAAAACTGTCCTGGTTATATACTTATTTATTATGGTATAAAATGATACAAATTACTTAGCCCTTAGGTAAGGGAAGCATCCTATATATTGCCTGCTTAAGAAAGGTGGTTGCTTAAAACAAGTGAAACTGAAAACAACGTGTACGTTTTGAGACATTTTGTTTTTGTGGTTTAAGCCATTATACTGCTGAATATCAGTGGCCGCTGGTTCAATTCTTACTGTAGATGATAGCCTATCACCTATTTATCCTTTGCAGACACTTTTTTGTGCAAAGGATGATCGTACTGCATTTCCTAATGATTTACAATCTCATTGAATAATAAAACACGCCAAACGTGCCGTGATTTAGCGCAAGAAACACACTGTCAATAACAAAAGTTATTATAAGAACTCTGTGACACTTCAGAGTTATCACAAGAACTCCGGGACATTTCAAAAATCGGGTATAAATCTGTTAGCCGGGGTTTTATGTTTGCAATTTTGCATTATAATTAGGTAATTATGTATGGCAAGGATGAAGACAAGAAATAAACCGGTCAAAACTTGTGAATTGGCAAGTAATTTGGAAATTTTACTCAAAACTAGCAGATTTGAAGCAAGAGCCGATGAAAAACAGCCTGTGAATTAGTTTTTGACACATAATACAAGGTGAAAGACAAGCTTTATCATTAAAGTTTAATTTAACACCTAAAATTCATTTTTGAATGATGAAAATAACCACTTTTAACGAGTGTTTTTGTAGTATATACAGATGTTTCCGACGAACTCCGTGACATTTATCACAAGAACTCCTGAACAAGTTATTATAAGAACTCCATCCTTCGTGTAACACTTCCTCTCCCGTGTATATTATTAATCTAAAAGCGTCAAAGTCAAACGCATCCAAGTTTGGAAATATTGATTTTAGGCATTAAAAAGTTCATTAACATATTTTATTACATGCTTTTCGGTGGTTTATAGAAATATATCAGTGATATAAAACTGGTAATTTGATACCACTTTGATAATTTCACTGTTTTGAATTTTAGCCCCTTACGTTGTTTCAGTGAAATACCAGCGTGCACAGTAGGGCCTACTGGGTACCAACTCAATGACGTGACGTCGTAAATGACGTCACGTTGTATTATTATTTTGGGCGCTTTTCATTCAGTATTAGGTTTAATGTCTTTTTAAAACGTTTCTTTGCATATAATAAAAAGAAAATTTGTTTAGTTTAGTGTAAGATCGAAATATATTTCACCTTGTGAACACCAACAGTTCATATTTCAGTCGTGACTGCGCCACTCGTGAAATATACCTTTTGGTGCTCACTTTGTGAAATATATTCCGATCTTACACTGAACTAAACAAATATCCTCTATGTAAACCATTTGGATGGCAGGTTATTAACATTCCGTTTGTTATCGTCATATAAATTTGCACATGTTTGTTTGGCATTTGGTTTCATTAGGATGCTTTCTTTTTTGAAAATATAGCGATAATTCATTGTTTGAATTATCCATTGTTTGAATTACCGTTGAACATAGCCAAATAAAATCACGCAGACCGAGACTATTTATAAAGTCACTAATTATGTTTTATAAATACAATTCGTGCGTATTACAAAAGTTGTCATAGTAAACAGGAAGATGCCCACGTATTGACGTACATATAATATATTATTTTATTTCCAAGGTTTCTTTTAAAAGGAACAAATAAGAAAGTGAAACTATTTGTAAAGAAGAAGAAAACAAGTATTACAATAATAAATATATTCCGCTCTTTCAGTAGCTTAGAATAGTTTATCTAAATAGAAAGGTCTGCAATATTGTGTCTTATATTAAATGCCTTAACAGTTACTGGGAAATAAGCTAAATTATTCCCTAGTCCGATGAATAACTTGATACAGATTAAGATTTGACGTACAAAACTTGGTAAGTAATTTGCCCAAGGAGAGTAAATACCCGAAATATATTTTGACGTCATACCACAAAAGGTAAAAGTGACATTTTGTTTATTCTCCTCCATCTAAAAATAACTTGAAATTAAATAAGTAACAGCACGGATATCTCTTATGGCTTATAAATTATAAATAGTTCCAATTTGTTTTCTGGCAATTAAATTATAGATGTTTGTGAAAAATCCTTGTTCAAAGCTGATGACTCATTTTGATTTTGAGATCATAAGGTCATGGTCATTATAACAATTTGTTAATAAAGTTTGTTTCAAGTAACGCAAAACTGAAACTGAATAAGAAAAAGGTTGTTGATCTTGGCTGGAACATTGCCAAGGATTCCATCCGATTTTGAGAAATTACGATCAGAGGTCAAGGTCACCGGGACATTTTCTCTAAAATCCGCGTGAAACCAATTACTTGAGAAGAATTAAGCGAAAATAATACAACGAAAATTATATTTACATACTATGAAAATACACAATTCATTATTGTGAAAACAAACAAAAACATTCATAAACATTAAACACGCTTGTTCTTAATTTGTCATTCATTAATATGTTTCTGACATCATGTGGACCAATGATAGAATACAGTAATACATGAAAATGCGTAACCACCTCACCTGCTTACATGGCTTAGAGATGCATCGACTCGATTAAGTCGCATCTAACAATCACGCAGGTTTAAACAGTTGCTGCAATTCTGATGCCTCATTCCGGCAACCCCTCAGCCACAAAAGGAAACAATCTGGTAAAGCTACACGGATGTGAAGTATGGCCTAGCTTTATCAAATTATTTGGATCTCAGCTAGCTTAAAGTACAGTATGAGGTTTTAAGATTTTGAAAGTATATATGGCCTATTTAAACGTTTGTTTGCAAATTATTCTTCATACACAGCCATAAATCCTGTCAATTCTCTTTTTTACACAGCAAATTTTTATTTGAGGAAAAAACAAAAACAACAACACAGAACTTATTTCATAGCTTGGCAGCAGCCGTGTATATTATTAGTTATAAATATTTTAACTGGTTATATGACCCTATATAAAAGATTATAAAAATATTGAAATATAACCCGAACTGCTATACCAAATTTAAACATGATGGTCACGATACGTCTAAATCGCTAATTAAAAGTAAAAACAAAGGAATACTATTATAATTATAATATAAAGCTTTTTCTAAAAATCCAAAAACAAAATACTTCATAAATACTTATAAAAACAACTTTAAAAGACAGATTGACCTAATAGAAGGGTGTTTAAATAATGCACAAAGCTACAACTATTCTCTTTTTGAATATTTTTTTTTTTTTTTTTTTTTGGAATTTATTGCCATCGTTTTTAACTTGTAAAGCACAAACAATCTTGATTTATGCCTTGCCTATTTTTTCTTCAATAAAATTAATAGCGTAGTGTAACCTTATAATAAATAGACCAAACAATAGCCATGCTTGCGTGTTACAATCAAAGAAAATTAATGCACCTTATGTGCATTTACATCTGGAAAAGCCGAGCCCACATGAGGAGTGATTTTATGTATTTTAAGTCTGAGGGCTTCTGTACATGTTAATACACTAAAAATATGCATTGGTGTTGTTCTTGCATATAGGTATACGTGTAATATTTATGAAAGAAGCCGCTTAAAGGGTTTTCCATTTTATAATTATACAAATGCCTAAACCGCTACTAAGATTTTTATACAAGCTTGTCGGCCTGGGTAGGATGATGGGTTGTATTAAATCTTAACATATGAATAGAATTGTTATGTTCCTTATTATGAGTTATTAACAAAAAAAAAATAAAAATAAAATTGAAAAAAAGTAGCAAAATATAAAGCTTAAGGAGTTTGTGTTAGTATAAAAAATAATTTTACATGCTATTACTCTGATTTTCTAAACATTATTTTTATTTGTTTCCATTACGACGAACGAAACCTTTCTTTTTCTGTCTAACCACACATACACATCCTGATCGGAGTTTAATCATACTCCAGCCAGTTTTGCCGCCTTTAATAATCCTCCCATATGAGAGACTGAATGTGGTCTGACAGAAAGATTGGAAATATTTGTTGTCCACGCCATCGCACTGGCACCTTTCGACATCGCAGAAAGATTCGTAGAAGAGTTGATCTTCATGCAGATTTCCTATATTTATGTAAGGATGAACGGTAACTTTTTCACCATACATGTCTTCTGCTGTACTTTTAATGCCGTACGTTGTCTTTGTTGGGCATAATTTCCGCGGCTGCGACTTCTGGACATTATATCCGCGTTCTTGGCGTGACTTTTTTAATTTCCTTTCAGAGGTACGTCGTACTCTTTTTACGTTGCAGGAGTGGTCTACATTTTCTGTTGCTCTTGCATTGTATGTTCTAGAACATGGTTCGCTGGAATCAAAGAATAATGGTGAAGTAGGCAACTGACCATCTACATCACATCGGGTTCCATTGGCTTGTACTTGTTCTTCAAGTTTTGAAGAGCTAGATATGCTGGTAGTCACGAGTCGAGTTTCACAAAACAAACACATCAAGTTGATGATAACGAGGCACCTTCCTATGGCCGTCATGATCTGCAAGTTAGTGTAAAAGTTGTTTTAATTCATAGTGAGCTGTGTTTATTCACGATTGTTACGTTTCTTAACGGTTGTATTTCACGTAGTTATTTAATGTCGTCAATCTTCAGTATATAATAGTACGTTAAACAAATGTAGATAACAATAAAGAGTCAAATTTAGAAACTGACATGGAATTTATATAATTATGAATAAATTTCAAAATTTAGTTAGATGTGTGAAGTAAGCGGCCTAGCGGCCCAGTGGTCTCGCGGCGTGAAATTGGCGGCCTACCGGCGTATAATTTTGGCGGCACAACGGGCTAGCCGCATAAAGTTGGCGGCCTAGCGGCATAAAATTTTAATGTTGTAGAAATGATAAAAAACGATAAAAATGGCAATTAATCAAATAGTTTATATGTTGCACGTGCACGAATATGACAAAACAGGAAACAAAACCTGTGTTACAATCATGCGTGATTCGGAAGGACGTTCCTAGCCTCATGTCATTTACGTAATGGCATATAATAAAAGATTTATGATATGAGCATCTTGGTCTATTACTTTAAGTTGGCTTTCATGTATTTCATGTATTTTGAAAGATCAGATTACGGTACGAATCTTACACTGGCTACCTTACAGACGGGAATATCTAGCTCGAGGGTTACTTTTTACGGCGGTAACGAGACTATGCCGAGTCTCCGCTAAACAGTTAACTGAGAGTTAGATATTCCCCGTCTGTACCAACACCCGGTGTTTGATTCTTTTTCTTGTATATTAACATATCAATTATTTTCGGAACAGAAATTATGAAAACTGATATTTTCATTACGCACTTTTTTCTTATAGTAGCGTATGAACTTACAACTTCATTCATAACGGTAAAATAACGTCATCCTAAGAACGCAATACATTCATAAAAAGCGTGCGGCAATGACGTCATTTAAAGCACGCGACTTGTCTGACAGGGGGGGGGGGTGTTAGATAGAGTTTTCTAGCACCGCCGAAACGGTAGATAATCCTGTCTGATATGCAAGAATATCGGCGCCTACGCCATTTGTGAGGGCCTACTTAAATAAAATCAACATTTGGCAAGTACAAATTCCATATCAAGATATCCCTATAACATTAGCAACACTACTCCATTCTTTTATATTGTTGCAATATTGTTACAGGTGCAATGAATACAAAATTCTAATGAGCGATTAATAAATAAGGTGAACAAGAAAATTTACATGAGCGTTTTGTAGCGATACAAGACCTCGAAATCAAAACATTTTGAAATAGAAAGAAAGAAAGAAGAAGAAGAAGAAGAACAACAACAATAATAATAATAATAATAATGATTAAAATAATAATTATAATTATAATAATAATGATGATGATAATAATAATAATAAAAAATGATAACGATAATAACAATAACGATAATAATAATAATGATAATAATAATAATAATAATGATAATAATAATAATAATAATAATAATAAAGAAAACATGAAGTGTCTTACTTTCTTAATTTACTGATACGACAAATTCAGCACAACTATTGAAACGGCAGCTACATTCGCACACTAGACACAATTATATTTCGAATTTTACAAGTAATGGACAAAAACTATAAATGTAAGAATAAAAAGATATAAAGAGTAAAATTTACCGTTTTGTATAGATAGATGCTTTAATTCCCTCCAGAACTGAAAAGCGTGAATTGAATTGTTGCAGTGTCTTAAACCTGATACATCTTGATTCAACTATTGTTAATTCTGATTCTCACAAAAATGGCAATCCATTAGCATTATATAGCAAGCATGCCCATGTAATTATGAAACCAATGACATTCCTTCGCGAGAAGTGTGGAACACTTCGTAAAGACAAATCAATATGTATAGGATATCGACCGAGTACGAGGTCTTTCTGATATCCGTTCGTTTTTTTTTTATTAATCTATTTTTTTATTATTATTATTTTTTTTTTTTTTTTTTTTTTTGCAGTTATTTTTGTTTTTGTTTTGTGTGTTTGTGTTATGTTACTTACATGTTTCTCGCCGCCGCTTGACGGCTTATACAGTCAAGATAATTTTTTATAACACTAGCAGAGACATAGATAGCTATCTACATCTCTGACACCAGCAGGATTTTTAAAAAAAAATATATTCAGGTTCATTGGAGGAATTTAAGTTTTGCCTTCGCTTTTTTGATACCTTAGCAGCTTTTGTTTTAAATTTAGAAAATGTTCTACCTGAATTACTTTAGACAGAGATTAGACATAAAGAATCAGGTATATCTATATATGATCTGCAAACAAATAATTTAAAAATTCATAGACAAATTAACTGAGTAATGGGAAATAGTTATCGTATTAAACCAGAAAATATTTCTGGTAGATGATATATAAATCAATAAGTCAAACTCAATACATCCAATAATTAAATTCTGACGTTGTATTAAATTATTTATTTGACTTATTGTATATACGTGTTCCCAAAGGCAGTTGGTGCGTGGCTGGGATTGAATACATGTACATGACCGTGCCTACTTATCTTTATAAATATATATTTTTTTACTGATAAAATATTTTTTCATTCAAAATGTTTTTAAAACATCTTATTTTCGATAAATTGCATCCATATATACTATAAATATAGTAAAGATAGAAAGGTTTGCCTTTCTCTTTCGAAAAATGTAAAATAATAGACCAGTTGGTACGACAAAAGATGGAATTTTAAAGCGAAAATGCACTTTTTGTCTAGGTCAGACATCGCTTGACCGACCCGTACGTAAACGATTTTGAACATAAATAATAACGAACTAATGTCAGTGCATGCAAACACTTGAAAGAGAAAAGAAAGTTGTAATACTATATACCTGATGCGTACCCCGTTTCGCATAGAACATATTGAGCGAAAAAAAAAGACTAATGACTAAAGTACTAAAATTGTCATCCATACACACACATGCTTGTTTATATGAAAAAATATGCTATTATTCTGTTTATATGAAATTTTTTGTGGTCTCTGAAAATAGTTGTAACGTATGTTTGTATGGACTCACTTAAGTTAGTAAGGTCGCCGTGTTTGCCTTCAGTTTAATTGAGAAACTTTCGAAGCGCCAGGTTCATACCTGTCCGTTAGAAATGGCGTATATACTTATAAGGGAGATAACAAACAAAAACATTGTTTCACGATTTAACTGAAACTGTCGATTATCCTTGATCGCCGCATGGTGTAATAATTCAACTCGCCCATTCGATAACATGCTACGCGATAACTCCCGTTTGGACGTACGTTTGTTTTACGGTATATTTCGCGTGACATTATAGTAATTGTTAATATTCACAACTACGGAGTACATTTCTAAAACCTTTGATAAATACGTGTGTTGGCATGGTCAATACAAAACAACACTCACAGCGTAATTGTAAACCGAGGTTTAATAACGAAGTACCAACACATAGTATAAGCCATTTTCCTTACTGAATTAAATAATTCAAAATAAGCAATGAATAAATGCTTACAGCTGTGCATTCATTAGCAATGAGAAAAAAACCTCAAGTAAGAAAAACTAATATAGAGAGTAGGAAGGAAACACACTTTGCCTTGAATTAAAAAAAAATTAATTCATTTACAAAGTATGAAGGCAGCATGACAAAATCATTATAAAGGCTCCATGAACCAATTTACTTGTAAGCATATAGAGTCTACAATTTACAATGTAAGAAAACATGTCGATGAAATTTTAACAGTAATTATCTCCCATAATTGTCTTTAAAGTGCATTTTCAGCATGAACGTAAGTCTTATGGCATCTAATATGACAACGGGCAAATTCGAAAAAACACGGCCAGACATCACATGCTATAAGGCCAGAGTTACTTATTAATCATTGCTTTTTAAAAAACAGCATTCTGGAAAAAAAGAAAAAGGAAAACCACACACACACACACATAAAAAACAAGTATTTTTTTATTCTAGCCTAACTATTTATGTATTTTTAGATTCAGCTTCTGTAACAATGTCAAGTCGGTATGACGTAATATGTGTCTTCTTTCCAGGGCAGACTGACCTGACTCATTTGCATACTTACCACTTTTCCTAATATGGCGATAGGTTCATGCTCCCAAGCAATTCGAGCATGGATATTTAGAAATTTCGTAAATTATCGAATGGCTTTGAGCTTTTTCTTTGTTCTTTCTAACCCATTATATTTAGGATTTGAAAACTATATTGATATGTAACAGTGCAGTTTTTTTTGTCACTTGATTCATAAAGGGAAAAAAACTGCTTCTTGTTGATATCTCAGGGTTATGTCTCAGACAAAGTTTACAGTGTAAAAATGATCAAAGACAATGACCCCAAAATAAGGTAAGGCAGGGTTTCGTTTCCTTTGCAAAACACATCTACTCAATGAGATCTATCTACCTACAAAGTTACTTCTTAATACCTCCTGCGATTTCAGAGTTATGTCCAGGACAAAGTTCAAAAAGTAAAAATAAACAAAGGGCGATGAATCGAAAATTAGGCAAGGCAAAAATACAGTTCTTTTTCATTGCATGTTTATCCAATAAGATTTATCTACCTACACAGTTTCTTGTTGATATCTCTTATAGTTTAAGAGTTATGTCCTGATCACATTCAATTTGTAAAAATGAACAAAGGGCAATAACTCCAGAACTAGACAAGTCACTGCACTTCTACACAATGAGATCTATCTACCTACAGTTTCTTGTTGATACCTCGTGTGGTTTCAGAGTTAATTGTTATATTCTTTTTTTCTTTTCTTTTCTTTTTTGTCAACAGCGAAAACAACTTTAAACTGCTGCGCTAACTGACATAACATATAGCTAGCTGTGATTAAATATGAAACTTGCAAGTTATAGGAATGTCACAGCGGCTGGGGCCTAACGGCCTCAACATTTTCTTTTTGGCAGAAACTTCCCTCGATGTCGTCCCAGCCACTGTTATATCCCTACTTTTAGAAAACTTAAGAAAATACTTTGACAATTGAACATTAGGAAATACTTGTAAATTAACAAGACATTATCACTATGTTATGGAAACAGATTTATGAAATAAAAAGTTAGAATAGACATTATTGTTTGTGGACCAGATAGTAATAAGCCACTATATACGAAACAATTATACAGGAGTTACAAGTAATAGAAAGAGCACCGAAACTATAGGCTATTTGATTTGTACGAGGAGACCGAGTATTAATCAGATTGCCGACTGTCTTGATTTGTTTCTCTTTTGTATCATAGTCAAACATAAAAACACGTTACCTGTTGTCACAATATGAAAACCCAGAAAAAAGTAACAAATAAACGAGCATCTTAATATGATATTTTTGTCGCTTTCCCTTTCTCTGCCGTCACAATAAGTAAACCCCTGCAAAAATGAGACAATCAATGGACATGCTCTGGAGTGCGGGTAAGTAATACTTGCACTCCGGTTAACACATTGTATTTATATGCATACGATTTAACTCTGACACATTTTCATCAGAAACGTCAACAAACTATGAAACTGTTTAAAAACAGATCAAAAAATCTTCAAGACGAAGTACATGTACCTGATCCTATGTGGTATTTTGAATGTATAGGGAGTTGCTTAAGCAGATACAGTGTTTCTGTGGCCTGTATATTTATTATTTTTTGGGGGGAGGGGGTTGGGGGAAGGGGTGCGGAGGTCGGACCACAACAAATTTTGGGCTTTCTCGGAATAATATGCAACTTTTTTAAAACTGCCTTACTATTGATGTATCTTATAAACGTCATTGGTTTTAAATGCCCATTATGTCTCAAAAATACTTTGTATACTTTCATATTTTAAAAAGGCTACTCCTTCCTCAATTATCTAAACCAACTTTTTCACCTGTTGCTTTTACATGTTTTAGGCAATGAGTACAGTAATTGTGATTAAGTAGTTCTTGTATGGAAGTCAGAATACTTCTTTGTTTACAATCCGCTTGGTTCATGACAAATTATTTCAAATTTATCTCGATGTTGTCGGTTACAAGCAGCTTACATGCTCTAAAACCATTATTTAAATATAATAAACTTCATATTTGCCTTTCTACAGAAGTAAATAATTGTTCGCTCTAATAATATGCCTTTAGAACAGTAAATTGGTAAATGTTTAAATCCAATAATATCATCACGCTAAGAATTTCATCCTGACATACGTTTACAATATTGACAAAGCCTCTATGATCTCTGATATCTCGATTACTTGTTATGATGATTTGTTTTCCCGAGGAGTTAAATGGTGGTAAAATACAACAACAACAAGTTCAGTATACTTTGTGATCTAAATTTTGTTTTAATTTATATATGCATGTATCAGGAAAAGGTGTAATATAAATTGTAGATGTATTTTTATTGATATACCTATTTTAAGTCTTATGACCAATGATGCAACATTGAGAGGAAAAATTTGTAAGTTTTGAAAACAAAATGCCAAAATGTCAAAAAACAAAACCGACAACATCCCTATAACAGCAGGCCAAAGGGTCTTTATGCCTTGAAATATCGGAGCCATGTCACGTGAATAGTCATTTATAATTTATAAATTTAACTTGGAATATCAATGATATTTTTAGCCATATTTGTTTTTCAACTGTTAATACAAATGAAAAAAAAGGTTATTTCTATAACATAATTATGATGAATTATCAAAAATGTGTAAAACTGTTTGTATAAAAAAAAACAGTTAAGATAGTATGTATAGTGTAAATCAAGAAATATTTCCGTGTTTCTAAGATAAGAATGTCCAAAAATGTACTCAATGTGTGCACTTTCAAATTAACCAGATTTTAAATAGAATAATGAATAAAACTTAGAAAATATAACAAACCAGTGATTGTAATGTACATGTAGCCTGACGTAGGGTATGATAAGAAATTTATCTTCAAAGGTTTAGAGTTTTCTTAAACTGTAAGTAAAAGACTAATGCCTTGTTTCTTTGAGTTTTTAGATGAATACATGAATGATTGGATGATAAAATGAGATGAGATTTTTTTGGTAAGTATCATCATACTTGACGTTGATAAATCAAGGTCAAAATGTAGATTTGATACTAGTTTTCGTGGTTTTATGTATTTTTTTTGTTTGTTCAAGGCAGATATTCATCATGGTCCGCTTGTTAACATAATATTATTATGATGAATAATAAAAAAAGTGTAAATTTAAACTTCAATGTATAAAAAAATAGTTAAGATAGTATATATAGTGTTAACCAGAAATATTTCCTTGTTGCTAAGATGAGAATGTCCAAAAACATACTTAATGATCTAGGTGCGCTTTCTGACTAACCAGATTTTTAAAATGAAAAATGAATGAATCCTAGAAAGTATAACAAATTAGTGATTGAAATGTACACATATGTTATGATAAAAAAAATGTATTTTTAAAGGTTAAGAGTTTTCTTAAACGGTAAGCAAAAGACCAATGCCTTGTTTCTTGGGGTTTTTGATGAATACATGAATGATTGGATGATAAAATGAGGTGAATTTTTTAGTAAGTATCATCATACTTGACGTTGATAAATCAAGGTCAAAGTGTAGATTTGATACCTGTTTTCGTGGTTTTATGTATTTTTTTTGTTCAAGGCAGATCAGGTTGGTATAAAGATTTTAAAACAAAGATGTTGTTTTTAACTATCGAAGGCACATGTTAACTTTGTAAAGTTGACCATTTAGATAATTTAATATATCGACATTGTATTGCTTCTGAAAATAGTGCTGAAATATAACTTGTGTGTTGAAATTTCACAAACTTTGGTCAATTGAAAATTTAACAAGACTATGTGCGAGATGAGTTAAGCTTGTTTTCCAAAAGCAGGAGTTTAAAAATGAAGAAAGTAAAGACAAACTGAAAATAAATGCTTGTCTGAATAAATTGTCATAGACATTTGATACACACAATATGATTTGAAATTCGTATTGAAGGATCACAAAAAAGAGTAAATGCAAAAACGGCGAGAAAATATGATCATCTGATAATAAAATGAAAAAAAAAAGAAGAATTTTTACATTATAAAATTAAAAATGAGTAAGAGAAAAGGAATTAAGCTGCTTTTTTTTGTAGTTTATGTCAAGAAAACGTCCTATCACGTGACAATAGCATTATGTATGTGGCCTACTATTTATAGGGTGTGTCGACCGGCCTAAAATTTAATGAGAGCTGCCGACCTTGAGGGCTTTCTTATTGCCCTCGTCGACAGACTCTGAGGAGGAGGAAACAGCCAGTGAGCTTCTTGCTCTGGTTGACATTCGGCTAATGCTTCCTCTTTGATCCAACATGCGGCTCCTATTCCTTTCGGCGTCTGCTTGTCTATATCTGATAGTGAGTCGAACTCTTTCCTGAAACCGGTGTTCGGACTCGTCCTTTCGTTGCTTGCATTCAGTTCTAAAATATATCAAAGAACATTGTGTCAATTGAATGTTTATCAATGTCGTTAAGTAATGTAGATTATATAAATGAAAATGATAAAGTATCTGGTGTGATGTGAATGATATAGTATCTGGTGTGATATAAGTGATATAATATCTAGTGGAATGTGAATGATATAATATCTGTTGTGATATAAATGAAATAGTATCTAGTGTGATGTAAATGATATAAAATCTAGTAGGATGTAAATGATATAGTATCTGATGTGATGTAAATGATATAGTATCTGGTGTGATGTAAATGAAAAAGTATCTAATGTGATGAAAATGATAAAGTATCTGGTGTGATGTAAATGATATAGTATCTGGTGTGATGTAAATGATATAGTATCTGGTGTGATGTAAATGATATAGTATCTGCTTGATGTAAGTGATATAATATCTACTGGGATGTAAATGATATAGTATCTGTTGTGATGTAAAAAGATATAGTTTATGTTGTGATGTAAATAATTTAGAATCTGGTGTGATGTGAATGTTATATATTTGTTGACGTGTAAATGATATAGTATCTGGTGTGATGTAAATGAAATAGTTTTTGATGTGATGTGAATGAAATAGATCTGGTGTTATGTAATTGCTCTAGTAAAAATAACAAAGTATCTGGTGTGATGTAAATACTTTCGTATCTGGTGTGATGTAAATGTAATATATCTGATGTGATGAAAATGATAAAGTATTTGGTGTAAGGTAAATAATATAGTATCTAGTGTGATGTAAATGATATAGTATCTGATGTGATGTGAATGAAATATATCTGGTGTTATGTAATTGCTCTAGTAAAAAATAACAAAGTATCTTGTGTGATGTAAATACTTTCATATCTGGTGTGATGTAAATGTAATATATCTGATGTGATGTAAATGATAAAGTATTTGGTGTAAGATATAAATGATATCATGGTATCTGGTGTGATGTAAATGGTATTGTATCTGGTGTGATTTAAATGGTAAAGTATTTGGTGTAAGGTAAATGATATAGTAACTGGTGTGATGTAATAATATAGTATCTGGTGTGATGTAAATGGTAAAGTATCTGGTATACTGTAAATGATAAAGTATTTGGTGTAAGGTAAATGATATAGTATGTTGTGTGATGTAAATGATATAGTATCTGGTGTGATGTAAATGGTAAAATGTCTGTGTTATGTAAATAATATAGTATCTGGTGTGATGTTAATGATATATTGACTGGTGTGATTTAATGCTATACATATTGAATGTGTTATGTAAATAACAATTATTTTTTAAATGATATTGATCATATCTAAAATGTATAATGATTTAGCATGCGAAATACAATAATTCTTGTCGGAACATCAGGTATACGAAAACACACATTCATTATAGAACGTGCATGTATATGTAATCAAACGGTTATTACACAAATTAAGTGAGCTTACTTTTTTCTCTGGTGCTCTCTTGCCAGTACCTTCTTTTTTGAAAGCTCCTCATTTCTTTTGGCCTCGGCCTTTTCTTGTCGAGCCTCACAAGCTAGGCGTATCTGTGAAGATGTAACAACTATTAAACTTTTGAAACTTCTCAACTTTGTCTAAGTTGTACATATCTATTATAGTAATAATATAAAAACAAAATATAAAAAGTCTAAGGTTTCGAATCTTAGACTATTGGTCACTCCTTGCGTTCCATATGGTGCCGTTTTGTGTATTGTGAATGTATACATATTTTTAGGCAACACACAACTTCATTTATCATTCGTCAATACGGGGAATATTTCGCTACATATATATATATAGAGAGAGAGAGAGGATATTTGTTTGTTTGTGTGTAAGATGAAATTTTATTTCATCGAGTGGGCTTTAAAAACAGTATTCTCACGAGTGGCGTAGCCAAGAGTGAGAATACTGTTTTTAAAGTTCACGAGATGAAATAAAATTACATCTTACACAACAAACAGACAAATTTTCTTTTTATTTTATGCTTTAAAACAAGTTAAAACGAAATTTCCATAATTTTAACGTTAATATTAAAATCTGTTTCCCCCATTGAGAGCCCCATTCAGAGGGAATTTCTCATTAAAAACAAGAAGTCTTGAGCTGAGAAGTAAGTCCGCCAATCAAGGTTAAATGACGGTGATATTTATTCATTTTATTAAAAAATATGAATGATCGCTTGTTTTAATAATAAAAACAAACAATTCTTGTAGGAGAAAAAGTCCAACCATCCATCCATATTTCTGTTACTTACTGCGAATTTATATTAGACCTGGCTTTGTAAAATGTAAGCGTCAGCCATTTTTTAAAGTTGTGTATTTCATGGGAGGAAAATAATTGTGTAAGATTCAGAAGGATATAATTTGGATTTGTTAGTCATACACCTTTTTAAAAGAAAGAAAACTTATTTGAGGATTGTAACAGACAAAAAATAAGTGTTGACAGAAGCGAAAACATTCAGAAAAGGAGCTAGGAAAATGGAAAACTTGGAAGCTTGCTAAGGCATTGTAAGGAACGCTGGGTTGTTTTACTTATTTTACGAGTGATTGCTGTCAATGCTTTTCAATTTTACATAAAGCATACGGCAGTTATTGCTCGTAGGATACTTTAATATGCCCAAATGTCATCAAGAGCAGTTTAGCATGGGGAAGGAATGTATTTTTCAGACTGTAAAAACGAAACAAAAAAATTTAGAGACGAAATTTTGTGATTGGAATTTGAAGGAATAGAAGTAAGTTTTCTCTCTTTATTACTTTTGACATTTAAGTTATTTATCTGTTTCAGCTTTGCTATTTTTTGTAACAGCCTGATATTGTCAGAATTGTCAGTAAAAATAAAATTGAGGTACCACATGGGGAAAATCTTAAAAAAGTAGTTTTGTCATTGAAAAAAGTGAAATTATATTTTGATAATTTTCACTGTGAAATTATCAAATATAATTTTCACGGATAAATCAGTAATCCAGTGAAAAGCATAAAATAAATAGCGTTAATGGGGTTTAGTTGTAGCAATGTTTGCCGGATATATACATTGGATTAAATATAACTTTTAACGTTGCAGATTTAATATATAATTTTTTAATTGATGTGGAAGGGCAAATTTCAAATGGCTTTTACACTTACTATTCTAATTACGTATGATATATGAATCTCAGTCTGGACAAAACAGCATTTTTATATGTTGACTATATAGCGAATAGTGCAGTGACATAAATGTATCTTATTAATACATATATATAATTTTCAAATATACAACAGAAATATTTTCAGGCGGAAGAGTAGAAAGTATGTTGCAATCAAAAAATTTTTTTTTCAAATATACATTAGAAATATTTCCGGGCGGAAGAATAAAAAGTATGTTGTATTCAAAATATAACATTTATACTTACAGGCCCGTCAGCTTTCTTAATTGGCGGCAATATCGGCTTCATGACTATTGGTTTGCAATCTACTTCAATGGTAAAAGACTCCCCGCCACGTGCTTTTCTATGCTCATATTGAACTAAAATAGAAATAGTATTGTCAATGAATTATCTTGTTAAAGTACGCAGTTTCTTCTCTTTAAATAAAAGTATGACGAAAATATACTTACAAGCAGGAAACATAATTCATATATTTTCTAACTGTCACAAAATGCGAGCGAGGTGTGTCTGTGTACTAAGTGTAATTCTTACCTAGCGTTGGTGTGGGGGTGCGGCTAGCAATAGCCTTTCTTTTCTTTTCCCTACGTTTCTCTTTCCTTTTGGCTATCCAAGTTGAAATGAAACCAAAGCAACTTGGTACCTTCATCTTTCTTTTCTTCTTGTCTTTATCATTTCCCTGGTCACATTCGTTAGAAGTGGTCGCAATGCTTTCCTTTTCTGCTTTTACAACTTTATCTTTTTTATCAAGGTCTTCATTTTCCTTCAATTGAAGAGGAATCCCGAGGGAGATAGTATTACAAATGTGGTGCAGCTTACATCAATTCATTCAAAGGTTTCCAAACATGTACAATTTAAATTCAACGAAACAAATAATGTTCTTCGATGTTATCAATCCTTCACATGAACCGAATGAAATAAATCCGGAATATCTAAGTACCAATTATAATTGACAAACAAAGCTATTCGGCAATAATCTAAAGCAGGAACGTGAACTCTCAGGTAAACTAACAAAGAACAAACAAGTAGAGATTTTGATGCTAAAGCATCAAGTCGCCGGATAGAAAATGACTGTATTATCATAAATATAAAAAAATCAGTTTAATTAATGGTTCAGGTATAAAGAAAAGAGGAACAATTTATGTTGAGTAACTGTTTATTCACAATAAAACATCATATATGAAGCAAACTTGCTTAGCAATATTGTTAAGGAACTGCTATGATTATTAAGCAAGTATTTCGTACGTTAGTTTACGTAACTAATTATGATTTATGCTAAAGATTTTATTGATAGTATAGATCTCGATATTAAATTAATTAATATGTGGTAAGTATAGGACGAAGTTGTGACCTAGTAGGCCAAATTCGAATCTTTGAAAATCCCTTTTGCAGTTTTCATAAAACTATTTTTTTGCGCTATCGAAAAAAATAAGCTATTTAGTTGAAATCAATATTCCTGTCGTTACATACGATATAGTTAACGTTTAATTGCCTTACAGTTCGATAAAATATTAACAAAAAGATATTTTATTAGTTTTCATTATTATGTGTCGTACCGTTTTGGTAACCTGCGCGACGGAAATCGACGGAATATAACGAAGACGACGATTACCACTATTTATTTTTTCAATAAATGTGCCTCTTTAGCATAAATCTATTTTGTGATGTTCAACCTAAACTAAACTGTTGAACATTGACAGAAAAGGCAAAATTTAACCCTTTACCAAGATAAAATGAAAAGGTTTTGAAAATTTATTTAATTCTTTAATGTACTAATCCTTTCTAATGATATAAAATATGAAACTGATTAATGAAAGATAACTTTGTAATTATTTATACATTTGCATTTTATTAGCCCCCATACCGTTTTCCAACTAGTATGTCTTATCAGCAATCTGTTACTATTAATAGATTTTATAACACTAACATACAACGTGTAGTCACGTGATTCTTACAATAGAACAGGGAGAATCTGTTTATAATTAGATAAAATAATGAAATATAATAGGTATCATAAGATATAAAACAACCATATTTTAAATGTGTCATTTTAAATATCATTCATGATTTATCAATCATAAAATAGCAACGCTTGACACTTAGAAAAAAGTAAAAGTATCCCTAAATTCAATGACTGGTCCATAGGGATACGTTATTAATTCATTTTATGAAAATTGTAATGTTGCTTTTTAAGATGTCAATATTTGTATATTTCATTTCATTTAACCACGTTAATTTATTTTTGAATTTTTAAGATTCTGAAAAATAATTGTGGTCCTTAATTGTTCAGTAATTGATTTGCTTTTATTTTCAGATTTTAAGGCCTTCTCCTACCATAGATATAATATTAAACTGTTACAAATATAGTCGCCGGTTTCTACCGGCGACTAATTAGATACACTTAATGTTATTTTGTTCTGTATCTTTACATACATATTGTTAATTTGATATAGGTTTGTGGATTGCACCTGTAAGCTTGGACTTACAATCTTAGCTCAAAAAAGATATAACTCACTTAAACCCCTTTATAGGCCATTTTATTGGGAAAGCGAGAATAATTGAATATTTTCCGTGGAGTACAAAAGCATGCATGTTTCATGTGTATACAAAATAAAATATATCCCTCACATTAATGTCAAATACCTTACGACATGTAACAAATAATAAATACATAATAAACATTAGATATAATTAAGTATAAGTCAAGATATTTGCATACAAAATGTTATCCCTGTGATTAATTTATCATCATTTTAGTTAGTAATAAGTACTGTAGTATTATGCTAAGCACAACGGTGAAACTCGAAGTTTACCTTATTTCCCGCCTCGTTTTTCATGTTTGTACGATCTACCCCTTTATGTGCTGATACATCCATTGACTCTCTATGATTTTCCTCTTTGTCTTCTAAACTCGTACTTATATCAGCAGCCATTTGTTCTAATTCCTGCTTTGGTGAATTTGTTAGCTTGACTTCCTCCTCTTCTAAATCATCGTCGCTTGAATCGGAAAAATCGTCACGATATTCCGCCCCTGTAGCCCTCGGCAAACTCTGATCCCGTGCATGCGTCAATTGAACCTCTTTAAATGTTCTGTTGGGTACAGAACGACTTCGGGTCTGCCCTGGTCCTTTGTAAGTAAAAACTTGACTTCTTTTATTTGCCAACATAATCTGTTGTTCCATAAGTTTCTTTGAATCTGCCCTCACTGGGGGTAAAGATCCCGTACCATCTGAGGGCTCAACTTTTACGATTCTCACCTTATGTGAGGACATTTCAGCTAATGGCAAATTGCAGCGCCCATCATGGATATCTTTCAGTCCTCATTCTGGTATTGCTAGGAGACGCTGTCAAATGACGTCGTTAAGTGACGTCATCTAACTGTTGGAAAACATTTGAAACATGATTATGTGACGTCGTGATGTGATGGCGTCATAAAGGTGAATGCGCAACGTTAGGCGGCAAAATCAGTAAAAAGTACTTAATTAAATCACTAAAAAAGCTTGAAATAAAAGAAAATTTATTTGTGTACATATAAGATTAGAATGTATTTCATTCGTGAACACCAGCTTTCCTATGCATCTGGTGTTCACTCAGTGAACTATATTTCAAACTTGCATGCAAAACAAACAAATATCTTCTATATAATCAGTTTTATTTAAACGGCAAATTGAAATGAGAACCGTATTTTAAAACCAGTAAGATCGGCATTGTTTGTTGCCATTTGAAGATTAAAATTTACTACTAAAATCGCATTTCATATTCTGTTCATCCGTTCGTTCTTCTCACTGTCATTCAGTTGTTTCTTTAACAAATTCATATTATCACACACCCGTGCCGATTTTGCGACTCCGTAAATATGGTATTGCACGGCCGTGCATATATTTTGACGTGACTTCATTAGCGTTATACAAACATAGTGTAAAGAGCGCTAAATGTTGGCGTTATACTATAGGCGTGTCAATGAAAAATGGCTCTTAATTATTTCACTTTAAACGGTCTTTATTTTGGGTATGTGATAAATAGAATATTAAATTCGTGTAAGTTCGTTACTGAATTTATTGCACTCGTTGAATAAAATAATATTATGCTCGCCAGAGGCTCGCATAATATCATTTTATTTAACTCGTGCAATAAATTCAGTATTGAACTTACACTCATTCAATATCCTCTATTTATCGCATATAGTCATTATAAAAAATAAAGATAAAAAAATATTAACATGACAAGCAAAACTTTTAAAGGATGCTATGGGTTTATTTAGCATGCGCCTTTAACAGTTTAGTGTGGTGCTTCAAAAAAAAAAACTCAAAAGGGAGGCAACAACATTTCCGAATTTTATGTCTAGATAAACTTTGTTACCGCCCTTGCGTTTGGTATAATGATGCATATACGCATTTTAGAATATCTATTTCAAAATGCACACACTGGTATCCATCGATTTACTGAAAATCAAGACACACACAGCTGTTCATTCAATAGACTTTTAACCTTAAACTTACCTAACCCAAACAAGTGGTTGTTATGGAACGTGTAAAATCTAGTTATTTATTTTCTGTATTACTTTTTTGCGTTTTATTTGACATTTTGTTTTGTACATTAATAGAAACACATCATTAATAAGGGTTATCATATATACTGTAAACTCGCTGGGACATTCAAAATATGCTCCTCATATCCGTAATTCGCTGTGAGCATATAGGTAAGTTCCTTATTATGTCTGATTTTATATTTTGTAATTTGTTCTATGCGGTTTATTTTTCTAACTGTTTATTTATCCAACTATCTTAAGATTAAAAACACTATTGTGATTACTATTCACTTTAAATCAAACGTCTTTACAAGTTATTCATATAATATCTTGATACTATCCTGGTTCATTCAGAATAAAATGAGTGATATTTTGCCGTTGTTCTTTTATCTTCATTTGTAGTTTCTTCACCTTTATTAATCTCCTGTAGGATACACTGTCAATAAAAACAATAAATAACAATGATAATTCCAAATGATAACAATAATTTTAAGAGAATTGCCTTTCTATGAACTAGACTCCATGCTCTTTAAAGCGAAACTACACCAATACATACATTCACTTTTTTATGTTAATGAATAGATCACATTAAATTTGGTAACTTAAAATAAAAAATGGAAAGAAAATAAGAAGTAATGTCCGTAAATTGCTTTTCACATTATTTTTCTCCTTTTCAATGAAATTCAAAAGAAGTTATCGGCTATCAACTAAAATAAACCCAATGAATCATGACATAATATTTCAAACGTTCATAAACATTTTTGTTTCTTTTTTAAAACAACTAATAAATAGTGTATATTTTAACAACAAAAATATAAGGAAAGGAAAACCTGTGAATCTTCTTCAACTGGCGGAGATTTTAAAAATACGCACAATGGTAGAAACAAAAGATTTAGTATCGCCATACCCCATATAGACCTGAAAGAAAATAGGCAGATGAAAAGACAAGTTTATCCCAGTTTATATAAAACGTTAACAATTTAAACATTATATTATATATTATTATACATTTGTATGTATTGAAACGAATAATTAATGTAAAAGAAAGCGAGTCTACTACGGTAAAGAGCCGTTCTACAATGAATGGATGAATGAATGAATGAATGAATGAGCAAATGAATGAATGCGTGAGTGAGCAAATGAATCAAATGAATGAATGAATGAATGAATGAATGAATGAATGAATGAATGAACTTATGTACATGTAATACACAGAAGTTTACGTTTCACATTAGAATTGTTCATGAATCATTTTAAGAACAGAACGTAATAAGTACAAACAAAATTTAGTATACAGGGTCTAACATACCATTTGAAGCCAAACAGTCTCACTATCTGACCTGCTACAGCCGGACCTGTAATTAAAAATAAATTTTTTTAACTATCATTATGTTTGATATAACCACATGTAAACAATGAATAACATTTTTTTTTCAATAAAAAGAGGATATTCAAGTTTTTTCTATAAATACAAGATTTATTTTCATCGAGTGGTATGAAAATAAATATTTCATGAGTGGCGGTAGCCACGAGTGAAATACGGTAATTTTCAGGCCACAAGATGAAAATAAATCATGTATTTATAGAAAAAACTTGAATTTTCTGTTTATTATATAGAGTATATTGAATGAGTGTAAGTTCAATACTGAATTTATTGCACGAGTTGAATAAAATTATATTATGCAAGCCTCCGGCGAGCATAATATTATTTCATTCAACGTGTGCAATAAATTCAGTTATGAACTTACACGAATTTAATATTCTATTTATCACATACCCAAAATAAAGACAGTTAAAACTGAAATAAGAGTCATTTTTCATTGACGCGCCTATAGTATAACGCTAACATTTAGCGCGTCTTTACACTATGTTTGTATAACGCTAATGACGTCACGTCAAAATATATGCACGGCTGTACAAATAGAGAATAATAGCTAGGTTGGTGCCGTGGATGGAGAAAGTTTATCTGGCGAGGCGGAGGAATGTATTTACACTCATTGCCATCAACGGCACCAATCTATTATTCTATTTATCCTGTCACCGTTTTTTTAAAGAATTTTATTAGGCAAACTACCTTTAATCACACCTATCGGAAATGTTTCTGTATAAACAAAGAAGGCCCGAAGCGTGCATTATTCTACAACAATGCACTCGCCGTTCTTATTATCTCCCTGTGTATTTTCACATTGAGGGCGCCATTTTGTTTGAAAAATGTGATAAATAAAAACAATTTTTTGTCGAATTTTGTTGTGAAAACTATCTAGAATGAAAGAAAATGGTCTAACTAAGAAAATGAATTCGAACACCAATATCTTTTATTCAGTCGTTAACGCTGTACAGACGTTTAAAGTATTGTTTACGTGACCCCACAATGTAGCGCCAAACAGAACGTGAAAAACAATCAAATCAAGTACGCTATTTCAATGTTGCAAACGAGTTAAGGTTTACATTTATTTCAATTTTAATAATTTTTATTTCACTTGAAAAATTATAGAGTGAAATGAAATAAACAAACAAAGTTTTATCAACGTTTCCAAAATTCGTTATTCTACACACAAAAGATTTAACGACAGTTTTTATATTTTTTCTTGAAAAATAGTCCGGCAAACATGCATACCACGTGATCAAGTGCCGTAGATCAGTAAAAATATACGGCACCTTGTTATCGGGCAGAAATTGATACAAGTGACAAGATAATACCATATTTACGGAGTCGCAAAATCGGCACGGGTGTGTGATAAATACGTTTTTCTCTTTCAGGACATTAAAATTTGAAAGACTTTCCCTTAAATTTTGAGTACTGGCAGAATTTAAAAGAAAATAGTCTGGCAAGACACCAGTGAAAATACGGAAAATATGTTTCACTGCAGTGAAAAATAAATTTTTACAGTGAAAATACGGAAAATGATAATACACATTTATTTCATCAATATTTCTCAATATTTTATCTAAAAGTATATAATAAATTCCTTTATTCTTTTTACATATTTTTTTAGGAAATAAAGGGCGAAAATAATGTTGTTTGTTTACTTGGAAATTTATTTCAAGCTCTTATATCATCCGAGTATATCACCACTATAACTAACCTAATGAATATGCAAGACATACAGCTAATACAACTAACCTAATGAATATGCAAGACATACAGCTAATTACAACTAACCTAATGAATATGCAAGACATACAGCTAATTACAACTTACCTAATGAATATGCAAGACATACAGCTAATTGAACAATGGCATAAACACTTCCGTAGGTTGACACGTGACGCTGATCTATCAGTAACGCTAGAAGGGGCATGATTGCTGCATCAGTTACACCTACAACGTAATACATATGAGCCGCGTCACGACAAAACCAACGTAATGCGTTTGCGACCAGCATGGATCCAGGATCAGGATCCGTGCAGTTCGCTATCAGTTTCTCTATTTGTAATAGAGTTTGTTTGCGAACAGTATGGATCCTGATCAGACTGCGCGGATGCGCAGGCTGGTCTGGATCCATGCTGGTCGCAAACCCATTATGTTGGTTTTGTCATGGCGCGGCTCATTTAACACAGTTAATATTTCAAAACAGACATAATAAATATTGACTCAAAATATGGAAGCAAAGATTAACTGATGATGGCAAAGTAAACCGTTATATTATATACTGTGCTCCTCTTAGTTCATGGTACTTAACGCTTTGAAAACAAAAGAAAACAACATAGAAAAACATGGTACAAAACTTGTCATAAGCTGTAATATATATGTATTTTCTGCTGTTTGACACAAGGATCAGTCAAAATCAATTTCAAAGCAAGACGATGACCATATGTCAGCCATTTTGAAAATAGTATGTCATCATTTAAAACGCGGTAAATGGTGTTTCAGTTTTTTTCACAGCTTTTTCATGTTTCAGTTTAAATTTCTACATGCTAGTTTGCTTCATTTTGAATATTAACACTATCTTTACTTCATAACTCGAAATTTATTTTTTCAACAAACAAGAACATTTAGAACATGATTATTGTTTCAGACGTATGCACAAATTTAATGAACAATTGTGGCTTTTTGCAGAAATTTGTCAAATGTTGTTCTGTTTTACGTAAAATCTAGAGATCTAAAATATTTTGCACAAAAACTTTGTTCAGGTGTTTGACTAAAATATGTAAATTCTGACCATTTTTAACACTGGTCACATGATTGTATGCCATTACAATGCAATAAGTGATGACGCGGAATTAATGATGTTGAGAATAGCTGTATTAAGATTTAATTTTATGTAATATACATGCATACCTAACTTTGTGACAATAATAGGCTGGTGTCACAAATGTAGTTATTTTCAAATACTGCTTTCGGTTCGAAACCCTTTTTAGGGGCATCGGATTATTTCGTGTGAAAAGGCTATCCAGCTAACTTACGAATAGTGTGCGATTCTACTTAGATGCTCTTCAATAATGGACTAAGGATAGGGGAGGTCATCCTTCACTTATTAAGCTGGAAAGTCACCGTATGAACTTTACAATGTCGGTGTGAATTTAATTCCAACAAAAAAAATAAACAAAAACAATTTTTAAAAAGCGCCAGATAATTGCATGATTTGATGCACATTGCCAACTGAACAAAGTATTCAAATATCTATTTCTGGTGGTATCTTTATATCCTGTGATTTTTTTCCAAATGACCATGAAATTGTTTATAAATATTAATTTTTGGAACGGTATATAAAAGTCAGCTTACCGACACCAAGGCCAAGTGAAAGATGAGGTACCAGCAATTGTCCCATGCTTTTGCAAAATGGTATCTGAAACATAAATACAAAATAAGATCCTCTTCAACTATCGTCTTCATATTTAAAATTGTATAGTATTACAGACATATGCATAAATCTATATAAAACTATTTTGCAAACTATGAAGAAACTCTCCTGCGTAGATGTCGAATGTTTCACTGTGGTTCACAATTGTTCTTTAAGGAATGGTATTGCTATGAGAGCGTAATTTTAATGAAAGCTTTTAATTTAGAAAATAATAAACTGTAAATATTGTCAAAGTACGTTTGTATTTAAAATTTTAAATGATCCGATGTAGACTCAATTATGTTATGTGTATAATAAAGAAAATTCTGGTCTATTGTTTATCTTTAAGTCCTTTTTTTAGAAGACAAGACAAGCAATTCAAAACACATCTGTACATTATATTATCATGTAAGAACAGCGCATACGGCCTCTCATTTCCATTTCGTATAAAATATTGTCGGAAAATTGTAGCCAATGAATATGCTATACCAAAGAAAAACCCATGTATATCGAGTACACAAAAGACATCTGTAACTTACCACTAGCATACCGATCCCAATTAAAAACATTGACCCACATGTAAACTTCCAGCTGAAACAGATAAATATTCTGAGAATTTCCCTTGTTCATTATAACCACAATAGTCATTATCATCCTTGTCATGATTATAATTTTTACTTTTACTCTGGTGATAACAGAAAACCAAAAGTTTCTTAAAGGCCCGTGATGCCTCAAAAGTGCTATCATTTTTGTTCCTCAAAAACATTTTTATTGTTGGCATATCTTGTAACAGTTTTCAAAAATTACTCATTTGGCATATACATGATCTGCATTTGAGCCGCGTCACGACAAAACCAACATAGTGCGTTTGCGACCAGCATGGATCCATACCAGCCTGAACAGATCAGGATCCATGCTGTTCGCTTAACAACCCTATTACAAGTAGAGAAACTGATAGCGAACAGCATGGATCCTGATCAGACTGCGCGGATGTTCAGGCTGGTCTGGATCCATGCTGGTCGCAAACACACAACGTTGGTTTTGTCGTGACGCGGCTCATTTAGCCTTTTTTTCTCTGTCGGCACTTGGCATTATTATAATAAATTAGACAAGTATCAAAATACTACTTTGTTTACATTTTCCTACCTTTATGAATCATAACTGGCATTCGGCCTTACTTTCTTCAGTTGTAACATTCTCTAAATCCATTAATGAAACATACTTTACACATGTTTGACATTTCTAAGGAATAAAAAATGGTTTCCTGAGGCATAATGTGCCTATAAATAAAAATATAAAAGTGTTTTTTTTATTTAATTTTTTTTTTATTTTAATTTCAAGTCAGTATTGAATAATAAAACGACTCGTTAAAAAAATCAAGCATACATTGTGTTTTAAATTTGTAAATTTACCGTCCGTATTTTCTTGCAATAACTGGAAATGAATTTGTTCCAACCAGGTAACCAACACTGTCCGGTATGAATATAAGTCCTGAAGTTATAATGATAATTGTCATCATAATCATATAATTATCATAACTTTGGGGTTGAAGATGATTATAATGATGACGGCGATGATTATGATGATGATTATGATGATGATGATGATGATTAAAGCGACGGTGATAATGAAAACGATAATTTTGATTTTGTTAGAAATTTGTATTACATACATGTAGATCTATGTATAATTCACTATAAAGTACATATGTTAATATTAACATAAAACATCACAATTATCAAACGCACAGGTCGGCTGAGATATATTATTTTAATCTCAAAATATGAAGTATAAAAGAGTTTCAAACTGAGTGCAGGCGTGGCCGAGTGGTTAACGTGTCGGACTAGTAATCTACAGAATTGCTGACCGGGCGGATTCAAACCTTTTCAGGAGCAGAGCAAGTTTACAATCTATGCGTAATTGGTTCCAGGAACAGATTCGTGTGTTCCAATAAGCTTTCAACGCAATCAAAATAAAATAAATTTGTATTAACTACACTGTAGATTGATGAAAATGTACATATTTATCAGTAGCATGAGTAATTCTTTTTGAAACTCTCGCCATTGGGAAAATGAAAAAAAAATCTACAGGTAGAATTTCTAGGAAAACGGGTTATTTCTCGGAAGCCATGAAAACAAGTGAAAATTGCAAACTCGGTTCGATTAAGTCTTGTCAGAAGAGGTAATGTAATAGTGCAGAATCTACACCCCCTAGCACCGCCCACACCCCCTAGCAGCGGCATAAGCGGTACTCAGTTTTTAATACAAACATGCCGGTATCATAGTTCTGATCCCGAAGAACTAGAAATACATGTACATGTATTAAACAACACGGAAGTGAAGTAGGTTGAAGAGTTATTACACTTACCTAGCTGCCATTGCTGGGCGCCCATGGTGTCCATTACCCAAATAGGGACTGTAGATTCCAAAACTGCCAATGACATACTGGTTATCATTAATGAACCTAAATAAAAAAATATGTAGGTGAATGGAATGTATTCTGTTTAATAAAGTGATTTATTTAGCGTAGTTATTTGTTTTCATATTTGATTTGATATGATTTTTTATACGTTTGAATATTGTATATTGTGTACTGAGTGACAATACACGTATTGATCAATGAATGACGCTTAAGGCGGTACCAGGGTGTACATAGCATTTTTCTCCTGAACATACTCGATCAAACCAAGTCTGCTATCTTACTATATTCGTTTTCTAATGAATCTCTAGGATACTCAATATCCTAAATTATTAATCTACCTAAGGATACTGTTTTTATTATTAATACTTATTAGTCAGGTGATTCTTTGCTAGTGTTATGGTGAAAGAACATTGCTATACATAATTATACTGCTTTGAAGATCTTAGTTTTAGCTTCTCATTTCTGTTCTTTTATTTCTTTTGCTATGATGACTTTGGCTAGCCTCGACAACTTAAAAGCAACACCATGGATTAAAACCACCTCATCTGCGAAGAGTTGCATAGACTCTAGTTATTCGAACATATTTATGTCTCAACCATTAAAGGCAACACCCAGTCACTGTGTGTCTCTCAGTGCACAGCACAATAATTATTGTGATATTTTTATCAGATGGAGTTGATCTGTGAATGATATGCATCTAAGTATAACTCGCAATTTGGCATAAAAACGATCTAATTTAATCGGGCGAATGCATCAACAAATCATGGACGCTGAATAACCCTGTTTAAAATGATATGACGTCATCTGGAACGGAAATGACATACCTGCGCATAACAAAATATACGGATCGAGTAAAAGCCTATGAAGAGATGCAGACTTCATTTGTACCTGGAATAAAAAAGGGGGGAAAAACTATGACAAAGGAACGTCCCAAAACCGGCAAAATTGAAAATGATGCTGGCTCGGTTAGTATTATAATTATGTCGTTATGTATAAACAAGAGTAATGTATCTTTCCTGTTTGGACACTACGCTTGATCATAAACATTTTTTCGTGTTTAAGATTAAAATTGATTTAGTTTTTACGGCCATATTTTATCCATAATAAATGGTACTGTGTCCCCAATGAAAGAAACAAAAAAAAACAAATGGTAATACTAACAAAATCAAAGTGAATATAGTCAAAAAAGTAGCGCTTCTCTTCTACTAAAAACACCGAGTAAGTATAAGCAGAGTACTGTCCCTTTTCATTGCCAGAGTAATAATTATCAATTTATGTAGTCAAAACCTTCCATGCATATTTGGTTTTTTTTTCCAGATCAGGCAATTTTGCGGTGCTAAGTCCTAATAAAAACTTGTGATAAGTTTTATGATTAAACTGTTGTTTTCTACATGGTTTTATCTTCTAAAAGCAGACAATAATGCATAGCGCACATGCATTTAGCTGCCATTTTACTAATTGGCCAGTGTTTGAAAATCTAAAGGTAAAAGTCCGCATTATTCCCGGGATGTGTGAGGACCAAGGATGCATATACCATTCACCAATGCACTGTATTATTTTCAAGCTTCAAACAATTTGCCACACACGGCTGTAGTCTCGAATCCCGCCGGGGAGTTTGAGTTCTTTAATGCCATGAAGTTATCCAGATAGCTTACGGTACGTCAGTGGTTGTACTCGGGTGCCTGTTCGTGTCCGGAATAATGCATAGAGAGGCACCTGAGGTCTTCCTCAACCAGTGAAGCTATGATCTTAACAGTATCTCTGCGACGTTAAACATCCCTCCTCCCATTTAAAAAAAGGTTACGACCGTTAATACTTGGCCCTATTATATATTGAAAGTCAGTGGCACTTACTAATGAAACAGGTGGTTATGTTCAAAATGTAAATACCTTGTTAATTTCTGCTATGTCATCCAGACACCAAAACTGTATACCTAGATAATATAGAATAAACAGACTGTAACACTATGCATTATCTCATTTTTAGATATTTAAGAAAATGTGATTAATTTAATCAGTATATCCTTTGTGTCAGGCTTTTTTGTGAATCATTTGATTTATTTAAATAAACGTTCTTAAAATATGAAGCTGCCAATGTGGAAACACATCATTCTGTTCATTACCGGTTAAATATGTGAAATAAAAAAAGACTGCTAACCACATAATAACTGCTGGCATATGAAAACATATAATAAACCGTTTTTGATGAATTTTTGATTGAATATTCAGCACAGGCCAGTTATAGATTTAAATTTAAATTTCCTATAAATTTCAAAGTAAAAAGTGTCATTTACAAAGATGATGCTAATATACACAGTCAAAGTGGGGGAGACCAAACATGATGTAAACAAGTGGACTTTATCTGGAGGTACTTTCTATACAATGAAAGCTTGCCAGATGGTCTCTATGGTGGTCTTATACACAGGTTTCAGTGTATACATTATTATAAACCTGACACACTTAAATTTACTTATTTTTGGATTCATGAGGCTGTGTACTTTCATTACAAACAGATTAGATTATAATAATTATAATATGTCAGCTATAGTAACTAATATTACGGGTACTTACCTATATTTATAAGACAGAATACAAATATTCCAACAAATGGAGCTGTTTTTCCTGATACTGCGTACAATAGACCTCCAAAGGGATATCCAACTACAAAAAATAAGCCATTTTATGACATCATAATAGGAGGGAAGTCCTTTGGACATAATGTTTGATGGCCTTTGTCCCCATTCAAGACCTTAACAGTATGAGTATTGGCTTTGTCTGTCATGCTTAAAGCCATGACAATCTGCTTAATAGACAGCACTGATTTTGAGAATTTGGCTCCTTATAAGATGCTAGAGGCATTTTGTAGTACAAGTGGTATCTTGGTGTATTTTACATGTTTAAGGTATGCTGAATCCGATAAAGGTGGATACCAAATTGAAAAAAATGATCTTGACCATTGAAATGGCCATTTAAAATGACCACTAAAATGGCCGCCAAATTTCTTTATCATAAATGGATGATAGATCAAATAAAACTTTTAAGGAAAGGAAAAGCCTGAAATTTGTCACAAAGCATGTAAAAAAACAATCCAATATGGCCGAAAAATCAAAGATATTTTTTCTAATAGGCCAATATAATTGTAATATAGAAGTAATATTAAAGATAGTACTGAAATCTTAAAGGCAATTTACGCAGCGAACACTACACTCTTTCCTGTCCTATCTGCTAGATATAGAGTTTTCATGTATTTTATCTGGGACTCTATGAAAGCATATAGAGCGGCTACTCAGATGCCTACTTTTACATGTGTGAGGGGGGTTAAAACGTGTGCATGCAAAATATACATTAATTTATTTCTCTGAGTACTCTTGAGTTTTGGTGTTCGTTTTTCTATTATCGGTTGTCGTCTTCGTTCTTCTGTTATAGGTTCTCGTCGTATTTCTCTGCTGTCAGTTCCTCTATAATTGGTCGTGACTTTCGTTCTTCTGTTATCGGTTCTCTTCGCATTTCTCTGCTGACAGTTCTTCTGTTATGTCGTGTCTTTCGTTCTTCCGTTATTGGTCCTCGTCGGAGTTCTCTTGTTGTCAGTTCTTCTGTTATTGGTCGTGACCTTCGTTCTTCTGTAATCGGTCCTGTCAGTTTTTTTCTTGTTAGATGTTCTGTTATCGGTCTTCGTTCTTCTCCGTTCTTCTGTCATCCGTTCTCGTCTCTTTTCTTCTGTAATCAGTCCTGTGTTTTCGTGTTCATGTTGACAATTCTTCTGTCATCAGTCCTCGTCTATATTATTCTGTTATCGATCCCTGTCTCCGTTGTCTTGTTGTCAGTTTTTCTGTTATCGGTCCCTGTCCTGTTCTATTATCGGTTCTCGTCTTTGTTCTCCGTTATTCTGTCATCGGTTCTCGTCTCTGCTTTTCTGTTATCGGTCGTCGTCTTCGTTCTTCTGTTATCGGTTCTCGTCTTCGTTTTTCTCCGTTCTTCTGTCATTTGTTCTCGTCTCTTTTCTTCTGTAATCAGTCCTGTGTTTTCGTTTTCATGTTGTCAATTCTTCTGTCATCGGTTCCCGTCTCTGTTATCGATCCCCGTCTTATTCTTCTGTCATCAGTCTTCGTCTATATTATTCTGTTATCAATCCTCGTCTCTGTTGTTTTGTTGTCAGTTCTTCTGTTATCGGTCCCTGTCCTGTTCTGTTATCTGTTCTCGTCTTTGTTCTTCTCTGTCATTCTGTCATCGGTTTCTCGTCTCTGTTTTTTTTGTTATCGGTCGTCGTCTTCGTTCTTTCTGTTATCGGTTCTCGTCTTTTGGTCTCCGTTATTTCTGTCATCGTTTCTCGTCTCTTTTCTTCTGTAATTAGTCCTGGTCTCCGTTTTCTTGGTGTCAATTCTTCTGTCATCGGTTTCCGTCTCTGTTATCGATCCCCGTCTCCATTTCTGTCAGCAGTCCTCGTCTCTATTTTTCTGTCATCAGCTTTCTGTTATCGATGCTCGTCTCCGTTGTCTTGTTGTCAGTTCTTCTGTTATCGATCCCCGTCTCCGTTGTCTTGTTGTCAGTACTTCTGTTAACGGTCATTGTCTCTGTTTTTCTGTTATCGGTCGACGTCCTCTGTTCGCTTATTGTCAGTTCTTTGCTTATCGGTCCTTGTCCTGTTATTTTGTTATCGGTCGTCGTCTCTGTTAGCTTGTTGTCACTTCTTCTGTTATCGGTACAATGTACCTGTCTCTGTTCGCGGTCCTTCTGTTATCGGTCGTCGTCTTCGGTCTTGTACTTTCGGTACTTGTTTCCTGCTCCGTTAAGGTCTTTTCTTGTTTCTATCGGTGGACGTATATATTCGCTTGTTGTCAGTACTTCTGTTATCGGTCTCTGTCTCTATTAGCGGTCCTCGTTTCTGTTCGCTTGTTGTCAGTTCTTGTCTCCGGTCTTCCTTCTGTTATCGGTCGTCGTCTTCGGTCTTGTACTTTCGGTACTTGTTTCCTGCTCCGTAAAGGTCTTTTCTGGTTTCTTTCGTTGCCGTCATTCTGTGTCTATGTCCTGGTTTAGTCAGTCTTGTAGTCATTTATTCGTTCAGTGGAGTAGCGGGGGATCGAACTCACGACCCTTGATTTGTAGGCAGATAGTGTTACCACTGCACCATTGCGCCCGCCCTGAATATTAACCATTTTTGAAAATCCTTTATACATAAAATACTATTTCAATGGCTAACAAAAGGTGTATTACAATTATATTTTAACACCTCTACTATGTAGCCAACCCACGTGACTTTTATATATGGTCAAAGAAAATATTACTCTATTTTTTTACAAGTAATATTTTGTATAGATAACTTTGCTGTTACTTTAAAGATATCCTGGAAATTTATTTGGAGGGTACCCGGAATGATGTGATAATCTTCTTGTAGAATTTTCTCAAAACCGTGACTGAATTCCAAAATTTTCGAGAGCTGCCATGGTATAGCAAACACACGTAGCAATCTCCCGGTTTCAGACATTTTCTGACTCGATGAAAAATATGGTGTTGTTATTGTTGTTGTTGTTTTTTAACTTTAAATTTCAAATTAAATAGTCACTTATTTTTAAACAAGATGGTAAACTTAAATATGCCCAAATGTCATCAAGAGCAGTTTTGCATGTGGAAGGAATGTATTTTTCAGACTGTAAAAATAAAACAAACAAAAAATTAAGAGACGATATTGCCTGATTGGTAATTAAGATGAATAGAAGTAAGTTTTCTTCTTTTTATTACTTTTGACATTTAAGTTATTTATCAATTTCAGCTTTGCTTTTCTCGAAACAGCCTGACATTGTCAGAATTGTCAGCAAAAATAAAATTGAGGTACCACATGGGGAAAATCTTAAGAAAGTAATTTTGTCATTGAAAAGTGTGAAATTATATTTTCATAATTTTTACTGTTAAATTATCAAATATAATTTTCATGGATAAATCAGTAATCCATTTAAAGGATAAAATAAAAAAACTATAAAACTTATATAAGTGAAAGTCATATCTGCTAAAAATGTAAACGTCATCGTTACTTCCGTAGTAGCACAGCCGGTTGACTGATGTATGAGAGGTCTATAGTTCGATTCCTACTGTTGCCTTTTTTAAAACCTGTTTTTTGTTTTTTTTGTTTTTTTATTGGGGGGGGGGGGGGGGGGGCGCAGTATATATTTTAAAACATTTTTTGTTTCGGTTTGTGTTGTGTTTATGGTATTGAAATAACATTTTTTGACATTTCAATTTTTTTTTTAAATATTTATTTTAAACCATAAATACCATAATAAGTGCAAAATATATGAAAACAAAATGAACAACTTAACAAAATC
Source organism: Ruditapes philippinarum (assembly GCF_026571515.1). NCBI lineage: Eukaryota > Metazoa > Mollusca > Bivalvia > Venerida > Veneridae > Ruditapes > Ruditapes philippinarum. Next base: position 212,372 of record NW_026859045.1, read on the forward strand.
ATAGCTACAAATAATGTTGAAAATTACGGAACACCTGAAGTGACATTTTCCACATTTTTCTCACTAAATTGAATTCGATTTTACGGGATAATAATTCCCAATTAGAAATATTATTTCGTTTTAACGAAATATAAAATCTTAATTACGAAATATTGATTCGTTATTACGAAATAATATTTCGTAATTACGAAATATTGATTCGTTATTACGAAATATTATTTCGTAATTACGAAATATTAATTTGTTATTACGAAATATTTATTCTTTGGTAATATTTATAAACCAAGTTTATTGTTAAATATAAGTCAAGTAAACAAAACATTAAATCTTTTTTAAATCATTAAAACATTTCAATCTTAGTCTTATACCTTAACGCGCTAGTAAAACAGTACTGTATATAACTGTTAATTGAGCCATTATGCTTATAATCGCTAAATTTGGTGGCCAATCTCATTAAAATCTGATCATATTGAATAATCATTAATTTTGATTTTGACAAGAATAATTAATTGCATCATATTATGTCATTATGATAGTTTTAATGACCTATTTCAGTATTTTCAAGCGGCTATTTTGAATCGACCTTTTGAAGGTCAAGGTCAATTCTATTTACTTGGTATCCACCCTCATCGTCTTCAGCATACCCATATTAGGTTCAAACACTCAAGATATAACTTGTACTATAAAATGCCTCTAGCATTCATATTTTCTTAAAATCAGTCCTGTCTATAACTACACTTTCATTTTTTATTTGTTATTTTTTCTACCTTAACGCCGATCTTTAACACATTTGTGATCATATATTGGCGGTAGATCAACTTAATCTGCTCTTCTAGATGACTAACTAACCAGTAATTACCTTTTCCGCCGCATGTTACAAGTTACCTTTCCTGCTACAAAGTCAACATGATTTCTGATAAGCGGTAAGACACAAATGACCATTGCACTCAATGTCAGAGATCAATTCTCACGGACAAAAATTACACATGTCCGGCGGATCAAACTAGTGACCCCTGGATTAAATATGCTATGCTAACCCTATTGAGAAAGTGGGTACACCACCCTACACCACCCTACACCATGGCTTCTGCTGAAAACTTGGAAATTAGGTGAAAATTCATATAAAATCTAGACAAATATCTTATAACTTAAAATTGTCTCTTAGCTCTTAAATAACCATCAAATTTGCCTCAATTTATATAGGAAAGTACATAAAAGACTCCATAGCACATATAAACAATATGATTGATAGTGTGAGCGAACACTAAAGGGCATATCTTCTCTTTGTTCCAGTCTCTTGCTTATTTGTGATAAAATCTCGTAAAATGGAAAGAAAATGGACTCGAGTGGATAATTAAATTATCCGGTCAATGTCTTGATATAGTACAGTACATTGTATTATACACAAGTGCAATGTTGTATACAATTACATTCCTTTTGGAGAAAAAGCACGTACAGTAAAATGGTAAAACATTCTTTGAAGGCGTATTATGCCTCTGAAATGCTTTAATTGTTATTTCAATTTTTTTTATTTATTTTGGTGTCCTGTTTTAGTTCCCAAAAAGTTACTAACTGGTCAATTACTTGAACCATTTTTTGCTTCTTTTCCTTTTTTGGAATTAGTAAAACTATATGGATTGACTGTTTTGGAAGAAAGTCAAAATATAACAATAACTTTGTTTATATTTTGCTACCTTTATGACGAAAACAATTTCATAGTCAGCACTTCTTCTGCTGGTAGTTAGCAAATAACATGCTCTAAAACAATTTTTACACATTATAAAGCTTACGTCTAACCTAAAGAAAAACTTGTACACCAGCACAATTAACTTTCATTTTATTTCTGGGTTTTAAAGTGTGCAAAGATATTATACCCGATGCCTGAAGAGAATAAAATAGACATTTGAGTTTTGAAGAAAAGAAAAATAATACTTCCAAATTGATTACACATGTATGTGAAATGATTAAATTTGAGCCGTGCCATGACAAAACCAACATAATGGGTCGCAAACGCACTTTGTTGGTTTTGTCGTGACGCGGCTCATTTAACGTTTTGCATGTTTCCTTTAATACAAACTGGTGCACGCTTAAAATCCTACCTGAAATAACAGCATAATATTTTGTTTAAGAACATATTAAAAACGTTTAACTTACATTGGTGAGTCATTTTATAATAAACAGATCAGGTTGTTTTTTTGCTATATAACTGTAGCCGTTTAACGGCTACTTCCCCACCCGAAAAAAAATCCCCTCGAGCTGAAAAATTCCCCTCGAGCTGCAAAAAAAAAAAATATAATTATATACTAATGTTTTTTTTTCCCTTAAAAATCGCATTTTCTTTCAAATCGCCATCCGTTGTTTACATGTAGAATATACATGTCATTGAATGACTATTTCCGTTTCCGCGGAGAGTCAGTGTAAAGACCGGCGCCCTGTATCAACTACCACTCCAAAAATATTCGGCGATTTTTCTGAATTGTAATAAACGTTTATTTTTTCTCTTTTGAACTCGTTACAAGCTTGCATTTTTATAAGACGACAATGTTGACTGAATTACGATGTCATAATCAATAATTTGATAGATTGATCACGAGATGTAAATGCGGACCGGTACCGTACGGATCGTCCGGACTTTAAACTGTTACGAATTATTTGCGATGTCTCATAATAGCAGATACTACGTCAAAAATTTTTTAAAAAAGCTCCTGATGGTACAAAAAGTATTATATCATTTTTCCACAAGTCAAGTAGCGCTATTCTTGACTCGAGCATAAATTCAGGACTTGAGCCTGCTTCAACGTCATCCGAAAGTGAGAGTCTCATCGACGATGATAACCCCACCCACTCTCCAATTTCAGAAACAGATCCCGACTACACCGTTGACAATGCGTAAGTGCATTTTGATTAAAGTGTTCAGAAAAGTTAATTATTGTATTTTTTTTATTATAATGCATTTAAAGTATGAAATTTGAGGCTCAATGTGACTGATACTGCATTTTTTTATAATCATGTGATATATGGTAACCTAATATTTATACTTGCTCAAATGAAGAATTATCAAATATCATAATTTAAAACAGCACTATAAACAAATAATAAGACCGATTTTAAAGTTCATGTCCGTAAAGGGATGTAAATAGATTTTTTTTTTAATCTTGGCCAATTTTTAAAAATATGTGTATTATTTTTAAATCTCATTTATAGTGTTAATACGTATTTGTTGCACCAATTTTTTCATTGTTAAAAATTGTGTTGAATGAAACCTGATAGGTACTTTTACATAAAATTTCAGTTACATCCTTTAATTATTACAACATACATAATTGTGTTTGTTTTGACATATTTTTAGAGTTTCAATGGAATGTGTGGACAAACCAGAGAGTGTTGACAAGCCAGTTACAGGTAGTCTTGATAAACCAGTTTGTGACCGTGTTGACAGAGATGGATTATCGGTACCCACTGTGCAGATGAAGTTTGTAAGTCCCTCATCCCCGCCTAACAAGAAGTCAAGAACCAGTGAGCACGACAGTCGTTTCTTTCACTCAGCTCGTTATGAGGCCAGATTTGCTTGGGTGTATTATAGTCAAACTAAACGGGGGTATATGTGTAAACTGTTTTCTTTATGTGATGATAAATCCACCCCTTATGTCAGCTGGCGCAATATTGGGTACACATCCTTCTAGAAGATTGGAAATTCACGAAAATTCAGACAGACACAAAACAGCTGCTTCAATGTACTCTAAATGTTCAATTAAAACCATTCCTGAATTCTTGTCACAGAAGAGCAAGTTATAAGATAAGGAAATGGTAGAAAGAAACAGGCGCTACATTAAAAAACTGTTCCAATCCTGCCTATTTCTTTGTGAAAAAAATTGGGCTCAAAGTAACATGGAAGATTTGGTTAAGTTTATGGGCCGTACTTGTGATGCTGACATTAAGTCAGTTTTAGCTGAAGACTCGATCACCTACCTGTCCAGTACTTCTGTTTCAGACATTATAAAAGTTCTGAGTAATTTCTTTGAGCAAAAAACACTGACACAGTTACGGGAGGAAAATTTTACTCTTTTAGCAGATGAATCTACAGATCAAAGCAACAGAACCCAGCTGTCAGTCTTTGCAAGATGGATCACCCCACACGGACCAAGAGAAGACTACTTAGGCCTCATCCACGAGGAACGGACAACAAGTGAAGCTCTGATGGAGGCAATTGAAAGGTTCTTGATGGGCAAAATGATCCCATTCCAAAATGTCAGGTTCGTGGGACTAGATGGGTGCAACACTATGAGTGGGTGTAACAAAGGTAACTAATCAGATGTAATGATATTCAGCTTTTAATTCAAAGTTTTATTTTACAGTTAGTATATAAATTTTATTAATTGTCACTCATATGTGTTTAGTTCAGTCAATGAACTTAAGATTTTGAATTTACTAGCCAGAATTCCAGTTTTGAATTTATTCTACTACATATCTGACTAAATTTTCTTATACTTTTCACTGGCCCTGTCCATGGGCCACCGGGCCAGTGCTAAATTCGATGACTGTTAGTTTAAATGACACATTAAGTTACATTATTCAAAGTTTAAAGGCATATTTTTATGTAATTTAATAGGACTTCAGCGAAGAATTCGGAATGTCAGCCCACTGTGCATCTATATCAACTGTCGCAATCATAGACTTGCCCTTTGTTTTGTACACCTCCTGAAGAATAATAGCATCTTAATAGATGTTGATACATTGCTTCTTGCCATATGGAAGACATTCCACTTCTCCCCAAAGAAAGCTGCTGTTTTTGAAAGTTTTCAAGAGGTTTATGGCCAGCGCCCAATCAACATGGTCAAAGCAGCAACAACAAGGTAAATAATAAATAAAAAAGAATGGTTTATGAATTCTAATTTACTGTTATTAAATGAACTACCAGAAAAATCTTTGCGTGACCTTTGTTCTACCTGTTTTGTAGGTGGCTGTCACACCTGCATGCCTGCGTCAGATTTAAAGCTCGTTATGAAACCTTGCTGGATACAATGGACAGCTTGATAGAAAGCACACATGAACCAGAAATGCGTGGCATTAGGAGTAGCATGACCAGAAAGCAAAACGTGGCCATGATTCTTGTGCTGACTGATGTGCTTAAGCCTATCAACTACCTTTCTTTGTATCTGCAGGAAGATTGTGGTGTTGTTTCAGAGCTGCCTACACGTGTTAAGCAATGTAGAGATGACCTTGAAGCCATCATCCAGCAATATAGACAAGGCAATTATGAAGGGCTAGAGTTCAGGTAAAGCAATGATTATCCTACTTACATTTTATCAATTAAGGTAATTGCCAAATAATCGAAGGTACTTCCTGCTTTGTGCTAATGTATATTAATACAAATTCAATGAAAACTTGTAAAATATTTATTTTTTACAGCAAATGTGAAGACTTGTTCTTCATTATTGATGATCGGGCTATGCTTGCCAGGAGGAACAGATCTCATGCAGCTGAAGTCACACCTGCAGGTAAATATTGTACATAATTCATAAAATGTAATGCTGTATTTTGAAAAGATGATAAATTGTATCAGTACAACAATCAGTAGTAACATTTTCTTGTAGGTTTTTTGGAAGTCCATGGGATCCCACTGATCTATAATCTCATCACAGAGGTTGAGGATGCATTTTACGTCTAATGATGCAGTCCTAGATGCATTCAGTGTACTTCATCCAAGCAATTTGCCCCAAGACATAGCTGACATCACAGACTATGGACAGGTATGTAAAAGCAGCAGTAGCCTAGCCTGTTACTTACCTTCATATTTAAGAAAATGAAATCATGACTTTAACTTCATCATTTTACCTGTTTTCTTTGGAAAGTAAAATACTACAGATTTTGACTTCATTCTAACCTCATTTGATTGGTATGCTTTTAACATTCTGTGTGGAATGTAATGGTTTGCAGGACAAAGCAAGGGTCTTGTCAGATTATTATGGGTCAGAGAAAGTTGATGTGTTTGAGGGCCATAGAACAGTTGCCCATCCAGAGCTTGGTAGCTCTGCAGTGGTATATTCACAAATACTAGACTTCAGGAGACAACTGTTTATGTACAAGTTAGTGTGTAAACTGTTGAGAAATTTGGCTAGTTTCTGTATTGTTTGTTTGTTGACCTAGAGTTTTGTTTACTAATTTTTATTATTTTATGAAATATAGGGTAAATACATAATGATCATAGACTGATGACAGTTATTGATTGGAATTACCTTAATATTTAATAAATTCTATGAATTGTGATGTGATACTCTAATGTTTTTTTGTTTTTTTTATATAATTTAGTGTTTGATTTTAGTTCTGGATTTTTTATTTTATGTTCTGATTGCAATTTCAATTGATATTTTAGTTTATTCCATGCATATACATGTATATATATATTACAGGTGCTAAAGGTGTTCTTTAATTAAAGAAATAAATTGTATTCTATTAAATTAATACTCTTTAAGTCTTAACAAATTATGTTCAAAATTAGAAAGACTCCATATGTATTATCAAAATGAAATAGCACATGATTTAATATCAAACATGTTATCTCTATACTTTATCAAGTTTTAAGCCTTCTGTCTACATGAAAAAAATGTTTTAATTTTAAAGTTAGTGTGGTTTAACCAACTTAAATATAAATAATTGTTCAAGTTATTTAAAGTAAATGGACTGTCCCTATGATTCCAATCTATGTTTAGGATGAACATCATTGAAGAAATACATTTGTATCTTCCAGGGAGAATGGCTGCAATACTGTTGGGGCAGTACTTAGTAAACTTCAGTAAGATGCCACCACTAGACGAGCCTATCCACTTATTCAGCCCCTGTACAGTCTAGCTATGCTTATCCCACAATCTACAGCTGTGGGAGAACGTGGCTTTTTACTAATGAATGACATTGCCACAAGTCAAAGGACTTTAGGACAAGATACACTTGATGCTTTAATGAGGATAAGCACACAGTGTAGGAACCAGGGTAACTTAAGTGATGCCAACTGGGAAGAACTGATTGATCAGTTCAGGGAATTGAGGGCTAGGAAGATGGCTCTATAACTCTTAAATTATGACTAGTATGACTGTTGAGTCACTGGACTTTTTACTGTTTATTTTGAAGTTATAATACAACATCAATGGGTGTAAATGGAAATATAAGACAGTTAACTTGTTAACCTGTGAACATTATTTAATCATGCTAGTTGTGATATCATGATTTGGCTAGGCCACCAGTATTAACCAGGCCAGCCAACACATTCATGCAGTCTGTCCAGGCTTTGTTGCTTAATTTTAACTTTTTAAGCATCTTGATATTGTTAAATTGGTACTATGACTCTGAATCTCTGGATAGTTGTCAAACTTCTATTCTATTGTTTATTTTGAATTTATAATACAAGGGTTTTTTCCCCAAAAATGTTACTTGTCACGCCTTTTTCCCCCTACTTAAAGGCCAGGCCTTTTCCCCAAAATTGAAAAAAAAAACCTGCAGATAATAAGTCATTATTATGGAAAAAACATTGTGAGCGAAAGATCCGACATTTTGCACTCAGGTTATAGATTCAGACCTACATCTAATGGTGTACAATTCTTGTAAAGGTAGCAAAAGTCTTTCCATGCCTGCCATGTCAAAAAAAAATTATTAAAATGGGCCTGCCATGTTTAAAGAAATGTCAATGGAGTTCCTAAACGTTAATTACGAACCTAGAATTCCAAGTGCGTAGCCTCCCATCGCAATCCCCATAGCTCTACTGCGTTCATTATCTTCTGTATAACTCTCCGCTATAAGACTCATACCTGCAAAGTAGTAGTAATAATAATAATAATAATACTATTGATAAACAAATAAATAAATAAATTAACATGACAGAAACTATTTTATTCTTGCATTTCGTTCAGGACTCATTCATGAAGTTCTATACAAGGGTGTAGTGTTTTTTTTCACTTTTGGGGGAAGGCGGTCGGTGCCCATTGGAGGGGGAAAAATGCAATAGGAGGGGAATTTTTATACGGATCTAAAATATTGATGTGTCACATAATAAACTTGTTGGGATACCAGGAGTAGCTCCCCTTACCTATATGAAAAACCTTGCTTAACAGTAAGTCTTACAGGCATAAAATAAAGCATTTTTCAGCAGTTAGTTGCAAAAAAATGATATTTATTGCAGGCAAACTTGGGCTGCCATATTATAGGGGGAAATTTCAGCTTTGGGGGGGGGGGGGGGAACATACTATTTTGAGTGGGGAATGGGGAGAATTTCGCCGAATATTTTGGTGAAAAAAAAACACTGGGTGACACAAACACTGGAAATTTCATTCGAATCACCACTGTTGTTATTTATGAATTAACAAATTGTATATTAAATTATTTAAATCCATACATATTGTTATGCCCTATCCTTCAAAAGTAAAATTTGGGTGGGGGAGTAATGTTAAATTTTAAAAGAGAGATAAGTCTCAAAATTTATAAATTAATGTAACCTTTATTCATATGCAAAACTAACATGTATACCAGCAATGAATATTTATTTGCTTATTCTTATAACATTATATCATTACCTTTCAAAATAGGAATAAAGCTACATTTATAGAAATCTTATAATTAGATAATTTATGAAACTGAAAACGAAATGGAATAACACACCTGCAATGGTGGTGGCGGCCGATCCAATGCCTTGCGATGCACGAGCCACTAGCAGAGGCAAAAATGTTTCCGCAATGGCAAATACTGAAATTGAAGCTGTGTAACTTAATGTCCAAATAACAAAGTATGGCTTTATTTTGTCACATTATTTTCGCATATTATCAATTTTGTAACGTTACTTATAAATAGCCAAAGACGTAACTTTTAAAATTTTTATAGTCAGGGTTTTTTGCCAGGATTTTGGGAAGACGACCCATACCCATGGAATTAGGAATTTCAGCGGTGTTTTGTTAAAAAATTGGGGGGAAAATGCATGACTGAAATGTTGCAGTGATTAAATGGATGCAAACAAATACTGTCTAGAATGGCATCTTCAAACACTTAAGCACTATTACAGTGAAGAAGCCCTTATTTGCAAAGATTTTAGAATTTAATTCAATATTTTTATTATTTAAATTGGGAATATGACCTATGCAATAACGGCTATAAAATCAGCCAAAAAAATCCCTGAAATAGTTGAGTTGATTTATTATAATTATGCTGTGAATGTTAAAATAAATTAAAAGACATAGAGAATAACATGTTAAGTACTTTCTTTTGATATTAATTTTATCAGGCAAGGCTGATATGGGCTAGAAAATGGCGAGGCTTGTCGACTATTAGCCGAGCCTGATAAAATCGATATCAAAAGACAGTAGGCCTACTGTAGATCTAGGCTTTTCTAGCATGGTTTTCTATTTATCATGCAACACATAAAAACTGTCAAAATTACAAATTAATCAACTTTTAAATTGCCAATTTTGTAGAAATATCTGGAAAACATATTCATCCGCCACTGAAACTTAGAATTTGTAAATGGTGGCCATTTTTTTCTTTCGACTCTAGATTATTTCCTGTTATAATAGCACAGAAACTTGAAATTCTATCAATATTAATGATAATATCCAAAATATACCCCTATACAGTATAAATAAACACAGTGTTTATTTATACTGTATACTGTAGGGGGTACATTTTGGATAATTTTCATTAATATTGATAGACCTTCAAGTTCCTGTGGATAAAAGATCTAGATCTACATCAGAATGAAAGACGATAAGATTTTTACCTTTTTAAAACATCGATCCAAAAAAAACTTAAGAATCACATAAACTTTTAATAGGCCTACTGCACTTTTTCATTCAAAAGTTCACGATAATTTCAATCAAAGAAAAGTGAAATCGGCACTGTTTGTTATGTTTACTGTACATGTATAATATGACGTGGAAATTGATGATGTCACTTACAATATAAATTATGACGTCACTTCATTTTGTTGGTGATCTAATTTATTCGTACTTGTAATCGAAATAGAAATAATAAATAAATAAATATCGCATCTTGATTCAATACTAGTAAGGGTATGCCAGTATGAGATAAAATTGTAGAATTCACATGCTGATAAAAATAAGAATATAAGCAATTGAAAAAAGTCCGTTATTTAAATGGGTAGGGCTTATCTTTCATATCAGGTTACTGACCTGATATCAAAAACAAATTATATACAGTAGGCCTATAGACATTGTTACCTGAAGTGCCTTATAAAAATAGTACTATTTGTGCTTCAGAATTATGACCATTTTGATATTTCTGCCAAACGCTCCTAGATTGTATAACTGATTTGTTTGAGAATTAGCGTTGCTTTAATTTTTATCGTATAAAGGCCCATTTAGCATCAAAATTGCAAATATATCATTTTCTTTATTTTCAGAACAAATAAAGGTTTTGTACCCTGGTATACCTTCCAGAAAGTTGTTTATTTGCCCTGTATCTTAATCATCTTCCTATTCTTGTTCGTTTTGGTAATAAATAAGTAAATTTATAATGATTAAAAATTGTGAATGGAATGCAACTTACTGTGTTAAAAATTTACTAACATATTTATCATTAAAGGTTTTACATTCAACACTGTTTCCTTTAGGTAATTTAACTACCTTACTCATTATAACATGATAATTTTAACACACGGATGCACCTTCTACAGAAAGATAATATATTCATGTCCGAGATTTATTGTGGCTGAAACAAACTATGTTTAACTTACAAAAAGGACTAATTAAAAACAACTGTGTTACTGAATTTATTTTGGTCATATGTGAAATAACTTGCGTAAGTGTGGTTAACACGTCACACTAGTAATCTAACGATTGCTGGCCGTGTGGGTTCTAATCCAGTCAGGGGCAAACCGTTGATTTACACTCATTACTAAGTTAGTAAGTAGTGGTTTGTTCCACAAACTCGAGAGTGTTTAAATACGGTTATAGATTTCAACAAAATGGAACTAAAAAAAAATCGTATAAACTAACTTACGTGACGATGATATCAGGAATATAGAAGTTCCAAAAAGAAGAAGATTTTTGTAACTCACACTGGTAATAAAAAAAAAAAATAATAATAATGACAAATGATTATAATGATAATAGATTGAAAATTCAGTTGTTCTACATGCTGCATAGTTATACTCAAACACTTTAAATTGTCATTCTATGAAGAGAATGGTTAAAATTAGTTATGTATTTTAAGATATAAGCAAAGTACCAAGACTAGTACTGATTCCAATACATGAAGCTTAAAGGTGGAGTGCTGATTTTAAAAAAAAATTGTGTACAAATTTCCTTCCATCAGTTTCATTATGTTTTAAGTAAAAGGTGTTTATAGATATAAAGAAAAAGTTGTGTATACAATGACCAATGGCTGAATATTAGGTACACGCAACGTTATTAATAAAGTGTAAACCAAACTAAACATTACCGGTTAGAAAGGTATCCGACAATGGGGTTAGCAACTATTTGAACCAATGCCTTTGAGCCTAAAAGCCAACCAACTTTACTGTTCTCGTTGATAGCACGGATAGGTATATGTAACATCTTAAAGAGGTAATTACAGTAATGCAAAACAAACTTGAAAAACAAAAATGCAGATCTCTGATTATTAGGGAATTGTTTTTTGTAAACAAATGAGGGTGAGACATGTTTTTCTATACATATAAATATTATGTCATCATAGAGTTACAAAATTTGATGAATTATTTGAAACACTTTTTTTCAAATCTTTGTTTATTAGGGAAAAATACTCACGAGATGTTACTACGTTATATTACATGTACTACATGACTAAATATTATTAACCGAAATATATAAAATGCAGAAAAAAAAAGGAAATTTAAATATGATTAAATTGTGAAAACGTTATAATATGCACTATTTAAAGTATAATTATATAAATGTACTTGTTGCACAACAAATTTTCCGCGTTTCAAAGTGATCCCAGAATACAGGTTGCTGATATTCTTTTATATACACAAATTTATTTGCTCTCCTCCAGGGAGAAAAATAACAACAGAAAAGAACCAACAACAACAACATCTAGCATGTGTATACATGTATTTGTACATTTTATATATGAATTAAGAATTATCAAAGAATAGAAATTATATATGGTTCATACACAATCGAACTAAAATACATTCTGCATATTAAATGGAATACACTTAGTTCTTAGATTATGTTTAGAAACCAATTTGAAGTGAAATATTAACAAAAAAGTCAATTAAAAAAGCAACAAAACGTTACCCTTTCAAAGAATGACCTTTCTGTTGTTATGTTGTTGCTCGTCGTCATGTTGAACATGGATATAAAGTCCGTCATGTTGTCCATTAACGAGGTCAGATTTTGTATTGTCTCAGATTCAATCTCTTTATTATCCTCCTTCACCAGAAAATCAGGAATAATTGGCACTAGTTGATAGAAAACATGAATTTAAAGCAGCGTGTCTGGAGATTCAGTCTAATTTTCATGAAGATTTTAAAATGTATTTAATTAGAAATAGAATTATTTTGCAATGAACGAAGAAAGCAATTTATACATCGCAAACGACACTATATTGTCTACGTGAATTAACTAAAAAGGAGTAAAAGATATGCAAAAATAGCCCTAACTGTGTGAGTCACGCAGTAGGAATATATTATGGTGATTGATACTGTAAAATCAATCATATCAAAAAAATCGCTTTTAACATATAATTGAAATTATTTCTTGCATCTTTTCTTAAGTTCTTAGTACATTTTTCTCAAGTTTGATTTTCTGAAAACATTTTGAATCATCTGAAGGCATTGCAGTTTAAACAGAATGATTAAAATCACCGGTTATGAACAATATAAAGCAATATGCATCTCAATTTCGTTAAATTTAAAGTGTGTATTATTTCATAAAAGTTGTGAAAACTCACCAGAAAGCAAACCAAAGGGAAGAATGGTAAATTAATCTTAATCACGCTAAACTTCTAAAATGGACTTGTCCATCTTTCAATGTGGGCAAAACCACTGGTCATTTCAAGCTAAATTTTCAAACATATATACTGACTGAATAGTGCAGACCATAAACAATAGACACGGGTTTGCCGACTGATACTGGTCTGCACTGGTCGCTAGATTATAGAATCAGTTGCAGAGCCGGATAGTTACTAATGACAGAACATGTGTTTTGCTTTGCATTACTGCCATTAAATTTTGTATAACTACAAGCAAATTTTGAAATATCGTTTGTTACGTTGTGCAGTGCTTACTCTAATTTTTACATTTTAACATATACAGTAAACTTCACTTATAGCGAACACGGTTATAGCGAACTTCCGGTTATAAGGAACAATTTATTTTGGCCTGAATTTTGCCCTTCTTTATTTTTAATATAAAAGTAAACGGTTATAGCGAACACGTTTATAAGGAGTTATTGCTTATAAGGAACTCATTTCTTGGTCCCAATTTAGTTAAATGTGCAGAACATTACAATTTTATAACGAACTCCAAATATCGGCTATTCGTAAATATATCCCGCATTTTCAACTATCGTTTTCATTGGCACGGATTAAAACTCGTGGAATGTACCGTTTATTGTTGTATGTAATTCAATATATCTATGAAAATGAATTTGTATAGAAGTATGTAATAGTTTTCTGTTTAGTATATTTTTAGCATGAGTTATTGACGGTTATTCTTTTTATTCTATTATTTCTTTCCTTTAATAGTTTTGCTCGAGTAAAATAATTATGATCATTTATAATCGGTTTTCAACATAATCACGCATGCTTGCAAACATATTAATCCAAAGAAAACTACAAAGTATGCTTGATTGAAATGAAAAGAAATCTATATATTTCATTAGTAAAAGTCACCCTTAAAACATAATAGAAGATAGTCAATATAAAAGGAAGAAAAATGGAAACTTGTTTATTCTTATTTATTGAAAGAAAACGAAAAGCACTGAGTTAAGAAACAAAATATGATATTTTATGAGAAATTGAGAAAGGGGGTAAAACTAAAACTGAAATAGCAAAGGATTTTCAAATTCCAAAATGTACGCTCTCGGGTATGTGTCTAAAAAAGAAATAAATGGCTAATTATTCTTAATCAAATGCTCTTTAAAATTGCTGACGATGTTTAACACCCAGTTCGTTATATGTAAATCTGTTCGCTATAAAAACTTCTGATACAAGGAACTAATTCGCTATATGCTTACAAGGAAGTCCGGATATAAGGAACAGATTTTGAATGTCCCAGTGAGTTCGTTATAAGCGGAGTTTACTGTACATGTTTTCTTTATCATTTTGATTATAATATTTGAAGTTTGGTAAATAAAAGTAAACAAGTCAAAATTAACCCATTCAATTAAATTTTAAGAAATATTCATCATCGGTAAAATATAGCCTATATATACAAATATAATTTGATATCTCTTACCAACAGCCGTTAAGAGAAGGTAGTCCAAGAAGTTTGTGAAAACAACCGTCGCCAAGAGAGCACGAGATTTCGAATAAAGCCACATTGTGTCCACACTTTGGTATCAGAAGATATCACTTTACTTAAACAAAAACAAATCAAAAACTTATGTCAACCTAAGTGACGATTCTTCACTGACCATCTGTTGGTCGTGTTCTCAATTTATATCAGATTTATTACAACATTTATTTTTAACACACGTTTCGTTTGAACTTAATGTTTAATTTAAGTTTTTTCAACATATACCTTTACTACGTCAACCGGTTTGACTGTTATGAAATGTTTTGTCCACATAGCACATCAACACAAAAATAACATACAATGTATAATATTATACAAATAAAATCATATACTAGTAAGTCCTAATTGTCAAAAAGAAAGACGAAAAACCCCTATTTTCTGCTGCTTTCTCCGCATGAAGCTTGAAACTGTCGCCAATGACGGAATTACATTTACGTTGACAGGATTACGAAGAATGTCTTAAACACTTCAGATGTAGAAAATGTCTCGTTAAGTCCATCAATTTTCGCCATAAATTGCTTAATGTAAAATATCTAGACACTGCGAGATATCTTGGGAAATTTCCTCCCTTATTTTAGAGTATCTCCAAGGTTTTCAATTATAATGATTAACCAAGCTTGAAATGTCCTTTTCTAGTTATTATTTTTCGCGTCTACTAATTCAGTCCAGTGATAGAGTAGCTCGTTTGTTATAACTAAGTTATACAAAGCCATTTCTCTTTTTTTTGTTTACTGACATATTTACAGATTTTAATTATTTTTCTTTTGCTTACTTAAAGAAGCTTTCAGTTTTAAGTCTCTGTTGGAACAACAAATCTATGTTGATACAAACTGGGTAGCATCATTATTCATCTCACTGTTAAACCTTCTTCGAGACCTGTAATCTATTTATAACGCGTCAGTGACGTTTGTTTCTAAAAATAGAAGATCAGGAAAACACCTCTTCTGATTAGAGGTATGGAGGGAATTCTTTATTGCATTTGTACTTTATTGTCATTTTCCACCTTATTTTTTAATTTGAAAAGATTTATAAAAAGATAGCATATTTTACTTTTAGAAAAGCTGGAGTCCGTAATACATGCATATCTATTATACTTAATTTATGCATTAGCAGATAAAACGTAATTGAGACCATTTTACGAGGTAACGCGGAATTCGTGAATAAATTTTACAAGCTTCCTTCTATTGTTATACGACATTTGTAGTTTGACAAATGTCTTAGGTGTACAGAATATGAAAAAATAATCTTTTAAATGTGTTAAATGTACATATTTATTTGACGAAACACAAAAGTCACCTTAACGGTAATCAGGTTGACTTTCTCACGAATGAACCAAAGAAGTAAACATATTACAAAAAAATGTACTGCTGGTTAAAGTATAATGTCGCAGCAGCCGTATGCGCTAATTCATTTCTTTAAATTTTATTTAGAATAAAATATTTTGGTTCGTTTACTTACTGTTTTATTCTTTTTGGCAATAGCATTGCACATATTCCGCGTTACTTTTACGTTATTTGCACATTCCTGCGTTACTGGATATGCATGGTGATTTAGGAGAATCAAAGCCATAATTAGGGTTAAATAGCTCTTTCTTAAAAAGTCTTATACAATTCTTAAACAGAACAAGTCGTTTACTCCTTATTACAGTTAAGGACAACAAGATTTTGCACCAGACTGTTCCGTACCAAAAAACCTTTGAAAACGTTGTTATTTTATAAGAAATTTTCGTCCATGCGATCACATACATGCATCGAGAACATCCCCTCTCGTGAAAGGGAATTAAGTGACTATAGATGTGACCACATACACAAATCACAGGATCCCTTACGAGAAAGGAAGAAAAGAGATGTCCGCCCTTTTATTAAGGCAGACATTAAAAATATGCTATTGCCTTATTACTATTGATAAGGAGGCTAATTTTACAGATATGTTTAGCATTGATTAATATACAATAATATTTATGTAAACCAAGTGGGTAACAGTTCATGTCCTTTTAAGTCCGCTATGAAATTTTAAAAGGAATTATATTTAATTTCGTGGAAAATTTTTGAGTTTAAAGTTTTTTCTTCTTTTCATTCTATGTATATAACAGAATTATTTTATTTTGCAAAACATTAACGTTTCAAAAAGGTATTGATATGCATGGAATATTGGAGATATATTTCACGCTTTGGTTTTGAAATATTTACCTAGGGGCTTTTTTGCCACAGTACGCATTTAATTTCTATATTCGACTTACTCTACTTATAACATTAAAGATAATATAATGGGCTGCAAGAAAAAAATAGATTAAACTTTAGCAGTTGACAATTCTGACACTGGTTAGCCTGCCTTTATCTTAACCTACCGCAAACATGCTTATATGTGAAATAATGTCGACACCAAAATATACAAAACAAGAAGTATCTTTAAAAAAGATACTCGGTCGAACTAAAACTGGTTTATTTGCATATCGTATCTTAGAAAACATGGAAAAAGAATCATAAGAATTATTATGTTGAGCCTAGTATTGAATGTTATGTTTAAATTTTTGAAATATTAAAATCATAAGCATATGTTGATAAATTTAAAGTATTTGAAAAGAAACAAACTGTTAAGTCTGAAGTAAATCCTTTAAAGTAAAGAAGAAGTAAATAAGAACTACAAACAAAACAATTTATTTCGTACTCAATTGTTTTGTCTCAATTTATTTTTACCGTGATGTAATTCTTTACTTTCTATTATAATTGTGAATCTCGTTTTAGCTCAAAGAAAAACATTTAAGTTATTGAAGTTTGTTCCAATCGAACTTTTAATTAAAAGTTTATAAATGACAACGTTCAAAAAAAGAGTTGATTAGAGTGACCTCCCCTGAAAACATTGCAAATGGCGTAAGGATTCCAAAGGGAGGTTACTATTGCGCTCAAAACCTTCAGTAGGAATGATCTCCCTGAAAACATTGCAAGTGGCTTAAGAGTTTAAAGGGAGATTACTGTTGCGCTCAAAATAGAGTCGGTCAAAGTAACTTCCTTTGAATAACATTGCAAATGGAATAAGGATTCAAATGGGAGATTACTGTTGTGTTAAAAAGAGTCGGTTAGAGTGACACCCGCTGAAAATATTGCAAATGGGGTAAGGTTTCAAAGGGAGGTTACTGTTGCGCTAAAAATGTTGATTGGAGTGACCTTCCCTGATAACATTGCAAATTGCGTATGGGTTCACAAGGGAGGTTACTGTTGCGCTAAAAAGTTGTTTAGAGTGACTTCCCCTGAAAATATTGCAAATGGTGTAAAGGGTTCAAAGGGAGATTACTGTTGCCCTCAAAATACAGTGGGTTAAAGTGACTTCCCCTGATAACATTGCCAATGGCGTTATTGTTCCAAGGGAGGTAACTGTTGCGCTAAAAAAGAGTTGATTAGACTGACCTTCCGTGAAAACATTGCAAATTGGGTATGGGTTCAAAAAGGAGGTTTTCTGATGCGCTAAAAAGTTGGTTAGAGTGGCGTCCACTGAAAAGATTGCAAATGGTGTAAAGGGTCCAAAGAAAGATTACTGTTGGCCTCAAAACATTGTCGGTTAAAATGACTTCCTCTGATAACATTACAAATGGTGTAAGGGTTCAAAAGGGAGGTTACTTTCGCGCTATAAAAAATTGGTAAGACTGACCGCCCTTGATAACATTGCAAATGGCGTAAGGGTTCAAAAGGGAGATTACTCTTGCGCCTAAAAGTTGGAATCTATAGATATAGGTTAAATTTTGCCCCTAGTGTCAAAATTAGCAAGCCCCGGGGGTCATAGATTTTCCTTCTATGCATATAGTAAAACTTTAAACAGCTTTTTAAGAAGTAAAAAATTTGCACCAGACTGTTCCGTACCAAAACGCCTTTGTTAACGTTGTCATTATATTAGAGATGTTCGACCATGCGACCACATACATGCATCGAGGACAAGTTTGAAGGAAAGTGACAATGCGACCACATACACGCATCACAGGATTCCCCTTCTTTTACGAGAAAGGGACAAAGAGTTGTCCGCCCTTTCACTAAAGGGCAGACTTAAAATATATGCCATTGCCTTATGCTGTTGATAAGGAGGCTAATTTTCACGGATATGTCTTGAATTGGTTTATATACAACAAAAGTAAAGCAAACCAAGCGGGTTTTACATGTATGTTTACGTCTTTTTAAGTCCGCTATGAAATTCTAATAAGAAAAAATATATATCTTCTTGGAAAATTTTGAGTTTAAAGTGTTTTCTACTTTTCATTATATGTATATAACATAATTATTTTAATTTTGCAAACATGAACGTTTCAAAAACGTTTTACATGCGTTAAATATTGGAGATATATTTCACACGTTGTTTTCAAATATTACCCTGGGGTCATTTTTCCCGAAGTACTGTCTAAGGACGATAACTTGAGCATATGTTTACATAAAAATTAATAACAATGCGAAAAAACTAAAGAAGGCAGACTGAAGCCTAATAAATAAAACACAGAATTTAAAACGTCATATTTTCATGTGCCTTGATAACGCAGTAGGCAGAGCGTCCGTGTCAGTGTTGTTTCATGCATGAAGATGCTTGTATCATTGTTAGGTACGATTGCATTTGAGTGTAATATGTATCTTTTTCTTATTTGACCAGTTTTGTTTCAAATAGTTACAATAGTTGTTTTTTTAATGACCAATGAAACTTTACATAAATTCAGTTTTTCCCTTTTAATTTAACAGGAAGTCAATCTGAAAACAGACCGGCCTTCGGCCGGAATTAAAATTGTTCAAAGACAGAAATGGCCGGGCTGCATTTGTATACCATATATCATGAGGTTGTGATGGTATGAAAATTTTCTACTTTTGACCATTTATGTCGAACATTTAACTAGGTCGGTAAACAGGAAGTGGATGAGGGACAGACCTGAAATCGAATTCCACAGTATGGGACCACGTGTTGATGTTGTATACCAAATATCATGAGGCTGTGATAAGTAGTTGCTGAGTAAACTCAACCCGGCCAAAAAATCTGATCTGATATTTAATTTAATTGAATCTTTATAGAATAAACTTCTTGGTGCTTTTGATTACCTAAAACTCATGTCGTATCTCGAATCTATGACATATGGGTAGCTAAATGTAAAACGTGTACAAATGTGTTTTATCAGCAAGGGGCTTTTTGTCATAAATTGTGGTTGTCAATTTATAATACCAACTAAGATGACTTCAATTTCAACCAATTACTTTGTACATCACATCCAGACCTTTCCTATCTTATAGATAGGTAGTCCCCAGATCACATACGTATTGTGGCATATTTCTGTCACCAGATAGCCATATAACCAACTAGTTAATTCAAGGTTAACAAGTTAAGCACTTAATATTAAGCTGGTTAAATAATAAAAGGATGGCAGTTGTAGGCACTTACATGCATTTATTTCCCGTTATGATCTTTTATTTATTGAAAAAATTAATTAGTTACGTAACTAGTTAACCACATAATTAACTAGTTGATTAAGAGGTTAACAAGTTACGAAACTAATTAACCTCTTATTTAACTACATGTAGTTAGTTATATGGTTATCTGGTACCATATACATACATAACGTTAATGTTGTCATAATACCAGTGATTAAAGTAATCGATGGAGCATCGGAACACGAGGCTATCTGATAAATAAGATTGTCGATTGTTTTGATGTTCTTTCTCTTTTGTATCATAGACAAAAATAAAAGCACGTTCCCTGTTGTCACAATAAGAAACCCCAGACAAAAAAGTAACCAATGAACGAGCATCTGAATATGATATTTCTATCGCTATTCCTTTTTCCGTCCTCACAATAAGTAAGCCCCAGAAAAAAAGAGCCAATAAATGGGGAAGCTCTAGAGTGTGGGTAACTGATACCTGCACTCCAGTTAACGCGCTGTGTATGCATATGTATACTATTTAAGTCTGAAACATTTAAAACAGAAAACTCCCCAAACTATGATACAACATGATTTAGATATTGCGACATTTAATGGTAGTGTTGCGACATTGATCGGTAAGGGAAAATGGTACGACATTTTACGCCACAATTACGATATAACGGCAAAATATAATAAGACATTTAGCGGCGGTTGCGACATTCAGCGGCAATGGTGCGACATTTAGCGGCAAGTGCGGCATATAGCGTCATTGCGACATATAACGGCCTGCACAATGGTTGCGACATAAAGCAGGGATAAAGCGTTAATATCAAATTATTCTTTATTCTGTAAATATTTTTTTCTTTAATAAAGTACGACATAAATTAAAAAAATACTGTCTGTGAAAATTAGTTTTATTTAATGATTCGGCTCTCAAGCAATTTGAACAGAATTCTCATTTGTGGCAAATCTTAATTGGACTATGGTGGTCTTTTTTGTAACAGAAGTTTGAAATTAAAACATCAAGATTAGGTCGGTCATAAATTAATCAATCGTCAAACAATTAGAATCCCATTTAGAGCATTTTATTTAGTTAATACCCTTATGTTAATTAGATTTGACAAGCCTCTTTTACATTACGTTCCTCTATATTCCATGAAGTGATCCTTGACTGAAGTGGCTTTAGAAAGTGAACAACTCTTAAGGTAGAAATGCGGGCATTGTCACAATGGAACAAAATTTAGTTTCAATCAAAGACGAATACAGTCAAGAAGGAAGACAGTCTGTCTGTCGCTTTATTTCTATTTGGCGAGCGTTGTTAATTAAAGTTTTGCTAATCAAAATTGCTTCAATATTTAAGAGTAAAGCAAGGTAAAGTATTAAATATCTATTTCGATCAGATTAAGATCTGACATTCTTAACATTAAGATATAAAAACTAGAATAACGGTTGTTCATGGGAACTTTTGACAAATAAAAATAAATAAGTAAAAAGCCGAACCGGCAAAATCGAGATTTCGTTTAAAAATACATGAACTCAAACATTTCGTTTACTCCACTTAATATTTAGGGTCTCCATTACGATGGTGGCACTTATGCAATTAACAACCATATGAGTCCATAAAAATATGTAATCTATGCACACATTCGTAAACGTCTGCTATTCATTATGAAGTAAATCTTTTCTTCTTGTGTCTGGTATAGCATAACACCAAGCGGTTGAATGATAAAAAAGTCTAGATCTTTCAGGACATTTCTATCAAAATGATGAAATTTTGTTGTTAATTTTTTTTTATTTTCTCTACAAGTCATCTTCATTTGAGGATTAACGGGAAAACACGTGTCATGTTTCTAAAATGTACTCGGCGTAATTTAGTTTAAACATATTTATTTCAATGTTTCACATATTTTACATTTTATATGCATATAATTATTACATTAATTTGAAAATTATTAGAACGAAAACAAACGTATATACTTCGGTGGTTTAAGGATTCTTAAATATACACATGCAACGGTTTACGTATGGTTAGTAAGATCTTTAAACATTTGTGAAAAGAGATCCGTAAATATATTCAAAGAATAGTGGGTGCAACTTATATTTTAAATGAACACACTTTTGTTGATGTTCAATAGTTCTACGGTATATCTTTGGTACAAAGCTTGTCACATTTTCGAAAACAAAGTCCCGTAAATTAGGACAATGTACCTGTGAAATGTTAAACCCCGTTTTAATGCCAAACAGGAATTCATAAAAGTACCAATACTTCTTCTAAAAATTCAACGTATGAGTTAGTTTACTGTAAAAAATTTTACGTTGGCTTAAATAGACAGAGAATAACAAACGGTATCAACAAATCGGTCTTTTCTTCTTTAAAAAATGAGATATTTCTATATGACCATCAATTAGTAATTAGTTTATCGTCTTTGTAACAATTCTCTGTCAATATGCTCAGATATATATTTGACAATTTTAAACTGTGACTGTCTAGTAGCTTTCATTAACATGTATATGTACTTCTTATTTATGTTACATAGTCTATGATGTTAATAAAGTGAAACGCGGACATCTTGCTATCCAATAATGATTAAGCAAATATCCGTGTTTTCTACCCGTATGGCGATAATGGGACAAAAAGCTGCTATCAAATAATGACGACCATTTTAGTGGGCGGGGCGATCTCTTGTTACGTTGATATAAGGGAATGAGCCGATTCAAATTATAGTTTGATCCATAATGAATTTAATCATATCGTTATAATACAAATTAAAGAGATATAAATATTTGTAGTGGAAAGTTTATTAGCGTTGACTGACGTGAAGATTTTTGTAAATAATTGGTATTTATTTAGCAGGGAACACTTGATTCTTTTAGGGTTAGATACATTAGAAAAAATCAAATTTAATACTTACTTTGATACAGAAGGGTGTAATTAGTAGCAGTTCGTTTCTTGTGAATCAAATCTTGTTTGTTTGTGTGATCGTTTACTTTAGAAATGGCATATCTTAAGTTATAAGGAAAATAAAATAGTGTGTTGCTAATAGCAGTCGGTAAATCTTTGAAATAACAATTTTGTATGTGATTTAACGCAATTTTATTAAAGTAAATGTACGTTGAAACGACTAAACGCCTAAACAGTCATTCTGAAATGGAAAAGTAATTTGCTACGAATCTAGCTACTTTGTTGATATAAAAAGACAGCGAGGAAGAATATGGGGCCAGGAAATGAGCTGATATACAATTCCATGAACATGGGGCAAAACTTTGAGAACAACGAAGCATCGGGGAAATATCCGGATTATTGTCGGACAATACGGGTACAAGGTTTGTATTTTAAAGTTGTCTTGATGAGTTTAAAACTTTTTAAAAATTCAAAAGTCATTTATCTTAAAAAAAGATGTTTAAAAAGTACATTTGAAGTACAAATAGTCTCAAATAATCTGAAAGCAATACATCAAATAAAGATTAAAAGTATGTTGGTTTCAATATTTATTTTGGTGGGCTTTCACATCGCACCAATACTGTAAAGATCATATGATTCCAGCTTTACTGGTAGAGATGCAGTATTTACGGCACATACGGGCACCGGAGTAGAACTACTGACGTTCCATAAGCTGGTTGGATAGCTTTCTCACATAAATGGATCAAAACGCCCTTGCGAGATTCGTACCTGCCGATCGCATGCTGTCATTTAAAGTTGCATTTTTCAATATGCATTTTATAATGCATTACGAAATACATGTATATGTTAAAGTTAGAAAAAAATCTCTTCTTCCTCTTTTCTTCTTTTTTTCCCTTTTACTTCTCTTTCTTCTTTTTCTCAGTTATCTTCTTTGATTTCTCTTTTACATCGTTTTCTTCTCTCTTTTTTCTCTACCTTTTAAATTTCTCTTTTTCATTCAAAACAAAACGAGTTGAAATATTTATTTATTCACGCAGATCTACGTTAAATGCACGGGTAGGCAATTTATGCAAATTTGAGGGGAAGTAAAAAATAGTAATTTTGTTAGTCTACGAAAATACCATTCTGCGTAACATTCAAACACTTAAATTGATATGACATGGTGATTTATTCAACCCTTTCATGCGACTTAAATGTAGGAAAATACCGGAAGTAACACGTTACTTTAAAAGTTTAGTTGGAATGCCGTTAAGGAATAATTAAGTGTAACTCATAGTGTATAAAACAGTATATCTTCTGCCTGTAGTTTATAGAATTATTGTTTGGATTTTGCAAAAATAGTATTTCCAAAATATTTATATGAAATATATATATTTTTTAAAATATTTTCTTTAAGCTGCACGCCTCCAGATGAGCCAAAAATATTTCAAGACAATCTAACTTAAGAAAAATATAATTAAATTCAAGAAATGTACACATATCAATATTAAAGTTATAATATACATGCTATATGCGATTAATGACTACTAATTTAAAACAGTATTTATCAACATATTTCGGCTACGCGACTAGCGCAGTAAGTGCTATTTTTGCATATTTTGAGCCTCTTTTTTTTCTTTTTTTTTTTTTTTTTTGGTAATTTACATAGACCGTACGTGCCGTTTGCAATATCTTTGTTCCCTGCACAATATTTCTTTTTCAAAATTACAGGACAATATAATACTAGTAAATCTGGAGGGTGCACAAAATCCTTGCTAAACGGTTAAAACCCGACTTACAAATAGCACCATAATAAAGTGTTCGAAATATTTTATCGGCTACAAATGCTGAAAGGGCTGACTAGGTCCTTCTGTGCAACATTCATAATAATTATCTTATACCTTTACGCTTAAAATGTTCTTATTAAATATTGAGTGCATGTATATATTTGTTATTATGTTTGTTTTATAATTCTTCTTCTTAGGTATACTACTGGTTAGTGCCGAATAACTAAACATATACATTTGTATAATGTATTATTTTTTACGTTCTACACTGTACACATCTCGTACTTCATAATTTTAGATTACATGTATATTTAAAATGTATTGTAAAATCATGTTTGTGTTCATCGACAATTTATTCTATATCTACTTAACCGATAAAAAACGAAATAAATACATTTTGTCACACTTCAACATTCTTTCCTAATTGTCATCATGTTTTAACTGTTATAAAGTAAATTAACTATTCCTTATTCAAATAAAAATGATTTATATTATCACATTTCAAATTGTAACATTTCGAGTTACAAAGCAGTTGAATACATGTTAAACCAAGTTTTATGTCTGAAGTATGGACGTTCAGAACGCTTTTTAACATGTATATTTAGACTGCAATCAATATAAACTTAAGGTTATTCCTACTAATACCCGTTGTTCTTAAAACAAACCTTTATTAAAAATATTTTGAAAATATTAATATTTATAAGCAATAAATGGCAATCCAACTGGTGATGTTTACATAAGATAACAATTTCTAACTAAAATAGAACAGTTCTAACTAAAGTACAGTAACTTCCATAACTTCTGAGATAAGACTGTAATAAACAACGTTATAATTGTTTTAATACATTGATAAATGAGCCGCGTCACGACAAAACCAACATAGTACGTTTGCGACCAGTATGGATCCAACCAGCCTGCGCATCCATGCTGTTCGCTATCAGTATCTCTACTTGTTATAGGGTTTGTAAGCGTGGATCCTGATCAGACTGCGCAGGCTGGTCTGGATCCATGCTGGTCGCAAACGCATTATGTTGATTTTGTCATATATAGATCAAAATATAATTTTTTGTTTTGTTTTGGTTGTGACTTAACATGTATATATTATTTAACGTCCACACATTTTTTAAAGAAAATGACGTGATTCGGATTAATTTTGTTTCGTGAAATATAAATATGTTACAATGGCTTACATTTAGATATTCAATTTCATTAGATTGACTTCTAAAGGTTTGCGGTTAAATATGAAATTATTCGGGAAATTGAAGATATTATATTTAATATAGGTTTAAAGCTGCATGCCTCCAGATGAGCCACAATATTTCAAGAAAATCAACCTTGTACAAACTGTCCTAAGATTTTAATAAACGTAAAAAGATTCAAGACTCAATTTTTCATTCACATGTTATGTGTGATTAAAGACTAATTTTACAATATTTATCATCATATTTCTACTGCGTTACTAACGCAGAAAGGGCTATTTCCGCATATTTTAACCGCTTTTTTTGTATTTAACGTGGATTGTACCAGCCGTTTGCAAAGTGTAAATCACTTTTTTTGTTCACTGCATAATACAAATGTATATAACTTTTAAATAAATTTTCAGAATTTTCATGATAATTTGCATAAATCTGGAGGCATGCTGCTTTAAATATACACTAAATATAAACAGATATGGCGTGTTTTTTTCTGTTTCTTCCTCCTCCCCCAGAAATGTGTCAGGTTAAGGCGCACATATGTGGTCTTTGGTTAATTTCTACCATTTCTGTGGTTCCTTAATTAATATATGGATGGAAATAGGTGTAATATTATAGACAAAAAGTTTTTACGGATTTCATATGTACAGAGGAAAGACCATCTAACTTTCATAACATTTAATTGACCACATAGAAACATGAATTAATTGCTCTTCTTTTGACAATCTTATTTTTTATATTATTTATTTAATTTGATAAAATTTTCCGACAAAATATATATTTAATAAGGTGATCAAATACTTTTGCTACATTATTAATGGAAATTGATTGAGAAAAAAAATCCCAAAGCAGAATGAAAATGACAATTTAAAGTAAATAAATTATACTGTGCCTTAAAGAAGTACAATACACAAAATATAACAATACGGACCCGGCACGTTTATTATTCCGCCATTTATATCACGTGGCGTGTAGTCAATCTGTCAAAAACACTTTCTTTTTCATTCCCTAATACACCATCTATCTTGGCGCGCCCATTATTGAATTTCTCGCTGCGCAGTTACACAAAATTACGTTTTCACTTTTTAATACATCTGTACAAAGCAGTGATGGTTTACGCACAAAATTACCACTTGGACAAGATTTGTTTGAATAGTGTTGTAAAATTACTATAGTTTATTTCTTTTCTCACGACTCTTGTTCAAAAGAACTCAACATTTTGATTAATTAAGTAGAGTGACTGATCTAACACAAGTCTGATGGAATGGGCGTGAAATTGGTTTTATTCGATGGATACAATAGACTGTGTAGATCTACGCCATAATTGGTTCTTTGACTTAAGTAACTGTATAATAATAGATTTAATTGATTTACTTATATTAAGATTGCCACTCATTGTGAATTCTGATGGATAGGAAAAAAAAGATAAATGAAAAACGCTACATGACTTAATTAAAATTGTGTTGATTAAATATGAAACTTAATTAACTGTGATATACCAATAAAGTAGAGATTTTGGCAGATTGAATACAAGAACAGAAAAGAACAGATACTTTATTAAGATTTGTACATCGTACATCATCTATAATGCAATAATATTTACAATCATCACGTGAATATAATTGGAAAAGCAATCATGGCATTTTTTTATCAAAATTCCTAATCTAAATTTATCTAGTGACAAGAAAATTAATTAATAAATATATGTACTACGAAATAAAAAACAAAGGTATACGAAAATGAGAATGAGCAAATACGATGTGTTACCCTCAACATTTAACAGTGTGTTTCTCAAAGCAAGTGCTTCTTTAACAAATTTGGATAACTGAATTAATTCATATTTATTATTTGTGTTCAATAACGGGTTTCTGGTGTATTTACTTTTCAAATATTTTTTTCTTATCTCTGCATAACAACGGAGTATACAAATGAAATGAAATTCATCCTCAATGTCTGAGGTATTACATCATAAACAATACTTTTCTTCTCTAACAATTCTATTTCTAGAATAACTTCCAGTTTGTAATCTCAAAGACAAACTACTCATTCATAATCTACAGAAATAAAGTCTAAAACATCTTGGCATCTAAAAAAATGAAACGTTTTGATATATACACGAACACTCGTAGTCAGAAACAACGTTAATTACGTTAAGCCTGAAACTTAGTCGTCGCCTGTTACGTCTCAAATGTAGGAGAAACTATATAAATAACTAGTACCAATTTTTGCACTTCTGATATACTTTGTATTTATCTCACATTAATGGCAGCATTTCTTATTGCCAACAATGTGATATAGACATTGATACGACACTACAAAAATGGTGCTAGACAATAACGCATTTAAAGTCGGTAATTGAGTGATAATTGACAAGTTGCAGTTAATATATTTGATATTTGCATCATAAATATTGGTAGTTTACAAATAATGTTTACTAAGTTATGAAGCTTTGTATCAATAAACTAAATAATGTTTATTATGATTGATTAGGGTTTTATGTCACAATACGACACAGTTAGTCTCAAAATAAGACATAATTCCCAATTTAAATAAATAGAGAAGACCTCAGATGCTTAACAGATTGCATTAAAATTTTTGGGAAGATAACGCACTGGTTAGACACACGACGTTTCCGTAAGCTACTCGAATTAATAGATTAAAACCTGAATAGAAATCTAAATAGAATAACATCAACTATATAATTTCCCTGTGAGGGGAAGTTGATTTAGAAAGTCAGTTAATAGTGAGCAATTAATTTTTTAAATTTGTCTTTTCAAAAAACACAAACCAACAAATCTAATAAATAAAAATAACATTAATGATTTTATCAACCAGTCATTGTAAAATTTCAGGTATAAATATTTCCATGTTATATGAGCGATAGTGGGCTTTTATAATACTGCACGTTTGTACATGTCACGTCGCTTTTCATTGGACAATCATGACGTTTATATAATTTTATGTACACGGCTGCTGTCGATTCATGAAGAAATCTTACTTTTTTCTCTAAAAAATAATGCGTGCTGTATTATAAATTTGTTATAAAGATTATAGCGGCTTGGGTTATATTTACAAACAACCGTTTATATAGGGCCATATAACCTGTCAACAATCTTTATAACTAATAATATACATGTAACATATCCACTAGGCTAAAAAACCAAATGATGGCAATGGAAATATGTTCAAATAATACTAGCTAATTTATATGTGTGTTATCCTAGGAGATGATTGATTTATATTCTGATTTCATTTTTATTCATATATATAACCCAAAGTTTTCTATGAATAGCATTGCTTGCCCTGTTGTACTACCCCCATCAACCCCCCCCCCCCCCAAAAAAAAAAAAAAAAACAAAAAAAAAAAACAAAAACATAAAAAACAAAAAAAAACAACACACAAACAACAACAACACACAACAATAAAAAAAATAAAAACAAAAACACCTGCTTATTATTAATTTAAAATACTGCGTAATTGTTATCTTTCAATAATTTAAGCTCAACATTAAATCAAATTTCATAAGCGTATATAAATATGGTAAAATTGACGTTACAAACGCGAACTATAAAAGCCAATCAATACGGAATTAACCCAAGTAGCCCACATTTAAGAATTAAATGAAATGATATATTCGAATATTGATATTATAAAATGTTACGATCGCCCAATGAAAATTGACGTTACAAACGAGCATTATAGAAAATAGTTAATAAATACACGTATTAACCCATGTGGCAATGATACACGAGTCGATGGATGATATCAATAACGTCACGATGGCGGGCGTCTGTAATTTTACACCATACAAATTAACTTAAATAAACAAGTTTTCATGTCGAATAGGAGGAAATGTAAATCGTTTGTCATCCAGCCGGAAGGCCCTTGAAGATATTTCAACTCTTTACTTTTTCTGCACTTTAAAATATGCTTTTGGTCTGCTCAGTCTTTATTTAATAATAAAAAGGGAAATATAATCTCCATGTACATTGTCATAATATCTGATCGTTTTCTGGTGGTTGAAAAACAAGTTCATCAAAGTTTCCGTCAACATTTTCTCTTTTGACAAAGCATCAAATACTTATGTTGGTGCAGAGGTTCAAAATAAAATGCGTGAACGTGTGATAGATGTAGTAGTAGTTTATTCTTTTATTCCATTAGGCAATATGCCCATGATGGCATTACAAGCATGTTATAAATGGCGAATAATAGATGTATAATCCTTGATTACAAATAACATGTTGATATTAAAAAAGGACAAAATAACCCCATCCCGGAAAATATGTGAGTAATCTTCGTTTTAAACTGAATGGCCTTGACAGTAATAAGTTATATTAAAATCTGAATAAAATGTGGTCCCTCGGAAGCATTAATCACAACAACATTACAGAAAAAAATGGATTGATTCGGGTTTGATTCATTCTGTACATGAACGGTAATGAAAAAAGTGCAACATCCCATGTTGACATTTTAAAACAAGTTTAAAACACGTTCCCAAACTGAAATCCACTCAGTCACACAGACCGTTCAAACAGCCTGAATTAAATTCATAAACAAACTCGATAGTTTATTTCACGCAGACTATGAAAAACACTGACTGACATTTGCACTTAGATTCTGATTGAAAAAAAAAGGATATCAAAACTTTACAAAACTTTACACATACAGTTACGGCAAAATACGGTGTGTTTCTACTTAAAAGTCGCTGTTTCACTGGTATGAAATCAATTTAGTAAATTTAATTAAGACCTAAAATGACAAGCGACGAATCCCCGTCCACCCATAGGGGCAATGCTATATACAAATCATCATAAAAAAACATACGTTTTCTATAAATCTACACGAAAATTAAATTTGTAACTTAATATGCACGGGAAATCTATTATGAGACAAATCCTTGTTCATTCATATACTCCTCCGGGGTGGATATGTTATAATATTGATAACATCTCGGATGAATCAGTTTTCACTTTATTAAAGAATGAATACATGTCAATCATGACGGGGCAAATGATGTTTTAACACGGCCTCTAGAGTGCGCCGATTAATTGGTACTAAATGCCGGTTTCAAATTTAATGAAGTTGTCTGTTTGGGCCATTCTGTCGCAGAATTCGATAACTTTACTAATGATCGTACGGGTACAAACGGATTTTATTTGAAAGATTAGATTTTTAGATTTGATCAGATATCGAGGTCCTGCGGAGAGAGAAATTAAAAAGTGTAAACAGAAACGACACGATTGTCTCGTAAACTGAACTAAACTCCCGGAGGAAAGTGTAAAAGCCTTTGATATTTGTTTGTAAAATATGTATGTGAATTTAACGTAAAAGATGAAAATGCAAAGACAAGAGAGCGATTCATGACATGCTTTCACTGTTAAAATGACTTGCATGTGAGCGAGGGGGATTTAAGGGTATTATTCAGTTGTTGTTTTTTTGCCCCAGGTTTTACAAGGTGGGTTAGAACAACCAGGAATAGTGTTTTAAATTATCTACAGGCTTATTTGAAAATTCTAGTTAAAAAATAAAGGGCTTAATATTTAACAATAAATAAATAAAAAATATATATAAATAAATAAATAAATAAATAAATAAATAAATAATAAATAAATAAATAGACAACAGAGTAAATTAACACCTCCATCTTACAATTGAATTAAAGGTTTTTATAAGAAATCAATAAGGAATTGAAAACAAATGAAATAACAAATAAACAAACAAACAGCACAAAATGTTATCTAAAAGAAACAGAAGAAAAAAATGAACCAAGTACATGTAGTTATGTGTGATTGTAACTTCTATTTGAAAGCCCCTGTTGTAATGAACACCTTGTCTCTGGACTATGAAAATAAGTAAGTAAGTAAGTAAATAAATAAATAAATATGTAAATAAATAAATGAATGAATGAATGAATGAATGAATGAATGCATGAATGAATGAATGAATGAATGAATGAATGAATGAATGAATGAATGAATGAATGAATGAATGAATGAATGAAAATATAAGATATCAATAAATAAATAATAAAAAAAACAGTCATTACATTCACAGTCATTCATTTTTATCTACAATTTGGGTATAATATAATTTCATATGTAAGTAATGAGTTACAATTCGGTGTTAAAATCCGGAAATATAACAAGCGAACATTTTTATTGCATTCAATTTATCTAGACATTTATATATAACAAATTATTGCAATTTTCTAACAAGCAGTTAAATTGTGTTTGTATCTCCAACGCTTTCTTGAACATGTGTTCCGTTATGACATCCCGTGGTGTCGGACACAAAAAGTCTTTCAGTCAACTTTTCGAGATGATCAAATTCTTGTATTACTAATTTTCTCCATTTAAACGGAATTTAAGTTGGGATGCGGGTACGGTTTTGACGCGTATTGTGGACGGGTATTAGTGTTATATAATGAGCTATAAGCCATCACCGCCCGTAATATAGTAACACCTTTAAATCGGTGTGGTCAGAAACCATCATTTATATTGCACAGCATGCGGTAAATTGCAATCTTTGTCATAAGAGGTCGCTTTAAGAATAACTCTAAAATATCGCACTTGCGATCTAAATAGAATTTAATGAAAGCTTCTGTTATATCTGAAGGCTAAAGGACACTCGATAATGTCTTTAATATCTTAAGATTTAATCATATTCGAGACAATACTTTTTAGTGTAATTATTCTTGCTTAATATAAACCACAAAGATAAATATTTCAGAGTTCAGAAAATTTCAAATTTTTAATTCTAAATTAAGGTTAAAAATGAAAATTTATATGAAAATGAATGACTGAATGAAAAAATAAATAAAGGAATCACTGAACGAACGAACGCACACATAAACAAACGAACGAACGAATGAATGAATGAATGAATCAATGAATTAACGAACGAATGAGTAATGTATGTATGAATGAATGGATGAATGAATGAATGAATGAATGAATGAATGAATGAATGAATGAATGAATGAATGAATGAATGAATGAATGAATGAATGAATTAATTAATCTATTAATTAATTAAGATGTCATAATAAGACGAAGTGACTATTGAAATGCTGCAGTGAAGTAACCAGGATATAAGTTAATCAATTCAAATTATGATTTATTTCTTATAGATAAATGCATGAATGAACGATCTGCAAAATTAAGTTATTTTTATCAACTGATAAACTATGATATAAACCGAGGATTTTGAATCCAATTGAATATTAAGGTTATTTATTAATAATTTTATTAATAGAAAGAAAACAATGCAGTTTTGATGAAATCTATAATTTGATATATATACATACACATTTTTTTTTAAAGACATACCTTTCCATTTTGTTTCACAGTTTCATATAATGTATGTGAAAAAATGTTTTGATGTATTAAATGTCAGTTATCTACTCTATGTTGCGCTGTGCTGTAATAGGATATGCTATACTTTGCTTTACAT
This sequence comes from Ruditapes philippinarum, assembly GCF_026571515.1. NCBI lineage: Eukaryota > Metazoa > Mollusca > Bivalvia > Venerida > Veneridae > Ruditapes > Ruditapes philippinarum. Next base: position 245,545 of record NW_026859045.1, read on the forward strand.
GTTATGCATGTTATGCCAATCGACTTATATTGATAACAAGTACAAATGTATATACTGTACGCAATCTTTGATTACAATCTTTCTGCACTCGACTATTTTTACTATCTATTACGCTTTGTAATTATTCAGAAAAATGTACACCATTCTGAATTTGAGCTACTTTAACGTCTGTAGAAACCATTCATAAAACCTCTTCGTAGAGATATTAATATATAATAACTAAAAATATTTTTAAACTGTATATTTTCAGAAGCAAATGGCACCGTAAAGGAATTAGTGTTTCCTAAAGCATTAGACCTGGACCGCCCAAAGCGGGCTCGAACGACATTCTCACCGGATCAACTTTTTGAACTGGAGAGAGAATTCCAGCGGAACCAGTATCTTGTTGGCAAGGAGAGATCAGAACTTGCAAAACGGCTCAGGTTATCCGAAACTCAGGTAGGGCATCTTTCAAGGTTCTTAAATGGAACAAACTAAAACGTTTTTGTTATTTTTGTAGTCACTTAAGAAATAGCGATAATGAAACGTAACTCTTAAAAGCATATTTGATATAGAATGCATCAATTGCCTCCCTTGGTCAAAAAAACTCTAACGCGCCTTAGTTAGTTGTAGAAAATACTTTTCCTTATCGTAAAAGTTTATTTATCTTTCATTGTTTCCAGTTAAATTATTTATTTATTTATTTTTTAAGTTTTGTTTGACTTGTACTATTTCTTATAATTTTAACTGCTACTTTATACGTCACTTATACAGGGACTTTAATGATATTTAGCGATGTTATATAATTATGCAACCAATTTGACAAGATATATAACAAACATTAATTTTTATTCTTAGGTAAAAGTATGGTTTCAAAACAGACGAACGAAATACAAACGAGATCGAGTCCGAGACGCAGAAGTACGAGACTCCAAATCGGAGAGCTTTGCAGCGTGTAATATTCTGCGCATGCTCCAACCGGACCCAGCTTCAGTTACCCATAATGCACCTGTTTTAACACCATTACTTCCAGCATATCGCCCATATTCGCTGCCTGGTTTTCCGACGTGAAAGACTATAATGTTCATAATATATTTGTAAATAGCTTATCATATTTTATTTATAAAGTGTTTGGATTTGTAGGTAAATAAAATGATGTGTGGATGTTTTTAAAAGTTGTTGCTTTTTCCCCCGCTTGTCTTAAAACGCACCGTATTAAAGACACATTTAGCCTCAAAATTCTATAATTTTGTTTAAACCCGTAGGAAAGTCAGTTACGTGTTTTATAATATTTTGATAAAGGATTGAAAGCATCTTAGATGTACAATAGCTGAAGAAAGTAGCGTTGAGAGTGCTGTTATGTGTTGTAAAGGTAGCAAAATGTAAACAAAGTAGTATTTTGACTTTGACCATACGAAATACTTAAACACTATAATAAGAGTAAAAGTAAAAGCGAAAGATTGTCCATCTATTGGGCCAATGAGTATATTATTGGAAATTGTATAACGATACAAAAAAATATGTATAACGATACAAAAAAAAAAACAAAAAAAAAAACAGTTTTGCAAAATGAATATGATAGCATTTCTGGGGCTTAATGGGCCTTTAAGAGTTTACACATAAATGTGTCTATATTATTTGAATCTATTGCGAAGGAGATAGAAGCATAACATATTTAAATTTGAAAGGTATTACTTTTGTTACCGAGTCATGTGTAAAACAATCAATGCATTTAGATTCATCTGTTAGTAAAGCGATGAAAAAATACATCTGAAAGATCAATTACCGGTTTATCTACGACTTGAAGTTACTTGCTCTGTATCTACAAAAAAGGAATAGTGTAATAAATCATTTGATGTAGATAAAACTTATCGAAAGCTATTCTTTCGATGCCAGATTTTCTTATAAGTACGCTTGTTAGCCAGCATTGCGTAATAGCGATTAATTTCCGGTCTGATTTTTGTACAATAACACCCACTTCCGGGACAAGTCAAGAACATTAAGGCAACAGTTTCCAGAAAGTAGACGAATTGCTAGAGATAAGCAATATCAAGAAGAAACACGATTGGACAACACTTAAAGTACAATGTGCCTCTTTTTCAGCTCCGTAAAAATTGTATGGCACGGTCGTGCATAGATTTTGACGTGATGCCACTTGCGTTTTACAAACGTAGCGTTAAAGTTCGCTAATGCGTCACTGAAAAAAATGATTGTTCTACAGTGACTGAAAACAGCTCTTATTTTGCGTATGTGATAAAAAGAATTTCATATTCATGTAGGTTCATTACTTAATTAATATATTGAACTCTCCAGGGGCTTGCATAATATATTTTTATTCAATGAGTTCAATAAATTCCATATTGAACCTACACTTATTCAATATCCTCTATATACTGATAGAAGAGACGCATTCACTCTGCATTGGCATTATCGGACTATGCGTACATTTGTATCATTATTAAAACCATAACAAATGAATGGATTAATATGGAAATTCATGTTAGTTAGGCATGCGCGAAATCATCGCTAACATTTCAAAATTAGCATTTTATAGTTTGTTTTGCTTTCGTATAATTCAACAAAGTATTGATAGTAATTGTCTTATAATTCAACAAAGTTTTGTCATCATTTGCGTTTTGGCAATTATTTTAGTTATAATAGTGATTTAGTATATTATACTGGGGTAAAAATACCATTTTGTCTTGAGGTTTAGCTAAAATTATGACATAAATAGCTAGGCCCGATCTGCAAAAGTGTTTTTTTTCCAGTAGATGGTAGTATTATTATAGTTTGAATATACACATGGAATAATAATTAACAATGATAAGACAACTGACACCATTTTCAAAATAATTTTTCTTTATGTTTCATACGAGTTTTTATCACGTGACAAGCATGGTCAAAATAGAATATAACATCTTATAAGGCACTTTTGCACAAACTGAACTAACTTGTGTGTTCATATAACAAATGAAGACACACTTTGTTAATACGAGTGATGCTTATCTCAATAAAAACTAAAAAGTTGGGTGAATAAAATATTGAAATGATGTTTTAAGATACGCGTTGTAAAACAAATCCAAAAACATTTCTTGAGGTTTGGGGAACAATCCACACTAGCCGTACGTATTAACACAGCATTGTTTCAAATATAAATATATTTGTATTTCTAATGTTTTAGTAGCAATTCTCATTTCTCATTATGTATTTATATTTTTGTCGGAACTGTGTTTGATAAAACACTTAAACACTTAAAGCAATCTTTCATCTTTGCCATTTGAAGATATAGGTCAATGGTGTCTTAGGAACATGAATATGGCTGAAAGATGTGCTGCTATTCTCGTGTTGGTGGATTACTCAAATCCAATAAAGATGGTTGTTTTGCCAGTACAATTCAATTGTGATTAATTTCCGGCATTTCTTTTATAACAATACCTTCTCCTTCTCGTATAATTCATTTGGGCGACTGCGATTATATAGAAAGATTTCCAGATATATTAAATAAAAGCAAAAATGATAAGAGTAAATGACAAACTGTATCGAATTCAAAGAGCCATTTCTCGCGTTTATTGTAAAAATCAGATTTCATTTATTTAAATGTTCATAAAAAAAATTATTAAAAAAATACTTATACATCTATCGAACAGTGAGTGTAGCTTCAAGCATAAACATGATTTTTCCTTCATCTCTTACATTTATTCTACTTTTAAATTAATGTTACTGTCATTCTGATGCTAATCCGTTCATCGTTTGTAAACGATGATGAATTATAGTAACGTTAACGACCTGTTGAAATTGTAATAGCAAAACAATGCTTCGGGATATAAATTTCCAAATGACATTGTCACAAAACTTTTTTTGTTGACAAAGTTATTATGAAAATGTCGTAAACAGTCAGTCCTTGGGGACAGATAATGTGTTTCGAAACAAAACATTCACCTTCACATTTTTATGTAATTTATCAATTGTAAAGGCCACGACGGTTGTGACAACATACCCATGCCACTCATCAATTAATTAATTAATTAATTAATATTTATACGGGGCGGGGTCTGGATGTGAATTAGACATTTAGCGTTGTCATTGTTTATTTATATTTTCATTCATTCATTCATTCATTCATTCATTCATTCATTTATTCATTCATTCATTCATTCATTCATTCATTCATTCATTCATTTATTTATTTATTTATTTATTTATTATTTCATTCATTCATTCATTCATTCATTCATTCATTCATTCATTCATTCATTCATTCATTCAGTCAGTCATTCATTCATTCTCTATATATTTATTTACTTACTTACTTATTCATTTATTTATTCATTTATTTATTTATTCATTTATTCTTGGCGAAGATGCTTGGTTGAGTGGATTTACGTCGTACAAACACAGAAGGGGTCATATGGCGTATGGTTATATGAATGTATATTATTATGAACACAACAATGTAAGAAGCAGTATTTTTTTCAATAATTATATTCGTGCATACCTACTAGAACAATATTATGAACTATACTATAGTATGAAAATTCTGGTAGCCAAAAGCGCCAGCAAGTCATTTTTCAGAGTCTACTATGATTGTACAGTCATTTAAATGCTTTTCCTTTGTCTTACATTAAGAAAATGAGTGTATATATATTTTTTAAAAGGCGTCAATGACCTGTTGACAAAACAATGCTTCTGGGTATTTGAATTTCAAACGGTCATAATGCTACTTGATGTCAAGATTTTCTTGTTTTTAGAGAAGTAATAGAAATGATGTTAATTAGTCCTTGAGGACCATGTATATGGGCATTCGTATACAAAATCAAAGATTTTAGTAAGATGTAAATTTTTACGCGAGAAAATCAAACTATGATTGTAATGGCAACGAGCCGTCAGAGAAAATATGAATAATGTCCATTAAAAGATGTAATGTATATGTTTAATAAAAATGAAATTTGTGATATAAGTAATTTCCTCATGTTCGTTTAGCTTAACAATTTCTTGCTTTCATTTCAGGAAAATTCCATAATCATTTGTTCAGAAGCCAACAGTATAAAACAGGTCAGACCGCTTGCTTCTTCTATACTGGTCACAAAAGCTAAACTGTTTCGGCGTTTAAGCAGGGATATGGCTCAGAACCAGCCAATAACATTTTTGTTGTTTTCTTGTATCTTTTTATTTGTGTGTGCGTGTGTGTCTTTATTTAATTCTTACCTTCTTTACATAATAATCAGTATCAAATTCATCTGTTAACCACTTGAATTATATTGATACTAATAGATGTCACAGGGTGAGAAGAATGTGTAGCCTGACCGAGACTCGAACCCGATAGTCTCGGAATACCGTTACGCGACTCTTGTACATGATAATGTTATTAAACTGTTGCATGATGCATACAAAATTAACGGTATAAGGCGCGGTTAGTAAGAAATTGCTTGCTTATTTTCGAGGACAGTCGACATTGTTTCGATTGGAATAAGTATAATGAACGAAATCTGCCATCTTTCAATCTGTACTTAACCTTTCATCATATTAAGGAACAATTTCTAAACATATACTGACTAAATAGCGAACATGCAAAATTTTGTTCGCACTGTCATTCATATGATAGATAACCCTTCCTTTTTTTAACAGAAATTTAAAATTTGATACAATGTTACTTATCTTTTTTTCGCGATATGTCGATTAGATAGAAACAGTTCTCAAAAAACTCTGTAAAAATGGTATTGCACGGCCGTGCATATATTTTGACGTGACGTCATTTGCGTTATACAAAAATAGAGTAAAGACGCGCTAAATCTTATCTAGAATCTTCAATGAACAACAACAACAACAACAACAACAAAAAAAAAAAAACTTTTTCACTTTAAACGGTCCTTATTTTTGATATGTGATAATAGAATATTTAATTCGTGTTCACAAGTTCATTACTGAAGTTATTAAACTCGTTGAATACAATAATATATTGCTCGCCAAAGGCTCGCATAATATTAAAATTTTATTCAACTTGTTTAATAGATTCAGTATTAGAGCCTCGCATACTATAATTTTATTTAGCTCGTTCAATAAATTCAGTATTGTTCAATATCCTCTATTAATCATCGTCAGTATACTAAATTTAATAAAGTACCCATCAAGATACCGGAATCTGATATAATTATACGGTAATTGAAAAATGAAATTTATTCTTGAACTGTACGAAAAGGTTAACACTCCCGGTTGAAGTCCATTAACAGAAACACGCTATTAAAGCATTGCCTTTATTCAATCTCTATCAATATCTTTTGTCAGAACGTTGACAAGAATATTCCGGTATCATTATTCTCGACAGTAGCTGTTTCACGACAATTTTCGTCCTCTTTGTCCAGGCTTTAAGCATTAACCTAGAAATAATCCCTTATTCATTACTTGTTATAATTTTGTGAGAACTTTGTTGTGTCTAACATTCAGTCTGAATTGTGAAGAAGGACATCAGCCGTGATGTGAACCCAAATATATATCAAATAAATTATCAGAACAGAAATGATAATTACCCCTTAATTGACGTCTTATGCTTTATAACAATTTGTCGCATGACCCCCACAACTTTTCTTTGAAGATTGGCGTTCTATAAATTTCAGTATTGGGAAACTGTAAGGTGCTATAAATGAGGTATACTTACGCTTTGGATTTTGCTCTAAATAGGTATCAGTAACGGCAAGAACTAAACACACTTTCGAAGAAGCTAATTGTTTAACAAGCATCATCTTCTACTAAGGAAGACCAAATCCCAAGAACTTCATTTGAATTTCAACTAAAATCTTTGTTTGCCAATATTTTTTTATAACTAATGCTTGTATCTTAGTTGGGGGACCTTTCTGTTGAAAATGTGTTAAATCGTATACATATACATACACAGTGCGTTGACTGAAGTGCAGGTATTAGTTAGCAATCCAAAGCATGCCTATTGATTGGCTCATTTTTCAGGGGTTTACTTATAGTGACGACAAAAGAAAGGAACAGTGATAGAAGTATCATATTCAGATGCTCGTTTATTGGCTCCTTTTTCTGGGGTTTCATATTGTGACAGATCACGTCATTTATTTTTGCCTTTGATACAAACAGAAAAAAACAATATCAAAACATTCGGCTATCGGATTTATGCTCGGGGGCTACGCCATCTCGTACAAATCAGATAGCCTCGCGTTTCGATGCTGTTTCTATTACTTATTACTTTATCTTATCGGAATAAGTTCATAATATCAGAAAACACAGTAGTGAGATATAATTTATCATAGAATATTACCTCTTAAAGACAGTCTTAAGCATGTCCATGATTTCTTTTTCTATTTCCTTGATGTTGTCAATATGTAAATTTGAAAAATTGTTATTCACATTGTGAGAAAAGAATGGTCGAGATATAAATATGTTAACTTCGATCTAAACGTATAAGAGCAACATCATTTTCAGGAAAATAGTCTTTTTCTATTGACATGATGTCTAAACTTATACATTGTGATCAAAGTTATGCAGGCTTAATCTACATTCTACTTTCAAATGTCTGTACAAAATATTCCATATTTTCACATCTCAAAATAATGCTTTTTTAAATTATAGTTAACTACATTTACTTGTTTTTACATTGACGCAAGATACATTTTTTCATCTTGACAACATTCCTTCATTGTTGCAATTATTGCTCCTGTTGGGAAAATTTATAAAATAAAGGCAAGTTAAGTATATGTAAAGATCTCTCCAGACGCAAGATAGCTGGAAAAATCTTTGTGAACCCTGTTTGACATTTCAAAAAGTTTATGACCTCCTGGCAGTTTTCGAAAAATCTTAAAAAATACTTTTGTTTCTGACAAAATATAATAAAGAACTCAGTGAGAAACATTTATTCAGCGAAGTATGAGGTATGTATCAACATATGTAATGATATTTAAAATAACAACATTTTTTCCCCTCCAATCCAAAATGTGAAGTTGCAAACGATTTGAAAAATTGAAATCCTTCGACTATCTTGTACAAATTACAAGTTTGCTATTATATATTTTTTTGCCACTAACCTTATCCAGGGAGAATTTCAATCTTTCATCTTTGCCATTTGAAGAAATAGGTCAATGGTGTCTTAGGAAAAAGAAAACGGTTGATTTCTCGTGTTTGTTACCGTAGATAATCCAAAATCCAATAAAGATGGTTGTTTTGCCAGTAAAATTCAATTGTGATTAATTTCCGGCCTTTTTTTATAACAATACCTTATCCCTGTTGTATAATTCATTGGGCGACTGCGATTAAATAGAAAGATTTCCAGAGATATTAAATAAAAGCCAAAACGATAAGAGTAAAGGACAAACTGTATCGAAATCAAAGAGCCATTTCTTGCGTTCATTGTAAAAATCAGTTTTCATTTATTCAAATATTCATTATTCGCATCATACAATTTTATTCAGCCCGTTCAATAAATTCAGTATTGAACATACACTTATTCAATATCCTCTATTAATCATCGTCAGTATACTATATTTAATAAAGTACCCATCAAAATACCGGAATCTGATATAATTATACGGTAATTAAAAAATGTAATTTATTATTGAACTGTACGAATAGGTTGAAGTCCATTAACAGAAACACGCTATTAAAGCATTGCCTTTATTCAATCTCTATCGATATCTTTTGTCAGAACGTTGACAAGTATATTCCGTTGTCATTATTCTCGACAGTAGCTGTTTCACGACAATTTTCGTCTTCTTTGTCCAGGCTTAAAGCAATAACCTAGAAGTAAACCCTTATTTATTACTTGTTATAATTTTGTGAGAACTTTGTTGTGTCTAATATTCAGTCTGAATTGTATTGAAGGACATCAGCCGTAGTATGAACCCAAATATATATATCAAATAAATTGTCAGCACAGAAATAATAATTACTCCTTAATTGACGTTTTATGCTTTATAACAATTTGTCGCATGAGCCCGACAACTTTTCTTTGAAGATGGGCGTTCTATAAATTTCAGTATTGGGAAACTGTAAGGTGCTATAAATGAGGTATACTTACGCTTTGGACTTTGCTCTAAATGGGTATCAGTGAAGGTAAGAACTAAAATCCTTTTTGAAGAAGCTAATTGTTTAACAAGCATCATCTTCTACTAAGGAAGACCAAGACCCAAGTGAAATCTTTGTTTGGCAATATGTTTATAACAAATGCTTATTACTTTATCTTAACGGAATAATGTCATAACATCAGCGAACACAGTAGTGAGACATCATTTATTATAAATTATGAGCCGCGCCACGACAAAAACCAACATAATGGGTTTGCGACCAGCATGGATCCAGACCAGCCTGCGCATCCGTGCAGTCTGATCAGGATCCATGCTGTTCAATATCAGTTTCTCTACTTGTTATAAGGTTTTGTAAGCGAACAGCATGGATCCTGATCAGACTACGCGGATGCGCAGGCTGGTCTGGATCCATGCTGGTCGCAGACCCATTATGTTGGTTTTGTCACGGCGCGGCCCATATTACCTCTAAAAGGCAGTTTTAGCATGTCGGTGGATTTTTTCTTTTCTTTTTCCTTGACATATTGTCGACAAATAAGTGGTGAATACATTGCTAATCTTTTGAGTAAACATTGGCCGAGAAATATAAAGATGTTAACTTCGATCAAAATGTATAAGAGCATCACCTCTTTCAGGAAAATATTCTTTTTCTATTGACATGATGTCTAGCCTGATGCAATTTGCCCAACGAAATGCAGTCATAGGTCACCTTTTTTGTTACTTTCACATGAAAGAAACGCATATTTATACTTTAAATTTTCTATTGTGCTATCTCAAAATAATGTTTTTTAGCTTAACTATATATTGTTGTTTTTTTTTTCTGAATGTAAAGTTGAAAAAGATTTGGATAAAAATAGCGGAGAAAAACAATGCAGCGATGCCGTTTCCGTTTTTTAATTGATATGAGCCGCGCCATGACAAAACCAACGTAATGGGTTTGCGACCAGCATGGATCCAGACCAGCCTGCGCGTCCGCGCAGTCTGATCAGGATCCATGCTGTTCGCTATCAGTTTCTCTACTTGCTATAGGGTTTGTAAGCGTAAGCATGGTTCCTGATCAGACTGCGCGGATGCGCAATTGATCTTATCCAGATGGCATTTAATCGCTTGGTTTGTAAGTTTCATTCAAAACTTAATTAAACTCTCTTATTATAAGGAAAACGTAAGGTTATCTCAAGAGGTACTTTTCTGGAAGGCCGATTATGACCCAGAAGTGCATTTATTTTATCTCTCAAAAGCTTTTTTTTATTTTTGGAGTCCTGTTATAGTTTCAAGATGTTACCCACTGGGGAATTACCTGAATAATATTTTGGTTCTGTAGCTTTCTGGGAATTGGGCACTGGGAAGTGCAGACAAGAAATTTAATAATTTGTATGGAAATCAAAATACCAAATTTAATTTGTTAAAATTGTACTACCATTATGACAAATTATTTCATAATTAGCGCTTTTTTCATCAGGTACTTAACATCTTACATGCTCGAAAACCATTGTTGAAACATTTTAGAAAAATGTATACGTTTCCGAAAATTTATGTTAAAAAAACCCAACAAAAATACAACAATAACGTCCATTATTATTTATTTTGTACCGTGGAATATACTAGACACTTAAAGTTTTCTTCCGGGAATAAATCCTCCGCGAAACTGATTAAAATGATTAGAGAAATTTAGGAATAAACAAATTAAAGCATTAATAATTCATCTTAATGTAAATACTTGTTAATTTGGAAATCGAAAATAGCAGTAAAAGTTATCATGATGAAAATTTCAAAATGTATAAAGAGAAGATGGGCATATGGACATATACTGTTTTCTTCTGGTATTATGTATAAAGAAGACGTTTCACTACATGTAATTGAAATTCTAATTTTTTCTCAAGAATAGAAATAATTGAAGCAATCTTGCAAGTTTTACATGTTAATCTTTATATAAAAGGCCGCGTATTCTGCAAACGTCGCCCTGACTCATTGTTGTTTTTCCCTTCTTGTTTGTTATCATTTTCCCTAAATAGCATATATGATTATTCGTGGTTTTTAAACATTGTTATACATAGAAATGAACTTATCTTACACTTAACACAATCATATTATTATATAAAAACCCACTATTATCTGGTTTTTATGTTGTTTTGTTAGATATGGATATGGATTTTAACAAAGTTAAAATATAACAGACAGCTTAACTTAGTTTTTCTCACGATTCTAATCATTTCTGATTGGCACTCAGTCTCTTATCATGAGACGCTCACGTACACATTCTCCATTCATTTCTATGGTTTGACAGTGCCATCACTTGAGGTATAAAACATATGAACACCAATTATGAAATATAAGATAACATTGTCACGTGACGTCACGTGACGGTATCTAAGTGATTGAGATGTTTGATTCCAATAGGAAGCAACGTGACATATTTTCGATATAGATATTGAATTTGTAATAAGATGTCACTCTAAGTTCTTTGATTATACAAAGTCTTGAATATATCCAATGTCTAGCATATTATTCAGGCTTCATTGGTGGTAATTCAGTCCGGCTTTGAGAAGCTTCATCGAATATCGTACACAAACAGGAGAACTGCAAAACATGTAAACATTACTACGTCTCCAAAACGGTGGCCCTTTTGTTTTGTGCCATTTTGGGGGGTGGGGGAGGAGAGAATTTGTATTTTCGCAAAATTTTAAAACATTGCTAATTATGCCAATAATGTGTAAAACAAATATATTGAATAAAGCCTTAGGCGTAGTATAATTATAGTATAACGAAAAGTATGGAAGGAAATTTTATTCAAACTTCACACAGTGAAGAAGAGTCTATTGTGAGAAGTGCAGTGTCCAAGATTGATAACTCTATATGCCTAACTTTTGAATATTCTCCGTTAACTTACAAATGCTTGTCCAGATCACAACTTCTAAATTTGAAATGATATCTCATTAAAACTGCACACGGTTGTAGAAACTTAAAGAAATCGTACTTTTGTTCGCATTTTAATGCCATTCGGGCCATGTTACTGCGTTTTTTCGCGTTATTAGCGGAACTAAGCTTTTTTTATTCCGGTAATTACGCATTGCTGGTACGCGCTCTTACTCATTTTTCGCGTTTGTAGCTTTGTCTTCTTTCTTTGCGAGAGAGGGGGTGCAAAGAGATTGTGGTAACAGTAACACAGACACTTTGTGAAGTTCAGCTGGTGTTTTTCCAGCATATGTTGACATTATTTTAGGCGCAAGCGGATATATGAGCAGAACCACCGATTCCCCGTTAGCAAGCTGTATAATTATCTTCCTCACATAAAGAAATACGAAGTCCCTGGCTAAAATGAAACTAACAACACTGAGAGGCCATGTGGTTCGATTTTCACGGCCTTAGCCCCTCGACCTCGGAGGAAGCTGACTTAAGTCTACTTTTTTAACATTGATGATAACCATATGCTTAGCGAAGCATTTAAAAATAATCAAAGGAAAAATGAGAATTAAATTTTAATACAAACACTATTACTACATCGTCAACAGTTCACCTTCATTCGAAAAGAAACCAGACACGTGCCTTTGTACAATATTGCTTTGTGACAGTATACTCTTAATCTTTGAACATTATTCATATAGTTTTACGTAATTCATTACAATATGAATCAATAGAAATGAAGAATGCGCTCTAAGACTTCTAATAATAAGGGTCTAAGTACCGGTCAAAACTAATTAAAAAGAACCTATGGGTAATGACCTGTTCTTTACTTGCTCACAAAATGCGAATCATAGACGAACAGATGTATCAATTACTTTTTTCATCTAAATCGACCATTTGTCCACCCACTCTAAAATTGTACGAGCAAGAAAAATGAACATTAATATGCAACATTATATAAAATAAAAGCATAAACATGTGCTGTTTTTGGACAGAGCTAAAAAGTCATTGGAAGAGAAGTAAGTGTGAGGGAAAAATGATTATGAGACTATAGAAAGCTCGGTTTGATTAATTCTGTTACCGACAGAAACAGACAAGTAAGGCACCTTTCATGTATTCTCACATATGCAAGACATCAATAAATATACTTCTATAAGAACATGATTTAGCTTTCGTACTTCATATTTCTTAGCAGCGTAAATGTCTAAACTATTTTATATTATTCATTAACGACACAAACTTTTGTTACATTGTTTTAATACCATAGGTCTGTTAATATTTACGAGAATGGTGCGTTCGTTTATATTTATTTGAAATGTACTCGTAAACAAGTATACGAATCATAAGATATAAACGCGTGTTTGTTTTGGGTAAACCACAATGAAAAACATATTTGTAAATAATTGTTTGCTTGAACTTAAGTCTTAGCGACACTGACACGGACATACGACGACCTTTCAGCTTATGAAATATTATATATAATAATACATTGAAATAAATTACTGCTCTACAATAAAGATATATTTGCCACAATACCAATAAGACGAACGATAAGTTTTTTTTGTTAAAATTACAAAATGCACATTTTTATTATTATTATTGAGGTCGTCAGTAGAAATTCTTTTTATACAGCTAGTTTCAGCCGTTTCTATTAACGTTACCTGTGCCATTAGACACTGGTTTACATCGAAAATGTTTTAGTCAGAACGCGGTTGTAATGTTGTTCTTTCTTTCTGAAATTATAAACGGTTGTGTTCAAATGGAACGATTCCAAGGAATTAACCTTGGTAAACGAGAAACAAAGACTCTATTTCGAATGTTATAAATAAAATAGATTAGCTTTGTGCGAACTTTGGATCCATATGTTATTATGTCAACCACCACCCATTATATCGTTTATGAGTTGTATGTTAATTCCTTTTAAGAGCTATATGTTGTGCATGATTTTCTTCCTAGAGAATCACCAAGTTAACTTAAATTTTCTTGGATCATTGGATCGGCAACATTTAAATATGCACATGTATTTGCCGTGAAGAAATAAATACTTTCTTTCGAAAAAAATGACACCAGTTAAACCAATCTCTGAAGAAATAATTTACTACGAGCAATATTAAAATATTTATACATCTTGATATTTCTACATAGATGTATACTTCACAAATTCAATGTTTATTTGGTGTCAATGACAATATGGCCTCTGATAGAAATTGAACTGTTCAGTCTACTGATTGATCCAATTCTTGGAAGTATTTTTATTCTATTATAATTGATTTACCACGAGGACATAAATATAAAACATTCCGTCTGAACATTATTATTCAGTCTTTAAAAAGTCCATGTCTATCAAACGATTAAAGAGTGCCAAGATGTACACTCTTTTTTTACATCTTGTCAACACCATGTATAATTGCCGCTTTGTTTAATGACTCATTTTTATGCAATAATCTGAAATTGGTCAAACCTGCTTTAAGTCGTCAGGTTTGAAAATATTTCTTTTTTCTAAATTGTTTTTCGTGTAAAACTTTGCAAAACAAATTTCCATGTGCAAACAAATTAAAAGGCGGGACCAGCAATTAAAAACGTACTTAAAAGTATGACCTACATTACTCGAAATTGATATTCATTAATAGATTTTCATACATGTATATCAGTTTAAATTTAGTACACTCTTTCAATCAATGAGTTTAACTGGTTAACCTGTCATTTTAACTATTAATTATTGACACGAATCAGTTACATATAGTGACATTATCCTGCAAATTTAGACACACGCGCACATAATTATGTTTTTTCTCTATATACATATTTGTTTTCTCTATATACGCATATGTTTTCTCTACATAGAAACTAATGAAGTTTTTACATAAAACATTGCTTAAATTATCATTTTAGCCGAATGCATTCATCATCATGCACGGAAACCCACTTAAAGCTGCGTGATGACATATTGGACAAATAAAAGCTGTACAATAAATAAAAGGATTTGGAAATTTTACAAAATAATTTGTGGTTTAATATGCCATGAATAAATGTTTCTTGATGAAGAGCTTCGCGGAGATTTTATTCCCTTAAGGCAGATTTTAGTGCTTTATATATACCAGAGTTTAATATTGATAACAATAGAAATTGATAACAATAGAAGCTTTAAAAAAGCAGAAAACTTTTATTATTCCATAAAAATACTCCAAGCGAATTATTTGATTAATTATAAAATGAAGAAAAAGGATATTAATTAATGAGTTTTCTATTCTAGCCTCGCATTCTCTCCTGTAAAGGTAAAACGTATACAGTACGCATATAAAACTAGATCAAAGAGATATATTTTTATTTTAGTAGTATGCAATGATATGGTAATATAGAATAATAAACTAGATCACCGCCTAAGTGTTTGTTGTTGTTGTTGGTGTTGTTGCTAATTTGTCGTTCTCTAACACTATTTGAATATAATAAACGTAAGCGTACATGTTTGCCAATGGAGCTCGTGTACTGTTCCGAATTATCAAAGCACTGGTGATTAGGAAAATTTCTGCAAGAATTACGGGATCGTGAAAGAGCTACTGTATAATAAGAGAAATAATATCACATTTGAAATTTCATAACCGTTAAAAGTAATATAACTTTTGAAATTATATAACTTTTGAAATTATATAACTTTTTAAATTATATAATTTTTGAAATCGTATAACTTTGAAAATTATACAGCTTTTTAATTGGTAAATATCTATCTGGAACATGATAATTGTTTATTATTCAAATATTAAAGAAACAGCGAAATAGTAGCAAAAGTCATTAGCGGTGACCCAATGTTACCATAAACAAATGTCACTGGTCTTGATTACACACCCTGTTCCTTTTTACTTAAATGTATTTTCAAAACTGCGCAGATTCAAACAGACATTCGTGAAAGTAGCATTTTATTCGGCTTTCTCTTTTTTCAAATATTGCAAAATGTCCTTACTTAGTTCTTTGTCTGCTAAACTTCATTTTCTAAGAATTTTGTGTCATGCACTTTCTTTTCTGTTATTTTTAGCGATGTCAAACTAAGTCCAAACAGATTATTTCTAGCTATCTTGCATCTTGAGGAATGTTATTACGACGAATGAAGATTGCTTAGTTCTCGAGTTGGTGTAAAACAGCCACCGGAAAATCTTTGCACCACCAGGATTGTGGCAAACTTCACTACCATTTATAAATAAGCTAAACACTTAAAATTCATTTCATTTGTTAGTTTAGTAGTAAATAATGAATAATTGAATTAAATTTACGCTATTTCAACTTTTTTTCGTATCGAAAATATCATTTTAAAAAATTTGTCCGGCCGGAATTTAGCCTTTTCCGGCCGGATAAATGCCGTCCGATCGGAAAAATGAAAATTCCGGCCGGACTTTTTTTCAGCAAAATATTTTTTTCCAATCGGATTTCTTGAAATTTCGAAATGGAAGAAATGCATCAGTATTTGCTAAATATGTATAGTTTAGTATTTTCCTGTTGAAATAAAGTTGAATTAACCATTTTTTGAATCCAATCGGATTTTTTTCCAGTTTTTTTTATTGGAAAAAATTCCAATTGGACTTATTTCCAATCGGAAATTATTCCTACTGGAATTTTTTCCAATATATTTTATTGGAAATAAATCCTATCGGAATTTTTTCCAATTATAAAATAAGTGGAAATTAGTCCAATTGGAACTTTTTAAACGCATAATTGATATTAGGTAGGCATTTATATCAAATCAACATATAATACATCGAAATAACATGATTTTTGTGACAATTTCAGATTTTGGAGTATCTTTTAAATACTGACAATATTATTATATTAAAACACAATTTTATATCTTATGTTACATTTTTAGGTATAATTTGAAAAAAAAGTGAACTCTTCTTAAAAACTGAAAAGTGATAAATTTCCTAATTTCCCGCAACAACAGAAAGTACCTACCAAGTCAAACGTTTTTGTTCTTAATTAATGTTGTCGTGTCTTCGCATTATTGCTTTTGCATGTATCAGTGCTATACACTGGGCATGTAAAAGAACCAAGGGGTCTTTTCAATAAGAGCTAGGGACTGGTTCCCGGATTCCCTTGTATCTCATATATGTCAAAAGCAATGTACATGTATAGATACACTAAAACTATTATTACTCTGAGATAAGACAGTAGTGCATTTTTGTACATTTATTTTCATATGAAAGTTAAATATAGATTATGACTACACAACTTGAGGTAAACTGTTTAAGTTTAGGCATCATGTCAACAGAAACGTATTAATTTCCTGAAAGAGATGTGATTCTTATACATATTTAACTAAAGTTAACATAATTATATTTTCTTTCTTGAAAAAAATCCAACAAGTAGCTGTTTATGTGAACATTTTAATGACTGCCTTGAAGAGACCTGCTTTTCTTATAAATGATTACTGTTTCTCTTTGTTTCTACGAATTATCACGTCAAGATTAATTAAAATCAGTATTTGTTATAAGAACATTAGCAAACAGAAATCACTATAATTGTATTACAATTCAAATGAGGTTGTCGGACTTACATTGTAGTAGATGTTATTTTTTCTACGACGTAGTCTTCTTTCGTTCGATTGCCTATGATAGTCATACCATAGATTGCGCTGATGGTCATTTAAGAAGCAATCATTATCGCATTACAGTAACTGATAAGTTATATGATATGTATCTGATATGATGATTTTCATATTGTCGTGTAAAATGTGAAGCCTGAGCAAGACTCGAATCTGGGACCTTCGTGGTACATTACCGTGGTACCGACGTAGCTATCTATAACCGCTTATATGTTGTCTCTCCTTATATGTGAACAGTTCTAAACTATGACATACTACCACGCTATATTGAAATTTCCTCCAGGATTCCTAGAAGGAAAAGTAAACAATGTGAAGTGGCTCAGAGATAAGTACAGTCACGACCCCATGTTGGGCGCCAAATGTTACTGAGAGAGGAAAATATGCAACCTGACCATGAACAAAAATTTGAAGGTAAGACACTTTGAAAACAAACCATACATAAAATAACCAACTGATAGCCCCCTATTCAGTTTTAGAAATCATAAATCTATAGTGGAATATATTTGCATCTTCAAATTAAAACCGAAAAAACAAACAAACTAAAAACACGAGTAGTCGATTTAGAAGACATAGGCCATTAGTTCAAGTTAAAACTACCATTACGAATCAGTTTCACCTCTCTTTGTTTCGTTTTAACCAGGCGTTTGTGTTTCATTCAGTTAGTTATTTTATTGTGATCTGTTGTATCGGTCATTATAAATTGTGCTGAAAGATAACAACATAATACCATTTCTCCTTTTACAGTTTTATTTCTTTGCCAACCGGTGTTTAGTTTAATGAAATAACTGATGACGAGTAAAAATAATTATTTAATGTTGTCACGACAAAACCAAGATAGTGCGTTTGCGACCAGCATGGATCCAGATTAGCCTGCGCAGTCTGATCAGGATCCATGCTGTTTGCTATCAGTTTCTCTACTTGTTAAAATGTTTAAAAGCGAGCAGCATGAATCCTGGTCAGACTGTGCGGACTCGCAGGCTGGTCTGGATCCATGCTGGTCGCAAACGCACTATGTTGGTTTTGTCGTGACGCAGCTCATTTAATGTTGTCACCTATTTGATATCGATTATAATTATCACTCGTGGAAAACTCTTTGACAATGTTATCTCACCACTGCAAGTCATTTAGCTGTTATAAGTATACAAGTTGTTTTAATTACTTTAATGACAGCACTATAAACCATTTATCTATAGAAAGAGTCAGAAATTATTTCACATGCTTCCTCGTAATATTCTATATACGAGTCGTAAACATCTAAAGAGATTAATAATAGATTCATGCAAGAAATTACAAAACTGTTAATTCAAGTTATTTATGCCAACGTGGGAAGTGATTCACAACCACACACTTAAATGGGGAAATAAATATTCTATTTGTAACAAATAGGATAGATTATATAATGCATTTTTTTATTGTCTGCAAACATGAAATGGGCAGTGTTCATATATCAAGAAGAAGAGGCGTAAAACAACAATCCTAACTATAAACCAGACATAAAAAGGCGTTTAATGCATTTCAAGATCATGAAACAGCCGCAAAAGTGAATGCCGTTTATAGCAGCAGATGCGTGCTAATTGTCATGAACATATTGCAAATGTAGTTAGAAGTAATATGAACGAAGAGAGTAATTTACAAACGGCACAAAAACTCCACGTAAATTACCAAAAAGAGATAAATAAAGAAAAATAACCCTACTGCGTTAGTCACGGGGTAAAAATATGGTGATAAATACTGTAAAATCAGTCATATGATAACTTTAGCCTTGAATTAAAATCTTTGTGCATTTTCTCAAGTTTGATTTTCTTGAAATATATTGGCTCACCTGGAGGCATGCAGCTGTAATTTGTATGCGAATACACATTTTATATTTCAATGTTTTATTTTCCCGTCACTAAGCCACCCTAGTCAAAATAAAATTACAGTGTTTTGGGAAAAACTTAATTCAATAATCTTTTCCGCACAAAGTACCAAATACGTATTATATTATTAATTTATTATTTTAACACTTAAAACACATCAGGATAATTTTAGTACCTGTTTTATTATACAGTCAATCAAAGTTGGTCTGGAATAAGTCGTAAAGAAAAACAAACGCAGCCCAGCACAACAGTTGGGCACCCAGAAACACAGAACTTAGAATTGGAAGAAGACAAAAGGTTGGTGAAAGGACTGGGCACATGTAATAAGTCAAACTATGAGAACTAAAAGGGGCATATATGTCATAAAGTTATCATACTCTATCAAACTTTTAAAATATCTTATCAAGTCTTCTTTAATATTTGTTAATTCAAAACTGTAAACTATTTTCTCGTACCGGTAAATATTATATATCAGAAATAATTTGTTTAATTTAGAAATTACCATTCTAGTCACATATATTTCTAGACATTTGGCTGTCAACATAACATACATATCTATGGTATACACCTTGATGTATAGCACTTGAAAGCTATTCTGATATTAACAAATGCATGTAAATCTATCGTGATTATTGATTATTGACCGGTGTTCATAACATAATGTTCAAATTGTATATTAGTCAAAAGTAAAGAAAAAAAATATTATCAAGCAGTGCTCTTTTCCTAACATTGTGGTCATGTGACAAAAGCTGTCTGTTACATTATCATCATATGAAAAGGAGAATAAAGATCAACAAGGCAAAGGCACACAGTTCACAGGACGCAGCCTTCCGACACACCCAAGCTGGGCACCAAAACATATCACACAAATAATGCGTTAGTGTATCAAATAGCAAAGATCTGGAGATAATTAACAAGAGTGTCATTGCCACAACAAATGCTCGGTCTCAAGATAATGAAGATTTACATTACAATCTGTCAATGCATGATGAGCATATGGTCTATACATGCATTATCCTTTCAATATGACATTGACATTTGCGCACAACACTATAAATTGACGTACCCGGAATACAGTCCCCTATAATGAAGTCTCCATCCGATATCACTACGCTAGCAGGGATGATAACAGTTCCATATTAGATGTTAATTTCTAGTACTGTCTGAGTACGTGTCTAAAATATTCAAAGTCACGTTCGGATTCAGACACAATAACACACCAATGATTTCAGTTGTTCTGCCAAAAAGTTCTTATGATTTAATTAAAAAATATTTATCTAGGCTGGATTGTTGTTAAATTACGTGTTATTTAAGACGTAGTAGCTGTTGCGTCTTATATGAGTGAATATTCAATATTTTTATTTCAATTTGTTTCTTATTTTGGCTGCAATGGCGTCTCTTTTTCTGGAAATGCTCTATTATAATTGAGTTTTTTTTTCTTTGATTATGAAGACATATACAAATGAATGCTGATGGCCCAAGTCAGAAACCATATAAAGTAAAATTAGAGCGTCTTTAAGCAGACATCAAATTATACCACAACCTAAT
Source organism: Ruditapes philippinarum (assembly GCF_026571515.1). NCBI lineage: Eukaryota > Metazoa > Mollusca > Bivalvia > Venerida > Veneridae > Ruditapes > Ruditapes philippinarum. Next base: position 266,454 of record NW_026859045.1, read on the forward strand.
TACTTTTACACTTACTCAAAGTTAAGAAATATAAAAAGATATGATTTTGGCTTACAGAAATTTTTTTAAATTTGGACAAATATTATCGTTATTAAGAAAAATTAAAAAACATTGTACTGATTAAAAAGCAAACGTAACTTAACATATGAGAAAGTAATCTTTATTTGGCTTAAAGAAGCATGAGCATACAGAAAGTCGATTCATAGCTAATTATTGTCATAATCATGCATACGCATTATAAAGTTAAACTTTTTCCTCTATTTTTAAATTTGATATTTTTTTTGCCAATTTGAAAGCTTAAAACATTCTGGATTTTTCTTTTATATTTTCGTAAAACATTTAAGCATTGTACATTATGATAGAAATGTGTATAATAGAATATCGTGAATGAAGCCTAAGGCTTAGTATATTACTGACGTAAAATATAATTCCCAGACAGCGAAACCTTTTAGTCAGCTATCTTTTTTGTTGTTGTTAATACTTTATTTCGTTGTTTATTCAATTATTCTCTGCCCGCCTCTTACAGATTTTTTGTATTATTTAAATACTTTTAATATGATCAATGTTAAATGTAGAACACGAAATAACAAGAAGTATCTTTAAAAAAGATACTCGGCCGTATTAAATCTGCTTTTAACTTGCAAAATATCATTTCGGACATTTTCATTCATGAAGCACTGCCGTAAGTAAACTTAATGATTAAATAATGACAGTAATCACTTGTACGAATTCAAAGTTGAGATTACAAATAGTTTTGCCGGACTCCCCGTAGGATTTGTCGACAACTGTACTACTAGTTGATGAAGTGAGCTATCTTATGTACTGGAAATATCTCCCCTCTCGTACGGCGCAACATAAAAATTCGGACATACGCTAATTGCAACGTACTCAAACATAAATTTAGCTCAGACTAATGCAGGATTTTACTTCAGTCTGTAAAAAAAGAAATATCATTATTTATAATTTGATTTAAAGCAGTATACAACTCTACTCCCACAATGACTTAATAATGACCACATATTGATGAAGTACTTGTTTTCAGACAATATCTGTCGCATTTTAATCAGGAAGACAGACTGCATCAAAATATAATTTGTCAGTCTTTTAGTCTAAAGCTTCTCATAATTATAAAAAAAACCTAAATTATGTCGGAAATGGATGATAAATTGTACAGAGTTTAACTTAATCATCCAATTTATCAAATTGTTCCATTTCTGGAAAGTAGAACTGGTCGTTTTAAAGTGTATGAGGCTATATATTTTTGCTGCAAAAAATATTGTTTGAATTTTAAAGGAGAATACTTGCAAAATGCTTGTATGAAATAAACACGGTAGATAATTGCAATAAAAGCGAATGACGCATGCACAAAATCATAGCTAAACGGATAAACCCCTACTTAAAATAGCAAATACTATTTTGTTTAACATTAACGTTTAATTCTGTATACGTGCAAGATTCATGTGTAATTAATAACAGAGACATTTTATATTTACAACTTTTCGGGAATCAACCATATAATAATGGAACCAACATAATTTCACTGTTGATAAATTTTATAAAAATATTCCATAAGATATAGATTTATACCCTTTAAAACAAGAACGCGCTGGCATTATATTTAACTGATTTCGTTGCACTACATCCATTTTAGCAAAAATATTTTACGATTATATTTAAAAGTAATACGTTGTCACTGTAAAAACTCTATACGCACAGTATTCTTGTACCACCCTTGCAAACGGGCAACGTGTACTTTTGTCTATAAATGTCACACCATGAGATGTAGTAATGTGCCAATGAAACGATCTCTAGCCGAAAATTTGATTTGAAGACAAAGGTAAAATAAATATATATTAAATTTATGATTTGTGTATGAGCAAATTTAGTACTTTGTATCTGTTATAAGACTGAGTAAACACTTCGTAATCTATGTTTATATGTTTAAGGTTAGAGTTATTAGAGATAGTGAAATGTCTTATAGTATTTTCATTTATAAACATATTTTAGAATTACTTTATACAAAAATTCATGTTTTGTCAATATGTTAAGATGTTTCGCGAGAATTAGACACATTTTCAGGTAAAAACGTGACGTCCATAATTATTTGTCAGACAAAGAATCATGTTCGGGGCAAAACGTTTACATGCATAATGAGATAAGGCTAATAACCATGCCAAAAAAGCCATTTCCCTGTAGATATATGTCAGTGCGATTTATCGAGGTCAAATGTGCATTTAAATATTATGTAATTTTGTATATGCAATATTACTGCGTTCAGACATAATTAAATGAAAAGATTTTGTTCGAAGCATAAATTCTACATGCATTAGTGGATATAAGGATTATTTAACACAAATGGTCACCGTAATGATCTGAAGTATTGTAAACATGACTCCGATCTCTTTGGTAGAGGCCAATGTCACATAAGAGGTCAATGATAAACAATTGTCAGTAGAGAAACTTCTAGTATGTGCATTGAAGTATTGTTATATAAGCTAACACGATTGCTTAACATTGTAAGGCAAAAAGACGTGTACAGTTTTCAGGTTCTTGAAACAAAGGTCATGATGATATGCAGAGATAACACTTTGAGGTTATAACTTACAACACTCTGTAATGTTACAGCCAAGAAAGTAGGTTTAATAGATGCAATAAATGTTTGCAAGAACCTTTCAAATATATGGTGCTTAATTTACATAAATTTATCCTTTTCAACCATTTAATGATTAATAGTGAAATAAATAAGTATGTTGATCATTTGAATTGTTGATTAGTCCTCGCCTGATTGACATTCGTCATGCAATTATGTGGATTTTATATTCCTTTCCACGAAGGCACAACTACGTCTAATTTATCGTTTGATAATTAGATTTTCTAGCATTTTTAAGCTGTAAGTATTTATATGAATAATGAATAGGTATCAAAAACAAATATTTTGTTTCTAGTGTTGAATTTATAACAAATTACACAATTATCATTGTAAAGTAACTTGTTATTGTAAGAAATGGCGTTTTTTTCTCGCTGTTAAAAGTTGGCTGTCCTGGTTGTTTTTGCCGACATTAATCATAATTGTATTGATGTCAGCCAAAAATAAGTTTTTCCACTCATCACTTAGCTATCTAGTTAAATTGAAAATATGTTGACCAAGAAATAATTACACAAAAAAGATATGATATTATTAGTGTTGCTTTCTTAAAGTAAATTAAGTTGTCGATCAGATCACAGCAAATTAATTGAAAATGAACAGAACATATTCAGAACGTAAAGAAGAAAACAAACTTATGAGTATTGTATCATTTATTTGTACTTATGATCTGTATCTCCTTAATAGAATTTCCCTGTTACGTTTTCTTTTTCTAATTATTTTTTAAGAGGCGAACGAATTACTTGGTTCAGATAAAGCCCATCATATTACCACAAATGCTTTAATTGGTTGCTGTAATCTTTATCAATTTGGTGTACTTTGTTGATATTTCTTCAGATGTTTTAATACATATTTCTGTTTCCAATGTAACTGTGATTTTTTTATTATGTAATAGTTCGAAACTTAAACATTTAAAGCCAAACAAAAAAACTCGCTAAATAATATTTAATGCAAATTTTGCAAAACAGGTATCCTTGTAAAACGTCCTCTATCATGCTTTATCCATGTAATGATTTGCTTGTATTGGGCAATAAGAATTATCACTGGTGAGACTTCATTACCCATAAGAGATATCATTTTAAGGAACTTAAGGATTATACAGGTCAAATATTGGTCAACTCATTTTTTCTTTTGATTTGTTTTGTTATCTATCCAATGAGATTGCATGGTTTTTAACCACATGTATTTCCTGCTTTTGATTTTATCCCGGACATGATCGGTTCAAACTACGAGAAAGCTCTTAAAGAAACAGCTAAGGCATTGACCTGATTATTTTGCGATTTAAAGTTCTAATGTACTAGTCACAAAATGACAATCACAAAATTTACACTTAATACTGTTTTCAGTGGAGAGATATGATTGTATTTAAATGCAACTAAATTTTGTGCTACCAAGGCATTTGTTAAAATCCGTACAAGGATATATGGCATTGTCATGCAATTCAAAAAATAATTGATATGATATAATGAAAATACATAGCTACTTTGGACGGCTAGATACGGCCTAATTGATAATGGTATTGTTATTATTCCTCAAACTGTATAGAATTTTTTTTTTGTATTTATTTGAACAAATGATTTTTTTATCAGATTCATGTTGTGTAATTCGTACGTTCTTTTCTTAAAAGCACTGCACTATCCAGATGATAGCTTTTAAATTTTTCATCAATTTTTGAATACTATATATTTACTTAACAATTGCTAAAGCTAGACGATTTAATACATGTCCCTCATTAACAGGCTCTATCGTTTGTAGTACATACAATGCGAAACATTATTTGCTTTTCATTCATCACCAGAATATCAAATATATTGTTTGCAGGCACAATTGAATTGTGAGTAATTTCCGGTCTTTTTATTATTGCTTATATTGCTTCTTTCACAGACGATAGCAGATCTAAAATAGTAGGCGGATTTCTACAGATAAACCTCATCATACAATAAAAGACCAAGAAAAAGAAAACCTTTATAATCAACACTTATCAAAAGGAAACAATGCTTTTTTTCATCAAGGCACATATGTTAGAACTGGTAATAAATGATAGGAATGGTAGTTAAATATGGAAACAAATGAAAACTTTCATTATTTTGTACTTTTAATAGCTTTCTGTTTGTATCTCCATCGCCTTGGAAATATCTTTTTATTTGTTCCAGATGAAAAACAATGTTTATTTATCGACTATTTTATTGTATTGAAAAGGTCACAGAATAAAGACAAAGTTTTTATGTATAGACACCAACTAGTAAGTTACAATTATGGAAGAATTAAGATACAAATTTAGCTTTTCTTTAAAGACACATTTTGCAAGATAGAAGTAGGTTATATATTCAGTTAAATAGGGTGCATAAAGTAGAGTTCTAATTTTGCAGAGCAACATTGTATGAGTGGCTAATATATTGTTTGTTGCTGAGAAGTGATCTTGTAGAGAAGGTATTTGCCACATCGAGATATGCTCTGCAGTACAAGGGTTGCACTGAGATATTTTGACTCCAAATGATTACACTTGTCTGCTTCTGAAGAATCCCTTTGTCTCCATAATCCTTACCTCGTCAGATAGAGTTGGGTTTTTGTTTTCAGTAAAACAAATAATGAAAATATAAACTAACGCAGAACATATTTAGACTTCACTGGTCTGCATACCACCAGAAGATTAACAGTTAATATATTTAAATAATTGAAGATATAAAGTAATATGCTAAATACAATTACAAATGAATCTGACGATACAAGCGTATAATGTGACAGTGGACCAGAGAAGCTGAAATATGAACAGATATTTTATAATTATGAAAGCATACATGAAACCGGTACCTTATCATAATGAAGATTTAAAAAAGATTAGAAGCAAGTAGCCTGTAATCCTACGCCAACATGTACATAACTTTATTTAGGACATAAAATGAAGATGCCAAAAAACAAAATTGAGCCATTCATTTGTTGGCGGTAACTAATTCTACACATGCGTGCAGTGCATACCAAAGTCAAAGTCTATTCTGTTTGCTATCCAGTTTTTTCCGGAGCAAATGATGAACAAAACCTTTTGAAAAATGTATCGAATAATAAACGTGGTAAGGAAAAATACGTATACGCTTACTTTTATAATGTTTTAGCAGACAGGTAAAATTTTCTTATGCTTCTTTTCCACAACACAAATGTTGTAAAATTGTAGTTTAATACAGATAAACAAAATTTGGAATATATCATTAATTTTTAGCAATCATTTGTCTCGCCAGTTTGTTTTAGCATGAATTTGAATAATATGTATAAGAAATAGCATTTCAATAAATACGTACCAGATACTTGAATTCTCTAAAGAATTCCTACAGGACATTTGCTTTAGAACAGTTGGTAGACAACAAATATAAAAGCAAAATAGCTTTTTATCTGATTGAATGCCCCTATTCGTATACAAAAATGAAACAAGAAAGGTTTCGATTTCGACGTCCAGAAAAAACGTCTCCTGTGTAAAATCATTTAAATTATTCCTGCTTGTATTGCTTTTAAAAATAAATAAAATGAAGATATGTTTTTTATTGAGCATAACATTATTTCAGATCAGTCTTAATTGTTTTCTAAAAAGCTTGTTTTGCAAAGATTATTCCTGATAAATGTGAGTATTAACAGTTCATCAATAGTTGTATCAAAGCAGTCGCTTGATTATCGGGTCATATGAAGAAAGAAATTGAAATTATTTTTAAATATTCTGATCTGTAATTCGTTCCATAAATGTGTATCATTTGGTATTCATCATCTAATTCTTCAGTTGTCCCTATTTACAGCACATACATACGTACATTTAGTAGATTCATGTATGTTCTTTAACTTAAGTTTGTTTTAAAGAATATGCAACGTCGTTTTTTATCTTTGAAAAGGATATTATTCCTTTTTCTTTAGTCATATTAAAAATAAGTGTGCTCTTCTGTATTGCAATGTGACAAAATGATCAAAATAATAATTTAATTAAATACTAATCCTGTCATGGAGAAGAAACAGTACTTAATTCTAATTGATATCGAGGGATCTCATTTTCACCAGATGCTTTATATCAGAGAATGAATCTCATATCATTATTTGACATTGACCTTTTGAGCTTTATGAAGAAAAAAAAAAGAAAAAAAGAAAGCATGTAAAAAAAACCCAGAAAAATACAAGAACCAGTCGAAAAGTTATTTAAAAATCAAATGCATATTAAATTTATGTATAATTAGGCAATGCTTGCTCATTTTTTCTGAAGTTTGTCCATTTGCTGATAAAAGTATCTTAGCCTAAAACCGATTTTTATTGCTACGTAATATTGTGCATGTTTTAAATTTCGTTTTTGTTTTGTGCTTGAATAAGAACTGAGTGAAATATTAAACAGACTTTGTCAAAAAAAGTAATTCGAAATAAATGCCTTATATATTAAGTTAAAATCAATAATGAATCATAGGCACACCGTGATTTTTATTCTTGTTTGACTTTGGCATAAATTAATTGTACAGCTGTCAATGAATATTTTACCGTCAAACATTTCCTTCTTGAATGCCATGATCTTGCACGTTTTCGTGACAGATTGTATCGTGTCAATTCACTTAGAGAACCTTCTGCATCATTTTCATATACACCCTGATCGATTGCTTAAATGAAGTAAACTTGTATTCTAAGATGTCGGTATTCACTTGTACCCAATCTATCTTGACCTACTTATCTTAGTGTTAGGTGCAGTTTGACCAGTAATGTGTTAGTGTCACCGTTAAACCCAAACAAACAAACAAATACAAATAAATACAAATAAACATTTTTTACCTTAGAATTTTATTAAGGACAGTCGATAAGTGTACACCATTTATTATGATAATGATTTTGTAAACCCCGTGAGAAATGAGAAAACAGCGACCTGAATTATGTCTGGTGGTAAAAAAGCGCCACGACTGTTGTTTTCTCGTTATGTTATTGACATATTAACTGTCTATATCTTGATATATGTCCCACTCTCAGACAATACCAATAACACACACTGAAAGATTATCCTGTTAGATTGAAATAGACGACGTACATATTCTTTAAAGTAGTGCGCGCAGTAATATTATAATAAAAGTAGTCCTAGTAGACGCTTTCATACGCGAGAGGTTTTATATAATATTATAACATTTAGTTAAAATAAGGAAAAGAGATATGTCGTTAGTGTTGTTTTAACCTCAAAGCACCATGGCCATCCGTTGTATAAACAACATATAAGAACTAAATGAAATAAAAATGTAACGAAAGAAACGTATGGTTTGAAAAGCATGTAATGTTTTGTCGTTTAAAAAGTCACCAATGTTAGTAAGCATTAAGTATGGCTAACCAATAAAAAAATAATTATCAAACACGTATTAAGCGCCAAAATTGTAAAGTTGACTATTTTGTACGTTTTATTTTTGCTGTCATAAGTACAGTTTTATAGTAATTATGAAATATATCTATCAAATTATGATTTAACATTTAGATATGTATCTTCTCAAGTATTTCTAGAAAAGATGGACAGTATTTTAAATAATTCTACAATATTATTTTTACAATATGAGGGTCTGGTTGATTTAACATTATTTCTTTGACAAATGCTAAATATGTAATGACTTAAGTGTTCCTACTATTCAACAGTGTTTAAAGAGCCTTATCACTCAATATATACTATCAAGAAAATCAAGACATTTTATAAGAAAATATGCTTGTTCATTATTACAACAAATATTAATAACGATTACTGCAAACCACCACATATATTATTTAAAATTATAAAGAAGACTGAAATGTCAATTATTTTTTATAAAAACATGCCATGATGTGATGTGTATAATACACAGTGAAAAAAAATCAATCCAGTTATTTGCAGTATACGGCGGCGATGATTAATTCGATGAGTTCGCTTATCAAATTACATGTCAAGTTATGCGTATTCATATGCAATTCAATTCAAATTATTACAAAAAAATGTAAAACATTTCTAGACAAATTGCAAAAGCCGCACACTTTATAATCTCAGAAAAAAAATTCGTCTCATGTGAAGTAGATAAAAGTGAAAACATTGTTTGCTTTTCTTTCGCCGCCAGATTGTCGAATATAAAAGTCTGTTTACTAGCTCAATTGAATTGTGATTAATTTCCGGCCGTGTTGAATTGCTTATATTGCGTCTTTAAGGCAATGCAAGAGGCCACGTGATTTGGGCGGATTTCTACGGATACGAACTATCTAAGAAATATGAATGGAAAAGAAATTTCTGTATTTTACAAGCAAGAATACAGCTTATTGCAAGACAAATATTACTGTTACAGCATTCTTTTTATTACGTGTATAATGAATCATTGGGACAAAATAGCATGCATTAAAAGAATCGTTATGCGTCAAACTGGTAAGATATCAACACTCTTCTATGAATGGAAAACTTGCAAGATGCATTGAAGACCGTTTTAAAAGATTCGTTTGTGGTACATGTATGTCAAAGACATAAGATTTGTTTTAAGGAAAGTAAAAGATATAATCTCACACCAATAAATGTCATATAAAAATATGTCTTTCATATTGTTTCATTTAGTTTATATTTCAATTTCATTGAAACGTGTGTAACTTTAATTCTTTATATACATAATTAGCACATATATGCACTTATTGTTTGATTTACAAATTTATCAAAGATATTGGTATAGTTAATAAGCTGCACACTTTTATATTTTACCTAAGATTTCAGCATGCTCTTCTTTTAAGAATTATTACTCTGTAATGTCTTTTTAAAGTTCTTGTTTACGATCAGGATAAAGACAATAACATTCTTATATAGATACATAATTTGTATGACTAGATGCAAAACTAATTCTAAGGCTTATGCAAGCAATATCTTTTTGCGAAGCAAGCAGTTTTGATTCCTGAAATTTAATCAGACATTAACAAGTTTCATCTCATAACAAATGTAGTAAGACCGAATGGATTCAAAACAATTAGAAATTACGTTATTATACAGACAAATAGATTTTCAATGTATTTGCATATGCACGAATTCGAAATTGCTGAAAGTATACAATTATCTCTCAATCAAATTGTACGTTTTTTAACAATTTGTTTTCCAATTTTCCAATGTCATAAGGATACTGTAGATCACTTTATGGTATAAGAAAGGGCTAATGCAATGTTATGAAATTCTAAGTTGTAAATAATTGTCCTTTGAATTCCATTATAATAGTAAATTTTAAGTTCAAAATAGGACGAACACATTATTAATATAAAAGTTACCAACCAAAAAAAACAACAACCACATATTACATGTACATCATTTGTTTTATTCGCATTAAGGCAAGAACAAATAGTTCATTAGATTATATAGATTTAACGATTTTTTAAACCGTATTGTATTCTGTTCTGTTAGCGCCAATGAAACATCGACTTTTATTTCATAATAATCTAGCTGTTTGTTTGACCAGACAGATAAGATACCTAAGCTGAAACACTATTTAGCTATTCTAACAAGAGAAGCACGGTAATTATAAAGATGGCAATGACCTAAGAATTATGAATTGATCAGGGAAATTAATTGTCATGACTTGAATTCAATTTATCTAGTTTATAACATAATGTATCCTTACTTGTACTTGACGAACTTCTAGAAAGAAGACAGATTTGAAGAAGTGATTTTGTTTTTGTTATTTTCTTATCTTCTTGTCCCAAAGTAGGTCGATTTTGTCTGGTCTTAACCTTTTATGTCAAATTGTATGCACTTCGTAACTATAAAATTAGGCAAATAACATAATTGCATGATTAAAGTCAATAATTGAAACTTCAATCCAAAATATTGATATACAAAATCAAAAGTGAATAAATTATTAACACGTATTCGGCATGACTAAATAACAATCTTTGTATATCCTTCTTGCGATAGGTCAATAAATGTAGATCACTTTCACTATCTCATTTGCGGAAAAAATCATTTCATATAACAAACAATGCCAATGCAACTTTAAGATTTATATCGACAATATTTGCACATTCTTTCTGAAAATACACATAAATGTCGCAGATGAAATTAAAAACTGCGGAAAGTATCCCTTTTGAAATTATATTTGCTGCTAGCAAAAAACTGAACGGAACAAACGTAAAAAAAAAATAAAGAAAATAACATTTTTAAATGGAAAAATAGTAATAACTGGGTTTAGACACCTCAATGTTAGTGGCTTTTTGTTTTTGTTGTTGTTGCTTTTGTTTGTGTTTTTTTTTTGTAAAAAGAGTACAAATAAAGAAATTTCAAGTGATAAAAGAAAACAAATATGAACAAAGCTTTTTTTTTGATTTCCATACAATCTTCTAAACTAAATCACCTAACAACTTTTGTAAGTGCCAAAAACAACAAAAGGAATGATAAGTCAGATAATTGGACAATGAGTTACTTTTTAGGGAATCTTTCTGGAAACCAAAAATGAAAGAGGTTTTAGGAAATAAAAATACAAGCCTAATAGGCTTAATAAATATTTTTGTAACTTTAAGTATAAAATGCAATATACATGTAATGATGTTATTATACATTGTTGAGTGCAATAATGAACTCTATTGGAGTACACAGCAGTCAAACCTATATATAGTAATGTGTCTGACAGAAATACATTAGTCTTTAATTAGCAATTTGTCAACAACAAAAATAATTTAAAAGAATACTTTAAGATGTATTTTTGCCCTCTCAATCCATTGCCCAGATATTTAAATTTCCGAGTCATTTCTGTAACAAAAAAAAAAGAAATACAATCCTTTTTAACTATCTTTTCATTATACTTTAACAAACACATTAAATGGCTTATTTTACTAGCCAGACAAATTTTGTGAAAAAGTTATACAAAATATCTTACCAGGATACTCTACAGAGTCCTTGAAATGTAACAAGCAACATCGAATATTGGGCTGTCACAGTCTGTCTTTGTTACTAGTCATAATGACATATTAATGGATACGTGTTGATACCTTCCTTGTTTACAGACACTTTGTCGTTGTTGATTCAGTAACAATATATCAAACAAGAAATGTGCCTAGTTTTAAGAATCTATCGATGGCACAACTGTCATGACTAAGATTATATGTTTTGCGTCTACCAAAAGACAACGTTAACTTTCCCAACGGCACACTAAACATATTTGCAAGACTGCTGTCTAAGTAGGAAGGTTAGATATACCTACCATGATTATATTTTTGCATTTATTTAAATCGATTGTACTTGTCAAAAAAATTAGTCCGTAAGGATTTTGAAAAAAAAATCATTGTGTCAATGACAATGCTCCAGTGAGATCAATAGAAACACATTTATTTAAGACTACGTTTACACACATTATACAGTATTATCATTTTTATTTGGTTGGACTGTACGTCGCACCTACACAGTACAGCTCATATGGCGACTGTCTACCATTACTGGTCTAGGATGACCTCATTTGCCCCTTTGTGCATGGCTTCAGGCTCAAACGGGCACGACCAGTTAAGACCAGTTTACTATCACCAGTGACCTCTGGTCGCGGACAATCTTTAAAACGTCTTACGACGATCATCGATGATCTTTGACAGTCGCAGGTTATCTTATTTAGGTCCCACGACCAATTTCAGTCGTAGAGAGGTTTTTGGGCTTGCACAAAAACCTCCTTGCGATCAAAAATATCTCTAGTGATCTTATAAGGTCTTAAGGCTGTCGCACGATGGTCGTTCGGAAGTGCGACAATCTTACGACAGTCTTAACAAATTTCCACTAGTCACTGATAATCTTAAGTAGTCTTTAGTAATCGTGTGATGGTCTTACAACAAGTTGTAGGTGATCGCATGTTTTGTCACGGGTAGTCGTAAGTAATCCAAGGCAATCTTGAGACCATTGTACGCTTACTAATGACCTGTCGTGCGATTGTCAATGATGACTTGTCTACGATACTAGCAAAAGTAAATTTATTTGTGCAAAAATGGTTTTAGTCGCAGACAATCGCTGATGATCGTCAGTTTTACAAGTCGCCGGTGGTCGCAAGTAATTGTAAGCTCTAGTGTGACTGGGGTTTAAATGAACCATCGACTTCTCGTCTAATATCATGAAATTATCTAAAGACGTTGGCGCGTCTTGAGCGTACATTGGTGAGAGGCAAGGGGCTTGGAGTCAACGGTCTTAACCACTCGGCCAAGGACGCCCAATATAAGCTGTTTCAATGGTCTTTCGGTAATGAGAATACCCTTTCACTGCCATAGGGACGGCTTAAGCCCTGTTATTTTCGGCGTATTTGCCACATGGACGGCTTAAGACGTTTCTATAATAATAATAGTAATAATAATAAATAAATAAAAATAATAATAAAAATAATAATAAATATAAAGAAAATTATACCATCGACAATAATTATTATAATAATAACATATTTAGAAACATATATAATTATTATAATACTAATAGTAAATAATAATAATTATATTAATTAATAATATAGTAATTTCTTAGAAAATCCTCTGGCAAATAGGTTAACAATAAAACAATAACCCTCTGGCAGCGAAAGGGTTAACACTGTTTTGAATTTCTAGCTACCGAGGAGTAAAATACGATTTACATGAGAGTATTAGCAGTCAATTTAATAGCCCCTTTACATTATCCTATTTATATAGATGTAATGTTTATTAATGAACAATAAAGCCGCGTATCCTTTAAATTCAAGATATCTATTTCTATTTCTGTATTTAGTTAATTAACAGAAACCGACTTCTAAAAAGTATTTTAAATTGTGATTCAAACATATAACTATGTATACAGTACATAAAAGAACGTAAAGCTATGGCGCAACACGTAATAAAATTTAATTATGTGTATTATCACATAAACCGCAGCATAGGAGTGTAATAAAGCCATTTAATAAAAACTATATTACACTAGACGATATTACACTAGTGTAATAACACTTTGACGTCACGTCATTTGCGCTATAAACATAGCGTTAAAGCGCGCTAATGTTAGCGTTACACTTTAGGTGCGTCAAAGAAAAATGACTCTTGATAACAGTTTACCGTTCTTATTTTATATATGTGATAAAAAGAATATCATATTCGTGTAGATTCAATACTAAATTTATTGAACTCGTTGAATACAATAATATTATGCTCGCCAGAGGCTCGCATAATATGATTTTATTCAACTCGTTCAATAAATTTAGTATTAAACCTACACTCATTCAATATCCTCTATATGACCATACAATTGTATTATGAAAATTGTGCGTCAGTCCTGCAGGACTGTTATGTATTTACACGCGTTAACGATAGTATTCATACATTTTCGCTGTGTCAATTAACAAATAGTGCACTGAGGCCGTACAAATATTTCCTGTTTTGTTACTCGGCTTATCAACTGACCGGCATTTTAAGACAGTATTCTGCAAATGAAGCATCCTTTATATTATGTCTCGCACGTTTCCGTCTAAGGTCAACTTCATTATATTGCTAATTAGGCATATTTACTTTTATTTCTTGTAAACTAATTCCCTTTAAATGATATCTGGCAGTAATGTCGGGACGTTATCCCGACACATAATTAGTAATTTCCCGTAGATTTCATTATAATTAATACTTCTGTTTACAGCATGCATGCACTTTACTTGTATTATTGTGACCTTACATTTCTTTCGACACGTATGTTACTGTAATATACTCTGTTCGCTTAATATACATTTGTTAGATGAATTATTGTTATTTGATAGTTTCAATGAGTTTGGCAATGTAAAATAGAGAAAATAAGAATCGCTAAAGAAAGCCCAACACAGCAAAATTTAAAATGTTGCAGGCTCGGTTTGATTGAGCCTGTTCTATTAATAAGCTTAATTCCTTAAACTGACATGCAATTTTATCAATTTTTGAAGAGTTCAGTATAATTTGTAGGGAAATCAAGATGAAAATTCCAAAATCATTTGATACGGCAGGTTTGGCTGGCTCTATATTATTTTTATATTTTTGTCGAGTGCTAATATTTCGGCCCAAGAAGAAGATAAATTGTAACATTTTTTATGCCTGTAACGCACTTTCAATAGATTATCTTTTTAACAACACTGTTTGGATTTTAAGGGGAAAATACTTTCAAGACATTTCTAGCGGAAAACAGCTACACATGTAAATGGATTTATTCTTGTCTAAAATAAAATGCCGTCGGCTAATTTGTTCATCAATTTCCTGTAATTACGTTCTGCAAATTGGTTCTGAAAACATGTTTCTTATTTTCATTTGTCTAAAAACAACATACACAGAGGAAGTTAACTGTTATCTGTATCTCCATTTCAAGAAGTATTTTGTTATTTGTAAGAAGGATTAAGCTAATGCGTAAATTTATTTCCTTTGACACGAACCAAAATTATAAATTTTATCAACATAAGGGTAAAACATAGGAAAAGAAATCTAGTTTATATTTATTTGCATTCTACATTTTCAATAAAGTTAATTCCATTGAAATGATTGATAAATGTTTTCCTATAGGAATTGTAAATGCTGTCTTAATTGATGCTTTATAGACAATGAAGACTCAAATGAATATTTACATCTAGATATGTGCCATCACATTTTAAGTCAACATGGTCAAAAGTGTTATATATGCAATGTTATTCAATCGAGTTTTATGCTTGACGACTCTGGTAAATTTTGACGTCATTTACATTTACAAGTGATTATAGTGATATTACATGGCTATTTCTATTATATTACTGCGTTTTATCACACAAATATACATTCAATCATTCAAAATATTTTTTAAACCAAAACATGGATGACCATAATAAAACATAATTATATAAATGATAATTCCATATAAATTTTTCATGTTTTGAATGATAATATAAACACAAATGTAATACCAATATAATTTTATTCATATTGTGAAGTGCATAAAATTATAAACTTATTATTACAAATATTAACAAAAAAAATGTAATAACAATTCGACAATTTCGTTTGTTTATTTTTATGTCCATTCATAGATATTCGCAAGCAATTCAATTAAGATCTTTACAAAATGAAAAACATTTCCAGACAGATTGCAAATGCAACTCATTTTATAATCACAGAAAGATAATTTCTCCCGAATGAAGTAGATGAAAGTTAAAGCATTGTTTGCTTTCTTTTTGTCGCCAGATTGTCGAATACAAAGTTATGTTTACAAGCACAATTGAAATGTGATTAATTTTCGGCGTGCTGTATTGCTTGTATTGCAAAGCAACAAGCCACGTGAATGAGACAAGATTTATTTAAACATAAAAAAGAGGAAAAGAAATTTAAATTTCATATACGTCAATCAGGAACATATTATTGTTTTAGCGTTTTATTTACAACGTAAAACGTAGTTTAAAGAGAGAATGAATTAACAGAATGGTTAAATGTTAATCGGTTAAGGCACCAACACTTTTCTTCTACTGAATAAAAACCTTTCAAAAATAAATTGCAATGTTTATCGAAATCACCTTTGGCAGAATAGTTTCAGGTATGTTAAAGGTATAAAATTAACGGTTCAACATTATATTATAATAAAACAAATATAACATTATAAAAATAATAATCATATTTGGTCTTTTGTTTATGTTTCTTTTATTTCTCTGTCTTACTTACAAGCGTATAATTTAGAATTACATGTAGCACATGCTTAAAAGAAACTTTCATACAATTTATACATATCTTATTTTTCCATTTTCAAATTGTCTTTTATTCAAATTATTAGAATTAAAATGCTATGCAGTTCAGTATATTTGATGTTCTTCATACTTAAGTTTTTAACATGCTAGAGCTGGCTCAGTATTGTCCCTTAGATTAAAAGTGTTTTATTATCAGGAGTAGGGCAAAATCATCTATATATATAGATACTGAATTTGTGTCCGTAATAAGATGAAAACCTTATTCTTAGACTATTCCAGTCCCTTTAATCCTATCGTATTCCCAGTGCTTGCGATTTAAGCAATTTGCCATTTATGAAATGTATTCAGTCAAAGAAAAGTATCGTTACTTAATGATATTACGAAGACCGTGTGGATTCAAAATAATTAAGAATTACATTATTATATAGCCAAAGAGATTTACGAACTATTTAGGTATGCATAAATTCAAATATTTACAAAGTATAGAATTATATCTAATTAAAAGCATACGTTTTTTTAACATATGAATTCTACATTTTCCAATTGTATACAAGTATTTTTCTCTACACGTCATTAGAAGGGTCTTATTATCAATGCTAGAAAATTGTAAGTTTTAAGTAATTGTTCATAGTATTTCTATAAATCATCTCAATGACATAGATATTAGCTTTTCATTTACTTTTAAACATCTACTTGAAAAAAATATAAAAAATGTTGTTTAGAATGACATCTTAATGTTGGATAACCTTTATTGATTCCAGTTTTATTTGAGGCATTGTAACACCGCAAAACGTCCGTACCGCAAAACGTTCGCGTGTGAACGTTTTGCGTCGCATATCGTACACATGTGGACGTTTTGCGGTGCATATCGTACTTGGTACGTTTTGCGGCGAGAGTGTGTATTTGCGCCGCATATTGTCCACAATTTCTGTAGTAAAATATATTCACGAATACTTCAAGGACATTTATTCATCTTGAATTATAATTCTATTAGAGGTATTGCATTGAAATTGAATAAATGTAGATTACGACTTAATGTAAGACAGTACATCTTTGATCGACAAATTATCACCAAACGAAACTGTTGCAACAGCTTCAACATTTTTGGACAGACACTTGAATGAAGTTATGGGGTTTCCATGACTCGGTTGCTTAATCCTTAGGCCATGCAGTGATGGTTTGGCAACATATATAACAAGTAAAATATAATTACTAAACTGCATCCGCTTTGCCGCTCTATATTTCTTTCTTTCTTATACATGAAAATCTTTTCCATCAACGCCGTTTATCTTTTTTAAAGATATTTCTTGTAACTTGCTGTATTAACATATTGTCATGTGGTATGGTCTCCCTGGTTATGCTAAATTACGATGAGGAAGGTTTTCGGCGTGATAGAATCGTTAAAGGGTTAGATACCGTTATATACGGTTCTGTGGGTTGAGTCCCGTTATGGTTTCCTACAGAATAGTGTATCCCCGTATCGGGTCAGTAACTAACCCTGTAACTTTTAAAATATTTTCTCAAAGATGAGATTGTAATTTTTGAACATCATCAATATGTGGAAAAAAATAACGATAGTGCTTATTTCTGCTTGACGCAAATATTTTGAACTACAAATCTAGTAAATGCAAGTTTGAAATTGTCATAAAATATATCTTTGAAAAATGATTTGATCTATAGGTAAGCCGGAAAGTCCGTCCCTTTACTAAAACCGTATTATTTTATCGCCTAAAGAACAAAACGTTTTGCCTACAAGTTACATAGATAATATGTAATAGAGTATATTATAACAAACATTCTTC
Source organism: Ruditapes philippinarum (assembly GCF_026571515.1). NCBI lineage: Eukaryota > Metazoa > Mollusca > Bivalvia > Venerida > Veneridae > Ruditapes > Ruditapes philippinarum. The sequence goes on from NW_026859045.1 coordinate 284,516, forward strand.
CGCATAGGAAATGATGAAAAAGAAGTTCAATGTGTTCTATTGATAAAAAATAAAGCATATTTTAAAATATCGTAATGTAAGCGTTTTGTTTGAATGCCATAATGTAATTTTATAATTGAACAATGTAATTTTATAATTGAACAAAGCAAAAAGGTCATGGTCGCCTTATATCGCCCACCTGCCTATAAAGGCCCCACATGACAAGGGTAGATAGCATTGAATATTACAAATAAAAAGCAATTACATTTCATGTACTTGGTCAGAATCTGGGTAATGGATATCAGTACTCAATTCTACGTATGAAATGGTCATCAATATCCAAATATCTGTAAATGACAAAGATATGGTAATTTAAGCAAAATTCAAAAGTGACCTTGAGAACTAGGTCATTTCAAGGTCAATATTATAGCTGAACTATTCAAGATGTCCGTCTTGTCATAAATGTATGAATGACATCTGATCATTGATAAGAAAGAAATGGCAGTTTTATCACAATTCAATAATTTGACTTTAAAATATGTCTTTATTTTTATTATTCAAAGGCAAATTACTCTTGACATATTCAGTCGTTTTAGCTCATAAATGAACTTGATCGAGACCTTATTGTTATACATATTCTGTATAAAATACTTATAAAATAACAAGGTGATAATTAGTGCATTTTTGTAGTTGTTGTTTTTTTTTGGTTAGATTTAGCCTATATTCTAACTTTGTTGAGATTTTATGGTCATAGATATTCTGTTGAAAATTGTCAAGATTAAAGAAGAAATGAAAGCGTTGAAGTGGTAACAATGTGAAATATAACAGATATTGTAATTCAAGGACAGATAACTCTTGACATATTGCTTAGGGTATGTGGATGCTAGAGTGGTAACAAGCTAAATTTGGACGGACAGACAGACAGGCACATACTCAGGTGAGCTGAAATTAACACACAAACACTGGTCAAAATTAACGAAAATTATATAAACTTTAAAATATGGACGTTATACGGCAGGACCATGCCTTTTTGCCGCAAAATGTACGTCAGAAAAATGTGGACGATATGCGCCGCAAAACGTCCATATACGTACGTTTTGCGGTACGGACGTTTTGCGGTGTTACAAGGCATAACTAAATCTCCAGAGCAATGTGTCAGACTTCCCTAAATATTATGATTTACAAACAATACTTGCACTAGCAATAGTAAGGCCAAAGAGTTGGTAAATCTTTATAAGATCATTTTTATACAACGTAATGTTAAATGATCAAATCTTTCAATTAATTGAAATGCTACTGATTTAATTTTGATGACTGAGCAAACTATAAATAACAATGCAGATAAAAACGTTACATCTTTACTCGAATAATTGCTTCGATATTCCTACCTCACTTCACAGGCTATGAATATTATATATATTCAATCACATGATCATTTCTACCTTAAAAGGCAGAAAATTTGATTAATAATCCATCGATCGCAAATTCGATATTTCAGGACAAAATACCTCCAAGACTCCGACATTGAGATCACTGGTCAAATTACTCGCAATTCCGATACAGAAATTAAGTGGAATTATAAGTCTTTCAGGAGCGAAGAAATTGGAAATAACATGTTTATTACACACGAAAGTAGATCGTCTAGAAATGATCGCAAATGTGGTAAATTATGCATAAAAACAACATCAATAACAACAGAAATCATAAAACTCATTTTACAGGATTATACAAACTGTTGTTCTATCATAAAAAAAGCGGAATTGCTAAAGAAAGTCTGAAACTAAAGAATTAAAAATGGTATAGGCACAATTTGATTTTGCCTGTTCATAGGACTGGAAAGTGAAATTGACTGTCTACGCCCTATATGCACCGAATTTATCGGAATGCAACATTTAAACAATAAAACATGAAAATGGTGGCATTTTTAATTTAGAAACATCCGCAGATGTGTTCATACGGCGGTTATCATCGAACATTCCATGTGACACTTCCTGATATTCCATGATATGTGGCGCATGGTCCTTAAGTAAAATAATGCGTGTGCCATGAACGAGAAAACAATGCGCAACTCTAAGATTCTCTTATTTGTTATGAATGTATAAAATAAGTATGCATGTATATTACGTTCTTTTACGGTCTGTTAAACATTGCTTTACATTTCATGATCTCTATTTTACGATTGTTTATTTTAACACATTAAATAAATTTCAAATCTTAAATCAAAATCAAAAGGGATTACAAATGTATTATGGTAGGTTCAATATATATGATTTCCAAACGTCATGTGCTTATTGTGAATAAATAAATAATCATCTTTGTTTTAATATCCTTTTTAAAAATCTAGCAATATGTACTAAAATTGCGGAAACACCAATCAATAAAACACCCATCGACAAAGAACCTTTTTATTAATGGGATAACAATTTGAAAGTGTGAATATTTACACATACTTCTGTCTGCCTCTACTAACATTGTATTTATTACTAATAACAACATTTATTCAAGTTAACATGAAATGTGTGTAATAAAGGAAATTTGACTTGACTTGACTTTAAGAAGATTGCTTGTAATTTTTAAAACAAATTGATGGAAAAGACGACATGAACATTACAGAAACTGACAAATTTGTCATTTTTGCAAAATGTTGATAGCTCACTTTTTTTAAGACGTAAATATTTGGATGAAAGTAATGTTGCCAATAAGGATAAATAAAGAAACTTCACTCTGTATAAGGTACTTATAATTTACTTTTAGTGCTTAAAAATGTCTGAAAAATCGCTAACAAACTTTGGTCTGCAAAATTCAAAATTGTACCAGTTCATGTTAAATGTTGAATTCTGCTAAAGCCGGTGCTAGGAGGCGTGGACGGTAGTTTTCACTTGACAGTGTCGTCCATGAACAGGCTCAATCAAACCGAGCCTGATACATTTTCAATTTTGCCGTGTTGGGCGTTCTTTAGGGATTCTTATTTTCTCTATTGTACCGGCACATCAGAGTTGTTTGTGCCGTGTGGAGGCTGTAAAAAGTCGCCTTGTACATTCAATCAGAAGTGTTATATTTCCGATCCTTAAAGATCGTTCGTCACGACATTATTGTTGTGCTTGCGGTAATTTAGTTCTTTCTATTCGGCCATTTTCTTGTTGGGTGGTTCCTGTATTCCTCACTTGAATACTGTTGAAACACCCTAAGGATATGTGGCCTGCTTTTTAAATTTGTCTTTTGACGTCTTATCTGTGATATGCAGGCTTCATAACCTCTAATCGCCTTTCAAAATTCCATTTTATTTAGTTCCGCCCATTTTTTTCTCGTTTAGGGCACACGCATATTTTTTACTTGGGGACCATATGCCGCTTTTCATGTAATTGCACTTACGTGTCACATTGAAAGTTCCATGATAACCGCCATATGAACACAATTGCAGATGTTTCAAAATTCAAAATTGTACCAGTATATGTTAAATGTTGAATTCTTGAATGCTTAAACCGGTGCTAGCGGGCGGGGACGGTAGTTTGCACTTGACAATACCGTCTATGAACAGCCTCAATCAAACCAAATCTTCAACATTTTCAATTGTGCCGTGTTGGGCTTTCTTTAGGGATTCTTAATTTTCTTTATTCTATAGTAACGATGACCGGATTTGTTAATTAAATTAGAAATGCCAAACATTAGGGATATATTTTATATATGCTATACAAAGTCACAATTGTTATTATTATTATTTTAGATTGTGTTTTGATGAACATTTACTAGACAAAACTTCAAACTCACGTCTTTGAATGTTGATAATTAGTTTCATTGCGATTCAATTCAAATAAATTTTCAGAAAAAATCCACAACCTGCAATTATGAGTTTATTAATTACAACGCTGGTTATCGATCGGTTCTTTTACGCTTGAACACATTAAAGATTTGCACATCCTAATTAGTAAATTAAACCCTTTTATACGATAAGCATCCGATAGCTCAAGTGCTTAAATGTACCGTATTTGTCTTATGAACTGTTTGAATAAAACGACTTTAGTTGTATTAAATTCTGATTACTTATTTAAGAGATGAAGTTCACATGAATAGGCTATGGCCGTAATTTTGACACAAATAATTACATGTAAATTCAATACCGTTTATGAAGTGAATTCAACTTATGCAACTTAGAAATAATATACATATATGAATAATAATAAGAATGTTATGTTTGTATATATATGGTAAGATTATTCACCGAATTCATGATATTATGACAATTCTGTCGCACATAACAACAATGAATTATTACCCTGTATTAAAGTGGTATCCCTTTCCCCTTACAAAAACGAGATATTGAATATGTTTGTCTTGATTTATTTCCTATTTGCAGGCAATAACACTTGGAGATAACCGGTATTATAATTAATCGCGTTAAAGTAATGTGTCTGATGGAAACGTTTCTGTGCAGCATTTGCAAGAAATAATCATATTACATAAGACTAAATATGATAAATCACGTTTTATGTTTCAATAACGGTTGACCGTATTTTATCAAAACATAATAATGAAGTGAGTTAGGGATATCGAAGCACTTGACATATGACTAATTTCTATGAAGATATTTGCTAGACGTTGTTTTGTTATTCTAGTTGCTATTTATCAGCTGTCAAATAAGTCAAACACATCCGAACAAAAATATGCTTTTTGAACAAAAAGAACACGAGCGTGTCAATAGTCATGTTCTATGTTCCTGCAATATCTAAAATACCTGATACCAAATCATTGCATCAAGAATACCAATAGCATTTATTTATTATTTATATAACCTCTTTAAATGAATCATCTACCTGTTGTTAATGTAACGTTTCTAAAACTTTATTAATTCAAAAATTACACTTGAAGTTTAAATTGTCTTGTTCAAAAGCTTCTTTCTTCTTTAAGAATAAACAACGTCATAATGAATCAGTTTCGCAATAAATCTAATTCAATGATTGGTGTGAGTCAACAAATTTCCGGCCATATACCTTGTCTTGTTGTTTGGCGTTTTAACAAGTCGACTTTTGAAGATTTAGTATCATAAATTGTATTGGACAACGTGCATTTTCCCAAACAATTTTGCATCACTTTTTGAGAAGTTTCAATAAATTTCAAAATTGATATTAATATACAGTAAGCTTAAGCAATTGCTTATACAGACCCTTAACCACAGCCCTGTTAATCCATTATTCATACAAACATGTTTATGTTTCAATAACAGAATCAAACTTAAATTAATTTTACAATCAGTTGCATTTCTCTTTTCCTTTTTTTTACAAACATATTTAAAAAATAGCAAGAATAAAGATAGATTTGTCTAGCACGTTTAAAAACTTAATAAATAAAAACAATCATAGTGTGCATCAAACTTCATTGATATGTACTACTATGCGCGAATGAGTAAATAATATTTTCATTTCATCTTGATGCTCGATAACCAGGCAGATATTTGGTGAAAATCATTCATGTTTCCATTTTATCAAAAGACTTGAAATATAAAGTGTAATATCTGATATTGTCCCAGTATCACAAGCTAAATTTGTAATCAGTCAAAATGACTTATTAATGGAAACATCTTGATATGTTGCTTGTTCACAGACACTCCCTGTCGTATTTGATTCAGTAATAATATATTAAACAAGGAATATGTCTAGTTTTAACTATATAACAGGCATCAGAACTGTCATGACTTACTCTATATGTTTGGCTTCCGACAAAGAGTGAATTATCCGATTGAGGAGATGAACACATTTACAAGATTCGTGTTTTATTAAAATCACTAGATGTCAATAGTGCCTTTTCTCATTTTTTAAAAAATATATAACTCTTAAAAAAACAATCGTTCGAAGAGAATATGAGGATGTTAAAGTAATATTATTACAGGAATCCAGTGATGGAATTATAAATATGTTTTACATCTAAAAGGAAATGATTATCATTTTTGTTTGTTTGTTGTTTTTTATTTCAATTTTTGTTGTTGTTTTCTTGTTGTTGTTTTTTTTTCATTTTTACTTTTGAAAGATATATTGGTGAATATATGAAACTTAAAACTATTTTGAATTTCAAGCTGCGAATAAGTAGTTTAAGGCGAGTATGTTACTAGTCTTAACGTTATAACAAATTTTCATTTTGACAATGAGTCAATCTTTTATAAGGGGCATCCGTGGCCGTGTGATTAAGGTCGTTGACTTCAAACTACTTGTCCCTCACCGCTGTGGGTTCAAATCCCGACAGGGTCTGTGAATTCTTTCATTAGAGGAAGCTATCTAGCCAGCTTACGGAACGTCCTACTAAAGTGCCCGTTCGTGCCTGAAAAAATGCACGGAAGGACACCTGAGGTCTTCTTCAACCAGTAAAGCTGAAACGTCCCCATATGACCTATACTGTGTTGGTGTGACGTACAACTCAATCAAACAAACAAAACAAACAATCTTTTGTAATGTATATTATATATAATGCAACAAAGCTGTTTCTCAATATAGGTAATTTATTAGATACAAAGGGCTTTCAATAACTATTTACCATTGTGTTTCATATATATATAACTACGAAAGTAAGAACAAAAAGCATGGTCTAGCACGTTAAGAGACTTAATATACAAATACAATCATAGTGTGACTCAAACTTGATTGGTACGTACTACTATGCGTAAATGAGTAAATAATATTTTCATTTCATCTTGATATGCCAAGACGTGCACAGATGTAACATGAATAATTTCTGTTTGTTACTTGACTTATTACATCTTACCAGCTTTTAAGACGTAATATGAAAGGCTTTCATTACAAATGATTCATCCTATTGTGTATGTCCAGCACGTATGTATCGAAGGTTAGTTTCAATATCTTTCTAATTAGATATATTTGCTTGTACATCTTATAAACTAATTTGTTTTTGTTGATATCTCTCAATAGAGTCGGGGGGGGGGGGGTGTCATTCTCCTGATGATTAATTTCCGGTATACTTCATCTATAACGAATATTTTAGCTTACACCATGCATGCACCGAACGCTTATAATTGGGACATTGCGGTACTGTCACCACATGTGTTTAACAATTCTGAGATGCTTTGAGTTGCATGTATACAAAGCTTTTTATTTATGCTTTTGCATCAGATTCTGTACAATGACGCCATTCTGTATTTAAAGTAATGATATTAGAATATTAGAACAATCTATAAGAGGCCCTTTCAACTGGACTTCAGTGCTTAAGGAATTGTTCATATTTAAGGCGGGTTTGCAACATTTAAGTCAAAGTACTTTATAAAATGATGCTACTTCTGCTAGAGTTGGATACACTGTTAATATTTAAATGGTGACAATGGAAAGGGGAGAGAACGTTAATTGCGTGCTACATATCACACTAATTATGATATCTAAGCAGCTGGTGGAAATTGGAAATTTCTTTAATGTATCTGTTTACCTTCTCGTTTTTAGAAAAGTCTATTAAAAGTTTCGGCGATGTTAAGATCGAATTTTGAAGTAAGTCTTCAAACAGGAAAGAGTCGGTCACCAGGGTAACCCAGCTATTTGCTGATGACTGTTTTTTGTGTTTATTAAGTATGACCAGATATTTAAAAAAATAAAATAAAGTGATAAATTGAAATGTGAATGTACTTTTATTGAAGGTTTTTTTTATTAAAGATATGTTTAAAATTATAAAACAAAGTTTGATATTATTATATCGTTTGTTTTTTATTTCTACCGTTTTTCTCTACATGGAAGTGCATGGCTGCCATTCGTGGCAGTCGATAGATAAGATTTCAACTTTCATGCGTGCATATATATGTACAGCAACATTTAAGATGGACAAGTCATCACATAATAAATTATGAATATAAGCCAAATAATTCAAGGGGGCTTGGTCTCATACCTCGCAAATTATTATAATGATTAACAGTTTTAATATAAATTTAAACAAACTGTGTCAAACTAGAATAATGACCCGTTTGAACATTTTAATTTTGTAACAGTGCATATGAGTTTAAGTATTTCCATAAGAACTGTCCATATCCCTACACCATGCATATTAAATTTATCATTGATATCCATTCAATAAAAAGCTTTTAGCAAAATAAGATATTTCTTGCGGATAAAATCTGGAAAGATTTACGTAATCTCGTCTGAAATTCAATGCTGTTGGCAAATTTGTTCATCAATGTTCTGTAATTACATTTTGCGAAACAAAATTTCTGACATTTTCTAAAACCAACATAAACTAAACACGTACTCTTATGTCCCATACCTTATTATTTTATAAGAGGACGGTGACCAATGGGTAGTTTTAAGAACTTTGCCATTAAATAAAAATACAAAATTTATATTAACGAAAAAGCATTACATTGTGATTGAACAATTATATAATATGTTATGGTTTTGGAAGTTTAATTTGTAGAATAGAGACTCTAATTTATTAATAAAATAATAAATAAAGAATAATTACAAAATTCAGCAATTTGTATGTCTGTACGAATCGTAGATTTATCAACGTAGTTGCGAATCCGGTTGCGGGCATACCAGTCAGAACAATACCAATACAAATGCAATCTTCCTTCATACATCTGTTTTTACCTTACAGTATATACTTGTAGAAGCACAGTATAACTATTCTAAAATTTTAACATGAATTAGCCCATGTAATGTTAAACTTAATATATTAGTATTTGTTTCAGAACAGGGCTTTGTAATATATGAGATAGTTAAAAAATACTTCAACACAAAAATAATTGCCAGCATAATATTGTAAGGGGTTTATTTCTTTACCAACTGTCAATTGTCTTATCAACACAACAAGGTAATTATGAAACTATATTTTGTGATTGGAAATTATGCTTCGAAAATACATGTATAAGCTAAAATCGTACAAATTTGTCTTAATACAGAGAATTGTTTAAAATGCTTTAGTCGCATTCAAACCAGCAGTACAGTATTTATAAAACAATGTCAGTGACCTAACAGGCTATCATTTGGAAAGGAAATCTTCTCTTAGGGAAATTAGAAAAACATCAAAATAGAATTAAGTGGGATTATGCCTAGAATAAATTCTCCGTCTAAAAACTAAGATGTGTTTGACATTCTTAAAGAATACGAATGAAAGAATGTAAAAGCAGGAATGTGTTTTGATATGATATATAACCAGAGATGATTCAACGGGCATATGGTTAAGGAAATTCATCACTTGTGTCTAAAATCAACATAAAAAAACACGCACCCACACACACAGGTTCACACAGTGATAATTCACAGTAATGGACACGAATAGAAAAGAAAAAAACAAGAGCAATGATGAAGAGCGTTAAAATGCTTGGTGTTTGCTATTTAAAGGAGACAGCACAAAATGTATGTCAAATTCGAAAGAAAAATCACTTTAAAATTTGTACTTAAACTACGCTGTATTACAATTGTTGTAGAAAAACATTTTCAATTTGAAAGATACACAATTTTATCAGGAAAATATACATTTGATTAAAAAGTAGCAGCACATTTGTCTTACGTATAAATTGTAATGAAACACTAAATAGTTTATTTGCGTCATAAGTGTATCTGAGAATTATCCCACCTTGAGGTTAATGGTTTGCCGTTAAGAGCTGACACATTGTTTTTATTTTTCAGTCACCGTTTATCCCTGTGTTTCTTAAAAGGCTACTAAATGGGTTCGAATTACTGGAGTTTATTATACATATCCTTGCCCAAGCAGGTGAGGTGGTTTTGAAACCTTGTATTGCTTAAAATTTATATCACCTAAGATGAGCCAAAATCATCTTTTCTGTTTCTACCCTATGAGAACTACACAGTGTTGTTATAATTCATGTTAACGAATGAAACACACTCCTGAACAGTAATCAGTCCAAGTTCAGCAATTTACAGTATCTATGAATCAATAGTGTTTTTCAAATATTTCTAATTCAGCTTCTAAAAACATGAAATTAAATTGTGTTTGTATCTAACTTTTGTTGTAATTGCTTTTTTTAAGACCGCGCATGTCTTGAAGACTTTGTGTCTCTGACCAATTTGGCAAAGCAACAGCCAATTTTAATAAGTTTATGATTTCTTTCACTCTGTTCGATTATAGATTTATTTTAGGAATTTTTATTAAAGAAGCATTATCTAGAAAAAAAGTGATGGTGAACTATATGTGTTCTTTATATAGTCAATAAGTTTAAACATAGGACCTTTCCATTTAGTAACCTTAATATGTAAAATCTTTTCTTTCAGGTTTTCCCAAATTGATCAGTTTGTGTTAAACTTACAATATGCATTTTCTTTGTTAAGATGCTTTTATCTGTTATGGTAGTTATATCCGAAACTCATATTTTGCTTTAATGGTTTGTGATAACCTTTACACCCACGAACATTAATGTAGAGTGGAAAGGTTTTGAAACTGTGAAATTTTGAAACCATTATTAAGTTTAAATAATGACAACCTACAAGTGTTTTATCATCCGTTTCACATTATCTATGAAAATCATTACAGTTAACTACGTCGAAATAATTCAAGCAGAACAAAAATACTCACAGCTGCTAGACGTGTAAATCACTAATACATCATGTACATAGTTTGTGTTCTCGACAAAGTTGTTCGAAGTCAAAGTAAAAAATCTTTTAAACCGTCTAGACTTCATAAATATAATATTGGAAATATTCAATTACTTCAATTATTTCAATGTCTTGGAAATCTGATATGAAACAAATCTTTATCATGATGCATGCATATTCTTAATTGATAAACATATTTTATATAGGCCGATAGTCTAAGAAAGCATTATTTGTAAGCACGAAACAGATGAGTATTAAACCATTTTTGATTTAATTCCATCTCTATAAACTCGCTCTAAACATTCAGACTGCCATTTTATAAACCAAAATATTTTATATATTTATTCATTAATTATTTGCTAAAAATATTTAAAACTAGTTAAATAAACGTTTTGAAGTAAAACAATAGAAAATTTCATGATGAGGATAGACCTTTTGTCTATAATTAAATATACCATCACCTATATCAACTACGATATGTTCAGGATAAAAAACAAAAACAATACACTGTTCGTTGTTTGGACAATCCGATAACTTACATGTATCAGTCATTGAATTAAGGTCAAATACGAATTCTTTTAACGGTCGCATGTTAGTCTAACTATCACGTCAAATAATTTCCTGTCTTCGAAATGACCGATTCACTGTTGTCAAACTTTCTAACCCAATTATGCTTAATTTACACGTAAGTTTTGTTAATTCCTCAAGTCCATTTGCATCAGGAAATATGTATGCATGTCCTCGGAAAAGAGTATAGTCATCTTATTTATAAAAACCGAATTATCCAATTCGTTTATCTTATAATTTCAAAAAATCATACATAATTATTGTAAGGTTATCAATTATTGCTAGTTTAGCAAAATATGCCAAACATTTGCAATGCTCTTTAATTGAATTCCTTTAACAATAATATACTTACCATTTACTAAGAAAAAAAAAAGAAGATTGTTCAGCGATATTGTAATAATGCCGTCGCATATAACAAGAATGACTTATTACCCGGTATTAAAGTGGTATCCCTTTCCCCTTACAAAAATGAGATATTGAATATGTTTGTCTTGATTTATTTCCTATTTTCAGACAATAATACTTGGACATAACCGGTATAATAATGTATCGCGTTAAAGTAATGTGTCTGATGGAAATGTTAATGTGCAGCATTTGCAAGACATATCTTAATTGTTAAGGACTAAATATGATAAATCACATCTTATGTTTCACTAACGAATGACAGTATTTTATCTAAACATAATTCTGTAGTGAGTTAGGGATATCGAAGCACTTGACATATGACTAGTTGCTATAAAGATAATTGCTTGAAGTTTTTTGCTAAAGCACAAATATGCCTATTAAAGAAAAAGAAGGAAATGCCGATATTTACTATCTATGTTTTATTTATCATTTTTATCATTCACCTCTTTTTTTATGAAGTTTACACCTGTATTTTGTGTAACGATTTAAGGACTTTATTAATGTAAAGATTACATTAATAAAAAGTTTAAGTATTCTTTGTGTTTTGTCTAAAAAGGCTTCTTTCTTCGTAACAAGGAATCTTTGTCGAGAAAATTATTCATATTACCAAATTACTAAATGACTTTAAAATGAAATATCTGATATAAGCATCTACTACAAGCTCATTTTGTAATCAGTCAAAGTTACTTATTAATGGACAAATGTTGATAGGTTGCTTGTTTACAGACAATCCCTGTCACAGTTAATTCAGTAATAATAAATTAGACAAGGAATGTTTCTGTTTTTAACTATATAACGGCATTCAAAACTGTCATGACATAGTCTGTATGTTTGGCTTCCGACGAAAAGTGAATTATCCGATAGAGAAGATGAACATATTTACAAAATTCATGTCCAAAAGGGTAGGATTATTGTTATTACTAGATGTCAAATTTTTTCCAATAATTTAAATAATTTATATTATTTTTTAAAGAAAGGATATGAGGATATTAAGTAATATTATTACATTACTTCAGTGATAAAATTATAAATATAGTCTAACACATATATAAACACAATGCAACTGTAACTGTAAGATGAAAGTGTGCATCAATCAAACATAATTGATATCTACAACTCTGCGTTTATGTAAGTTCAAGTTACCCTTCCTCAGATATTTCACCTTTATAATTATGTCAAATTTTGTTTTTTACTTGTCTTCTTAAAAGAACAGCTTTTAGGACGTTATATGAAAGCATTTTCCTTCATATGAAATATCCTGTATTGTATGTACATCACGTTCCTATCCAAGGTCCGGTTCAGTATCTTGCTAATTAAGCATATTCACTTGAACCTCATGCAAGCAAAGTAATTTGCCTTTGATGTTATCTCGCAGTAAAATACAGTCGGAGCGTTATCCTGACACACTAATTAGTAATTTCCCTTGGACTTCATCTATATCGAATACTTCTGTTTACACAATACATGCACTTTACGCTTATTATTGTGACATTGCAGTACTGTCACCACATGTGTTTCTCGCCTTAACAATTTAAGATACTTTATTCTTATCAGAAAACCTTTTCATGATTGAAAAAGTTTGAGAATTTTAGTTATACACTTTATGTACCATATATTCATCCGTTGGCATCTTTACATACTGATGAGTATGCTTTCAAACAGAACATATGTTGCAGATATAAGTAAGCTATACATGTATAAAACAAGTTATAATAAAGAACTCTTTGTTACAAATTTATTAAGAAAAGGCATTAAGTGTATGTAGGAGCAAATACCAATATAAAGCTAAAGCTGAGTATATTACCATAGAAATTGTTTTCATACTTTTGCTTTTTGTATCAGATTCTCTATAATGATACCATTTTGTATCTGAAATAAATGATAATGGGACATCTATAAAAGAGCCCTATCAACGAAAGAAGCGTTCATTTTTCAAGAAGGATTTGCCACATTTTGTCATAGTACTATATACACGGATGCTTCTTACGTTAGATACACTGTTAATATTTACATCGTGTAAGTGTTAAGGAGAGAGAATGTATATTATGTGCTACATATGACAATAATCAATATATGATATCGTAAGCAGGCATGTGAATCCTTTACATGCAATGATTCTTTAATGGACATGTCTAGGCTTTTGATTTTGAAATAGTCCATTCACAGTTTCGGGGATGTTTACATCGAAGTTTGAATTAAGTCAGTAAACAATAACGAACAGGTCAGGCTGGCTTAGCTATGAACTCCACTGTGATGAATAGCGTGTCAAATGTCGGCATGAACACTTAAAACAGAAAGATGTACAAAGAGGAATGTAAAAAAAAACATATTAAAAACGCTTAAAGTCTTTTTTGTGCTACTTAGTCCGACTTTAGTGTAAAGCGTTGGAAATATTTTCAATGTTGGGTTGGGTCATTTTTTACATTTAGAGAAACTAAACTTGAAAAACGGAGGAAGCGAATGAACTGAAATTTTGCGAGCAAGTAATCGGTACAGACCTTCATCAAATGGTTTAATATTCATTTAAAAAAAGTATTGCCATTTTCATGTCAAACAACTCTAGTGGAGTCCTTTTAAGTTTTGTGATGAACAGTTATGACAAGAAGAATAATCTGATGTATAAAATCTGAATGTACTTTTATTAAAGCTTGAATTATTATAAACGTTTAAAAGTTTAAAATGAACTTTAATGTAATTATATCTTTTCTTTTATTTCTACCAATTTAGCTCCACGACTAAGTATCTTGATGACGTCAAAATAAGAATTGGTCTTTCAAACAAGTATATCTCTGTACAGCAAAACAACAGATGGACTAGTCATACCATAAATGGTTATTAATAAGCTAATAAAACAAAAGAGTGCTGTAAAAAACAAACCTCGGCAAAAATTTAGCCCCAGTACATATACATTTTTTTTTAAAGTATTTCAATACGAAATAACTGCACCAATTCCTACAGCATACATTTTAAATATATCATTGATATCCATTTAAAAAAGCTCTCAACTAAATAAAATATTTCTAGCGGAAAAAATTTTGGAGAGATTTACGTTATCCTGTCTGAAATGAAATGCCTTCGGCTAATTTGTACATCAATATTCTGTAATTACATTTTGTGGAAAAGTATTTCTGGTATTTTCTAAAAACAACGTGAACTAGACTAAAAGCAGAAATGTGTTGAACTTAAGGGTTGAGACATTAATTCCCTTTTCAACCACCGTTTACCCATGTGTATTTGTAAGAGGCGACTAGGTTGCAATTACTGGTGTCTACACATCTTTAAGCTCCAGCAGGTGTGGTGGATTGACCACTGTTGTTTATAAAGTACGAAAAAATCATGTTTCATAATCATGAAAAAGAACGAAAAATATTGAATTTCCTGAACGTTAATCAGTCCCTGTTCAATGTTGTCTCACAATTTACAGTATCTAAGAAACAATCATGTTTTTTTAATCCAGCTACTTATCACATGAAATCAAATAGTGTTTCTAGTTAACTTTCTTAAATGCCTTGTTTAAGACCACTCATGTCATTCATTAGATCTCTGACAAATCTGGTAAAGCTTTATCAGCAACAGCCAATTTTGAATAAGGGTATATTTCTTTCAATCTATTTTATTAGAGATTTATTTTTGAAAAAAGAAGCACTGTCGCGAAAAGGTGATGGTGAATTATACGAGTTCTATATGTAGTAAACTACATGGTGTGGTTAAAATATAGAGTGTCCCATTTGTAGTAATCATGTTTGTACCTTAATAATTATGTAAAATCTTTTCATTCAGGATTTACCAAATTGATCAATTTGTGTTACAGTATGAATAGTCATTGGTACGATGTTTATATCTTTATGTTAGTAATGTTAGTGATGAAGGGTTTCGGAACTGTTGAAATTTAAACACCATGATTAAGTTTAAATACTGACAACCTACAAGTGTTTCTTCAAACGTTTTACATTATCTATTGCATTCATTACAGTTAACTACTTGTAAATAATTCCATGAGAACAAAACATATTCACAGCGGCTAGACGTATAAATAACTAATACATAGTTCGCGTTCTCGAAAAAGTTGTGCTAAGTCAAAGAGAAAAATCTTTTATACCGTCTAGCCTTCATAAATATAGTCTTGGAAATATGCAATTACTTCAATGTCTTGGAAATCTGATATGAAACAGATCTTTATAATTGGTGCATGCAAAATTCTTAATTGACAAACAAATTTGTTAAAATCCTATAGTCTGAAAGTGAATCATTTAATAAAATAATAATGTTTTGATTATCAAAACCATTTTTTGTTTTAATTTCATCACTATAAAGTAGCTCTAAACATCCAGATTGTCATTTTATTTACCAACACGTTTATTTAATGATTTATTCATTCATTTAATTATCTATTTATTTTATTTATAAGACGAAATGATCAAAAACTAAAAGTTATTTATAGCGCTCGGAAATAAAGAAATTCGAATAATTCTGGGTTAGGCTAGACCATTTATTAATCATTAAATGTACCATCACCGAATATGTTCAGGATAAAAAAGAAAGACAATAAAGCAATACACTGATCGTTGCTTTGACATTTCGGTAACTTACATGTATCTGTTATTGAATTAAGGTCAAATACGAATTCTTTTAACGGTCGCATGTCTGTCTAACTATCACGTCAAACAATTTCCTGTCCTCGAATTAAACAGCAAAATGACCGATTCACTGTTGTCAAACTTTCTTACAAAACGCCAAGATCTAATTGATCTGATTGTTTTCAGAGGAAGTGTTTGCATGTACAAATCGGATTACCTTGTTTCCTTACTTCAAAACACGAGATCAAATGTTGTGAAGACAAACGGAGCAATGTCGCTTGAAATGATTCGATATAATTGTTTGTTCATGCGTCATTACAAACCAACTCTAACTCTGTAACATATAAAAATATGATTGCACAAACCCTGACATCATATAGTTTTTTGGCTCTATTGTCTTAATCTAGAAATCACTTCTACAATTTGTAATAATTACCTTTGGTTGGTTTAGATGCACCTTCAACGCTGAATAGATTAAAACTATATTATGTTTAGGTTTGAGAGGAAAGATCAAACAGTCTTGAGACACCATAAGTAAATTTATATTATAATGCAGAAAAGCTTGAAAATGTGATCGCATACTTAGAATATTAAGTAATATGTAGTTGATATAAATTCAGCACGGCTATCATTGTCATTATGTATTGTAACAATTCAGATTCTAATCAGTATATTTTCGCCGATCTCAGTACTTACTATCAGGCTGACATATTCAAAATTTGCAAATATTAAATGAAATGACAAGAAAAGAAAATTATTTTCCACAAATTACCGACGTTTTCAAGTATGACATGAATTTATTTTTTCTTACAACATTATGCATATTTTACATGTATAGTGTTTTGTAAAATTTAAGTCTATTTGATATCAGAAGTATGTCCATGCATGTCCTTGTGAAAAAAAGGATCTTATCAACAAAAAAAAAAAGAAAAAAAACACAACAAAAAACACAAACAAAAACGATTGTCACGAATTTAAGGCTATTCTAGCCTTATTACACAAACATTGCAGTTGTGAGGTAATCGATTACATAGTAGTTTTTAACAGGAAACAGCCCAATAATTAACAACACTCTTCTTAATTGAAATTGCTTTAACAAATAAAGGTCCACCGTTTACGCAGACTTCTCTAAAAAGGAAAAGGACATTCACAAACTGCGTGAATACTTGCATATGGCATGCTGAAAAAAGAGCTGTGACCTCTAGTGATGGCAAACAAAAAAATAATTCGATTCGTTTATTGTAGAGCACAAATCTCTACATGTGCAATAACGTCAGCTACACAATCTTACGCCAACTTACCGGTCAGCTAACCAGGCTCAATATATCCGACTCTGCAACATTTTTTTTAATTTCTTCAGTCCCCGGTGAACTTTTATGACTACGTATTTCTCTCGTATTATCCCAGAAAACCAAAACAAACAAAAAATAATTGAAATTGTTGTATTTGTTTTTACTATTTAAAATGCATAGCCTAGAGTGAACAAACTCTGAAGAGTAAAAAAGGCTACATTGATGAAACGTATCAAGTTTGTACTTTTAGAAAGCAATTATATAACATTCACAGGAACAAAACCGTTTGATATAACTACGTGTTGTCGACGGAGATCCTTAATTACCCGGAACAAAATAATTATATTGGCAGTTTACATTTTACGACGCGGAACAGAGGACACTGTGATTGAAAAATAATAGCATTGAATCCGGCATCTATAGCGCGGGCTCTGTGTGCCCCTCATCACCGAGCAATAATATTCAGGCATACATATTATTTAATCTGTTAGAATTTACAATTCTATACAAAGAATATAATTGTACAAAATGTTGTGATTTTCGAGAGAGATCTTAACACAAACTGGAATATATCGCGGTTTGTCCGCCTAGCTAAAATGTATATAATAACATTACTCCGTTTTTATTCTTCCGCAACACGTGACAAGATACATTTCCCAAAATGTCATTGTGTAAAAGTTCTTAAAAATTATCATATGTGTTTCGTTCAGGTTCAAACGCCCACAAATGTAATATTAACACTATAAACACCTGTCAACCAACATATAAATGACAAAATTTTAAGCTCACACTCTGCTTTTTCATACATCTGCACTCACCTTCAAATTCTTTCAAATTAGGGCGAATTTAAAAGAATTGAGCAAATCAGGAACCACAAAATTGTTAACGTAATTTTCTTATTTAAAAAAAATGAAAACCCATAGTAAACCCTTTGTAAAAAAAAATTAGCATTCTTCATATGAGTTGTAAAGAACATTACATATATGATAACTTGTTTAACATTTCGACGAGTTAGCACTTGCTTGATCATATTTCGGGTCAGCAAGGATAAACTGCTTCCGTTGTGACCGTTATCTTATCCATCATCTCTTGCCAGACCATTTACCGTTGTATGATGTGTTGTTATGTTACTCTTATAGGAGCCGCTCATTACAACCCCACCAAAACCAACATAATGCCGTTTTGCGGACCAGTCTGATTCAGAGATCTATTGGCTGTGCTATCAGTTATCATATCTATGTTATAAGTTTTGTAGGCAAACAGCATGATCCTGTTCAGACCGCGCGGATGCGCAGGCTCGCTCTTACTCCGACTCCATGTGGTCGCAAAAACGTAACTATGTTGCGTCTTGTCAAGACGCGGCCCTTCATTATGTAAAAATTTTGTTTCAAAACTCAAATGATAATAACATAGAATAACTAGACTTATTATAAACATCGTCGAAAAGTTATATTTTACCGCGCTATAGGAAGGATTGTTTAAAGACTTTTTGTATGTGTTTATGATCGGTAATTCACCTATGCTTTTTTTAACTTCCGCAAGCAAAAGATGAATAAAAGCCAACTTAATTAACAAAGTACATCACACATGTACGTTTTCTAACTATCAGGAAACAATCAGAAAAGAAATAGGACTTCACTATTCATTACATTCAGTTTGCCTTGATTTAACAATATAAGTTGTTATGATATAACTTCTATATAGTGATTATCTGTTTCTGACAACAATACAAGTTTATCAAAAAGCTTAGATAATTACAGAAAGTACATAAATCTTTGACCGTTTCCTGTTGTCATACCACAAGGAAATAAAACAAGAAAATGTTTTGTAATTTTTACAAAATTTGATTTGAGTTCTCTGCGAAGAATGAGAGATAGTTGAGTTTTATATCATATAAAAATCTTTATACTTTTCAAAGTGTCCTTTATATCACCCATATGGATATCTATTTAGCATGCTTCAGAAGTGTCAAATCCTTTAACAGCAAAAAAAAATATGCCGGTTTGTTTGCACCTAGTTTATCAAATGTTTTTAAATATCGCAGAAAACATGTGCAGAGTTCGTTACCATCAGATTTGCCTGTACTAAATAAACTACAGGTACGTTGTATACCATCAGATTTCATGATACTTTAGTAATTGAAACAGTTGTCAATTTTAAAACATTAAGTATCTTAAAAATATAAAACACATATACTGCCTGTCGCCAGAACCGGCACTTTTCTAGTCGTTTTTCTAAATTAAGATACATTATAACGGACAAATGTTAAAATAAAATGTATAAAAGACGAATCCGAACTGAGTAAGCGAGGCTGAATTAATGAACGTATGTCATTGCAACCAGTTAAAACAAATATTCATATCATTGTGAGGTTATTTTTGTTATATGATAATCTTATTCAAAAGTGTTTATTACTCATCAGAATGTATTCAAATTTTAATAATAACAACTAGGGAAATTTGGTACACTACAGTACAGTACTAGCTCTACTGTTGACAATTCATTTCTAATTTAAATAACAAATACCGAACATGTGCGGCAGTATGTTCGTTCCATTTGAGAGACAACGATCTGGCTTTTGCTTAGAAGTGTTTGTCTTGAGATGAATGTGATGTAAAGACTTTTTTGGGGGAACCATTAACGCTTTTACTGTTATTGCTTTATAAAGGGATTTTTTTGCAGATATTGCACTCTTATTCTATAACACATGTGTTTAATAATTTTTAAATATGCAATAATAAGCCTTTGTACTATGTTTCTACCAATATTAAATGTTATGTTAATTTTTTGTATGTATCAAGTTGTCATTTATTGTGAATTGATATGAAAATTAATTTTTTTCTTACTTTGAATTTGAAAAAAAGAAAGTTATCATGATTGTTTATGTAGTCTAATGGGACATCTATAAAAGAGCCCTATCAACGAAAGAAGCGTTCATTTTTCAAGACAGATTCGCCACATTTTGTCATAGCACTATATAAACGGATGCTTCTTACGTTAGATACACTGTTAATATTTACATCGTGTAAGTGGTAAGGAGAGAGAATGTATATTATGTGCTACATATGACAATAATTGATACATGTATATGATATCGTAAGCAGGCATGTGAATCCTTTACATGCAATGATTCTTTAATGGACATGTCTAGGCTTTTGATTTTGAAATAGTCTATTCACAGTTTCGGGGATGTTTACATCGAAGTTTGAATTAAGTCAGTAAACAATAACGAACAGGTCAGGCTGGCTTAGCTATGAACTCCACTGTGATGAATAGCGTGTCAAATGTCGGAGTGAACACTTAAAACAGAAAGATTGTACAAAGAGGAATGTAAAAAAAAATTATTATTAAAAACGCTTTAAAGTCTTTTTTGTGCTACTTAGGTCCGACTTTAGTGTAAAGCGTTGGCAAATATTTTTCACATGTTGGGTTGGTCATTTTTTACAATATTAGCAGAAACCATATACTTTGAAAAACGGAGGGGAAGCGAATGAACTGAAATTCTTGCGAGAGCAAGTAATCGGTACAGACCTTCATCAAATGGTTTAATATTCATTTAAAAAAAAGTCATTGCCATTTTCATGTCAAAACAATCTCTAGTGGAGCTCCTTTTACAAGTTTTGTGCCAACGAACAGTTATGACAAGAAGAATAATCTGATGTTCTGTATACAAACTCTGAATGTACTATTTATTAAAGCCATTGAGAATTATTATAGACGTTTAAAAGATTTAAAATGAACTTTAATGTATATTATATCTTTTTTTTATTTCTACCAAATTTAGCTCCCGACGACTAAGTATCTTGATGACGTCAAAATAAGAATTGGTCTTTCAAACAAGTATATCTCTGTACAGCAAAACAACAGATGGAGACTAGTCATACCATAAATGGTTATTAATAAGCTAATTAAAAAAGAGTGCTGTAAAAAACAAACCTCGGCAAAAATTTGCCCCAGTACATATACATTTAATTTTTAAAAGTATTTCAATACGAAATAACTGCACCAATTCCTACAGCGATACATTTTCAAATATATCATTGATATCCATTTCAAAAAAGCTCTCAACTAAATAAAATATTTCTTAGCGGAAAAAAGTTTTGGAGAGATTTACGTTTACTTCCTGTCTGACAATGAAATCGCCTTCGGCTAAATTTGTACATCAAATAATTCTGTAATTACATTTTGTGGAAAAAGTATTTCTGTGGTACTTTTCTAAAAACAACGTGAACTAGCTAAAAGCAGGAAATGTGTTGAACTTAAGGGTTGAGACATTAATTTCCTTTTCAACCACCGCTTTACCCATGTGTATTTGTAAAAGAGGCGACTAGCCTGGTTGCAATTAACTGGTGTCTACCACATCTTTAAGCTCCAGCAGGTATGTGGTCGGATGACCACTGTTGTTTATAAAGCTACGAAAACAATCATGTTTCATAATCATGAAAAACGAACGAAACATATTGAATTTCATGCACTGAACGTTAATCAAGTCCCTGTTTCACATGTGTTGTCTGCACAAGTACAGTATCTAAGACAAACAATCACCTAGTTATATGTTGATCCGAAGACGTACTGTATCACCAATATGAAATCATAATTCAATAGTGTTCTAGTTAACTTTCTTAAACTGGCCTTGTTATAAAGGAACGAATATGTATTCATTAAGATCTCTGACAATATCAGTTAAAGCTTGATCAGCACACAGCCAACCATCTCGCTCTGACGAAAGGTGCAGAAATATACACTTCATCTACTGTATAATTAGAGGAATTTAGATTGAGACAAAAGATTAAGCACATGAAGTGTCCGACGGAAAAAGGATCGATATTGTAAATGACGGTTCTAATGTAGTTAAACGTAAGTGGATGTGGTTAAAATATAAGTGTCCCATTTGTAGTAATCATGTTTGTACCTTAATAATTATGTAAAATCTTTTCATTCAGGATTTACCAAATTGATCAATTTGTGTTACAGTATGAATAGTCATTGGTACGATGATTATATCTTTATGTTAGTAATGTCCGCAACTCATATACTGTTATAATGTTTTCTGATGACCTTTACACCCACGGACATCAATGTAGAGATGAAGGGTTTTGGAACTGTTGAAATTTAAACACCATTATTAAGTTTAAATACTGACAACCTACAAGTGTTTCTTCAAACGTTTTACATTATCTATTGCATTCATTACAGTTAACTACTTGTAAATAATTCAATGAGAACAAAACATATTCACAGCGGCTAGACGTATAAATAACTAATACATATTTCGCGTTCTCGAAAAAGTTGTGCTAAGTCAAAAGAGAAAAATCTTTTATACCGTCTAGCCTTCATAAATATAGTCTTGGAAATATGCAATTACTTCAATGTCTTGGAAATCTGATATGAAACAGATCTTTATAATGGTGCATGCAAATTCTTAATTGACAAACAAATTTGTTAAAATCCTATAGTCTGAAAGTGAATCATTTAATAAAACATAATAGTTGATTATCAAACCATTTTTTGTTTTAATTTCATCACTATAAAGTAGCTCTAAACATCCAGATTGTCATTTTATTTACCAACACGTTTATTTAATGATTTATTCATTCATTTAATTATCTATTTATTTTATTTATAAGACGAAATGATCAAAAACTAAAAGTTATTTATAGCGCTCGGAAATAAAGAAATTCGAATAATTCTGGGTTAGGCTAGACCTTTTATTTATAATTAAAATATATCATCAACGAATAGGTTCAGGATAAAAAAGAAGAAAAAAAAAAAAAAAAAAAACAATACATTGTTCGTTAACAATACATTGTTCGTTAACAATACATTGTTCGCTGCTCTGACAATCCGGTAACTTACATGTATCGGCCATTGAATTAAGGTCAAATATGAATTCTTTTAACGGTCGCATGTTTGTCAAACTATCACGTAAAACAATTTCCTGTCTTCGGATTAAACAGCGAACGTTCAACCTGAGTAACGTTCAACATGTAGGTTTGAGAGGAAAGATCAAACAGTTTTGAGACACCATAAGTACATTTATATTACAATGCAGAAAAGCTTGAAAATGTGATAGTATACTTAGAATATTAAGTTATATGTAGTTTATATAAATTCTGCACGGCTATCATTGTCATTATGTATTGTAACAATTCAGATTCTAATCAGTATATTTTTGTCCGAATAATATGACATATTAAAAATTGCAATATTAAATGAAATGACAAGAAAAGAAAATTATTTTCCACAAATACCGACGTTTTCAAGTATGACATGAATTTATTTCTTACAACATTATGCATATTTTACATGTATAGTTTTGTTAATTAAAGTCTTTTAGTATCAGAAGTTATGCATGCATGTCCTTGTGAAAAAGTAAAGGAATCTAATTAACAAAAACCGATTGTCACAATAAGTTTATTCTAGTTAATTTCACAAAACATGCAGATTGTGAGGCAATCGATAATATTTAGTTTTAACAAAACATGCAAATAATTAACAACACACTTTAATTGAAATTCTTTAACAATTAAGGGTCCACCGTTCACGCAGACCTTTCTAAAAGGAAAAGGAAATTCAAATGACAATCTTGTTATGGCATGCTGAAAAAAGAGCTGACTCTAAGATGTCAACAAAAATGATTCGATTCGTTTATTGTAGAGACAAATTAACAAATTACATGTGCAATAACGTTACACTTACGCCAAACTACCGTCACTAAACAGGCTCAATCTATTTGACTCTGCAACATTTTTAATTTCGCAGTCCCGGACGAACTTTGATGACTACGTATTTCTCTCGTTTATCCAGAAAACAAAACATACAAAACACAATTCAAATTGCAGTAATTTGTTTTCAAAGAAAATGATTAAAATGTTGTAAATTTTCACATTGAAACCAACTCATTTGCTATAATTATATTATTTGCCAAATATTATCATTAGAATACAATACATAATCATATATTATTTTGTTGGATTTAACGTCGCAACAACACACAGTAACAGTCTTAAGCGACATTCCACCTTAATTGCTGAATGTAGATCTATTGTACCAGTCGGTGCATTAATGGAAGCACAAGCAGATACATGTACTTATATAAATTCAATAATGATTTAATGACATAGTGTTTATGACAAGCAATGTGGCCCCTTTGGCCTGCCTTTAATGGCATTAGACTTGCATCCACCATTTTATCTATGTCTGTCCGTTCGCGGAGACTAATGCAAAAATGAACAACTGGAGTCTATGCCTCTCTTAGCTCCAGCAGGCGAAATATTTCCATACCAAACTTTGATATATGATCATATTTTCAAAAGATTGATTGGGAAAAATATCAAAACAAATTTGTTGTTGATTTGCAATCGTTTGTAAAGGAGTATATAGCAAAGAACCCAATGAAAGGAAAGCATGAAATCTTAAGTGTTGACCTTCTATAATATTATGTTTTGTTTTCAACAATTTCCATTATTTTATACTTTTTTATGACAAATGTATGACGGATGCGTTCTTTTAATGTCGCACTTCCTTCTAGATCTTTGTACTCCTTTTTATCCATATAAAAGACAGGAATAAAGATCAAAAAGGCAAAGGCAACGTTTACAGGACGCAGGCCCCCGACACACCAAATTAGGGCACCCAGAAGGCACCAACATCTGAATTACTTATTGATACTTTACTTTAAAGTATATACGTTGAATTGCAAGTGTGTAGGAATATATTGGAGTTGTCGTTTACGGTGGTCATATGGTACATACGTTACAATATTGTGCTTGCACATATATATTGTCCTGTTTTACTATTTAAAATGCATAGCCTATGTGAAACAAACTCTAAAAATAAAAAAGGCTTCATTGATAATTTAACATATTAAGTTTATACTTTTAGAAAGCATTATATAACATTACAGGAACAAACCGTTTGATGATAACTACGTGTTGTCGAGATTAATACCCCGGAACAAAACAATTATATTGCAGTTTACATTTTACGACCGGCACGAGGACACGTGATTGAAAAAATAAAGCATTGAAATTGGCCAAGCAATAATATTCAGGCATACATATTATTTATTCTGTACGAATTTACATTGTATACAAAGAATATATTGTACAAAAATGTTGTGATTTTCGAGAGATCTTAACACAAATCTGGGTAATATATCGCCGGTTGGTCTGCCTAGCTAAAATTTTTTAATAACATACTCTTTTTATTTCCTCCGCAAGTGACCAAGTACATATCCAAAATGATCATTGGTAAAAGTTCTTAAAAATATTCTATTGGTGTTTGCTCAGGTTCAAACGCACAAATGCATATTAACACTTATAAAATAACATATAATTAATAAATTTAATATTTTTCAAATTTCTGATATTTTGTTATTCTCAAATTAGATAAGAATTGAGCAAATCAGGAACCACAAAATTGTAACGTATTTTCTTATTTACAAAAACAAGAATGAAAAACCCATAGTGACCACTTTTGTAAAAAAAATAGCATTCTTCATATGTTGTAAAATAACATTTACATATATTTAACTTGTTTAACATTTCGACGATTTTAGCACTTTTTGGTCATATCTCGGTCAGCCAACGATAACTCCGTAATTGCTCCGCGCCCATAGGCGCGGAGCTATTTGTGTTTACTTTTTTGTTTTGTCCATGGGCCCGGATTTGAGCAATAAATCCTTTCGATTAACAGCTAAAAGTAAATCCGCATTCAAGAAGTCCTTTCGATTTCTATATTGGTTTCCCCGTCTATGATTCGCAGCATGTCATATAAATGAATGAGAACCGGAAAGCAGTTCTCCTTTTACATAAATTCGAAAGCTATAAATAGTTTTAAATGTTATACATTTGTTATTTCCCTTTTTAATAGTACATGCAATTATAATTTGTTACATTTTGAAATACAGTTACACATGTCATATCAAGTATACTATTAGTGATTGAATTTGTCAATATAAAGAAGATTTCAGGCATAAAATTTTAACAATTTTGCTTTTGATAATTATTTTTAATTTATATTTATGAAATTAAATGTTAAATAATAACATGTTGATATATTGGTTGTTTTGAAATAATTAAACTTTAGTATATTAGGTTACATTTATTTAGCATCATTGATACAGCATACTACTTTGTGATAATGGTATGAATGCATTTTGTAGCCTTGCGAGAGGATGGACTCACCTTAAGGTGTTTCGCTTTGTCAGCCAAGTTTGTATACACAAAGTTTGAGCAAAGTGAGAGTAGGCCGAAATTCATATATCAACAAAGCTCACATTGTTATATGATGAGCTATTTGCAAGTAAACTTCCAATTCTATGTTTTAAAGCTTATTTTAAACAAAAAGAAAAATGATAACAATAAGAAATTTACATTGAATGGGCTACATTTCTGAAGACCAAAAACATTCTGTTGCAAATCTTTATGCACATTTCATGAATGGAAAAATCCAGTTTAAAGTCTATTTTAGTGCAAACAAATGGTACTTTTTGCCAAAAATACAAACAAAAACTTTTAAAAACATAAATCTTAGGAAAGTAGTTTATCTGACCTTGAAAAAACGTGGCCTCCATGGCATGTGTAAAAAGTAGTACCATGACAATAAACATCATTTACCTATTTCTTGTGTACATGACAAACAGGCACATTTCACTGTTCAAAAAGGTTAGCTTTTAAAGTTTGATTGTGTTTTCATTTTAATTGTAGTTCATAAGGCTATAAATGATGATTGTTTTCTTGCATTCAAACGATGGTGTTTTCTTGCACTACTTTTTTACCAAAAAATAAGGGGAGGCCATGTGCTTAGAAGACATGAGATACTGATTTATTTGGAGTTAAGTTTTGAAAGATTTTTTGTATTTGCTGCAAAAAAAAGGGCTTTTTTTTTTTGGCACTAAAACAGACTTTTAAAAGGATTTTGCAAATAAATACATGGAAGTGCATAGAAAACTTTGCAACAGAATGTTTTTGTCTTCAGAAATGTAGCACATTCAAGGTAAATGTTCTTATTGTTATCATTTTTATTTTTGTTTATAATTGTCCTTTAAATATAAACCTGGAAGTGCATTTTCAAATGGTTCATCATTTTACAATAAGAGCTTTGTTGCTATATGAACTTTGGCCTACTTTCACTTTGGACAGACTTTAGTTAAAACAAACATGGCTGACAAAGCGGAATCAACTTAAGCATAGGCTATAGATAGATATCATGACAACAACAGAAACATTGATCTGCAATTTGAACATGAAGTGTAATGTTTTTTTATGAATGGTTTTAAAGCAATTCAACATAAAATATATATTGGTCTCCCTAAAAATTAATTAACAATATTTTTTTTTATATATATTACCAATGTCAAATAGCTTTCATATCTTTGTCTCGCACGAATATGATATAAGTGAATTTCCTCATACCTACCTTAAATTCAGGTAACAGTCTTTGATTATATTGATAAATACTGTATCTCTATGTAACGCGTGTATAACAAACAAAAAAATCCTGAATTTGGTCTTTTGGAAATTCATCCCATTTTTTCATTCCAGAGTGTATTCTACTTTCAGTATTGAAAGAAACCATTTTTTTTTAATTTGACATGAAAAATATAAAATTAATGTAATATTACTATCTAATAATATTAGTCCGTTTTGTTACTATTTGTACATTTGTTACAATTATAACATACTTTGATATTTCTATCATCTATCTTCTGTTACTGAAACAGAAAACAGTACAGTCATGTCACATAACATTTACAAGTCTTGTAAGGCTTGTTTGTATTCAATGGAATTACTTTCCTTACCAGGTAGGCATCAGTGAAAGCATTTTTTATATTAAATATTTTCCACTCTTTTTAGCGATGGACATTTATGGACAGTCCATAAGATAAGTATAATTATGCAAAAAATGGTTCACAAAACATTCGGAAAAAATCAATAGTACAATAGTACTTAATCTGAATATAACATGACCTGTGCGTAGGAATGATTTGGTAAGGTATCTGTAATGAGCACATTTTTTTGCGCGGAGCTTCTCAATTGCTGCATTGCAGCAACATTTGTACTTGTAGTAATTAGATCTTCCGTTGTGACCGAATTCTAATCTATCAGCGTTGCCAGACATATTACCGTTGTATGATGTTATGTTTGTTAACTTTATATGAGCCGCGTCATGACAAAACCAACATAGTGCGTTTGCGACCAGTCTGATCAGGATCTATGCTGTTGCTATCAGTGTTTTTACTTGTTATAAGGTTTGTAAGCGAACAGCATGGATCCTGTTCAGTCTGCACGGATGCGCAGGTTGGTCTGGATCCATGCTTTTCGCAAACGTACTATGTTGGTTTTGTCATGACGCGGCTCATATGTAGATTGATTTCAAAACTCAAAAATGATTATAACATAGAAATTAGCTTATATATAAAACATCGTCGAAAAGTTATATTTTACCAGCCTATAGGAAGGATTGTTTAAAGACTTTTTGTATGTGTTTATGAATCGGTAATTCACCTATGCTTTTTAACTTCCGCAAGCAAAGATGAATTAAAAGTCCAACTTAATTAACAAAGTACATCAAACATGTACGTTTTCTAACTATCAGGAAACAAATCAGAAAAATAGGACTTCATATTCATTACAATTCAGTTTGCTTGATTTAACAATATAGAGTTGTTTATGATATAACGTCTATATAATGTTATCTGTTTCTGACAACAATGACAAGTTTATCAAATCTTAGATAATTTACAGAAAGTACATAAATCTTTGACGTTTTCCTAATTGTCATACCACAAGGAAATAAAAGAGGAAATGTTTTGTAATTTTTACAAAATTTGAGTTCCTTGAAAGAATGAGAGATAGTTGAGTTTATATCATTTATAAATCTTTATACTTTTCAAAGTTTCGTTTATATACATATAGGATATCTATTTAGGCATGCTTTCAGAAGTGTCAAATCCTTTAACAGCAAAAACAAATGCCGGTTGTTGCAACCAGTTTCAAATGTTTTTAATATCGCAAAACATGTGGCAGTTGTTACCATCAATTTCCTGTACTAAAACTAAAGGTTACGTTGTATACATCAGTTTCATGTACTTAAGTATTAAAACAGTTGTCAATTTTAATCGTAAGTATCTTAAAATATATAACACATATACTGACTGTCGCCAGAACCGGCACTTTCTAGTCGTTTCTTCTAAATTAAGATACTTATTAAGCGGACAAATGTAAAATGAAATGTATAAAAGACGAATCCCGAACTAGTAACGAGATGAATAAAATGAACGTTGTATTGCAACAGTTAAAACAAATATTCATATCATTGTGAGGTTATTTTTGTTATATGATAATCTTATTCAAAAGTGTTTGTTACTCATCAGAATGTATTCAAATTTTAATAATAACAACTAGGGAAATTTGGTACACTACAGTACAGTACTAGCTTACGTTGAAATTCTTTTTTAAAATTTAAAAAAACAAAAAACCGAACATGTCGGCAGTTTTTTTCTTCCATTTGAGAGACAACACTGGTTTTTGTGAGAAGTGTTTTCTTGAAAATGAATTGATGTAAAGACTTTTTTTGGGGGGAACCTTTAAAAGCTTTTCTTTTTATTGCTTTTAAAGGGTTTTTTGAAAGATATTGCATCTTATTCTATAACACATGTGTTTAATAATTTTTAAACATGCAATAATAAGCCTTTGTACTATGTTTCTACCAATATTAAATGTTATGTTAATTTTTTGTATGTATCAAGTTGTCATTTATTGTGAATTGATATGAAAATTAATTTTTTTCTTACTTTGAATTTGAAAAAAAGAAAGTTATCATAATTGTTTATGTAGTCTAATTTGATGTGACGAAAATGAAGTTTGTTTAAATATATTAATTGATGTCAATGCACATACAATTTTGTATTTCAAACTCCTTTATATTCATTATGTGTTGAGTATGTAATAATTAATAACATTGCACGCTAGTAGATTGTTCATCGGACCGACCCGATAAACTCATACTCCTTAATTATATCAAACAATACAGCCTGTCCCTAAGTCATTTTAGAGTAAAAATGACAGTTTTATATAAACATGTCCTCTTGCATAATTTTATGACAATACTTAAGTCAGAAACAAATATGTATCATATTTCATAAAAACAATTATGTCAATTTTTGTCACGCTATAGTGAAATTATTTCGTGACATGCTTTCAATCATACTGATTTTTTTGCGGCAAATATGATACTTTTTCTATTGTTTTTAATTAAATATACCCAAACACAAAGAAATTACCGGCGTAACATTGTGATAGGCGTTTATCTTTTGCAAACATGGATGATCTTATTATTAACACAACAGAGCAATTATGAGCAATCTGTGATTGGTAATTATGCTTTAAAAATACTTGACTTTTTGCATAAGGTAAAAGCGTACAAATTTATCTTAATATGAAATGGTTTAAAATAATTTCCTCTCGTCGCGTCATAACCGGCAGTACAGTGTCAGTGACCTGAGAGGCTACCATTTACAAGTAAAATCCACTTGTCCTGTGTGGGTTATCCAAGAATTAATCCCGCCAAATTAAAATTTTTGTCATCAAAAAAAGAGGGGAAAAAGGGGGGCAGAAATTGTTAGGTATTTATTCCGAATTTTTTAAAACATAAACCGGTGTTTTAAACGGCAAGTTTAAAAGTTCAACTTTTGGTCTTCAATAAAACAAAAACCAACAGACACACATTAAAACCATTATGGGCATGAAGAAGTAAACAAGAACAATAATGAAGAGCGTCAAAATGTTTGATAGTTTTTGCTACACTTAATGAAAAAGTGACAAAATACAACTAGCAAGAAAAACACTCGACATTATGTACTTTATATATATTGTGTAACAATTAATTTTCAAAGAAACCTTATTTTATGATCAAATATGCATTTAGTTTATAATTCTACCCAAATATTTTGTTAAACTGAAACAGTTTATTCGCGTTAATCATAAGTGTATCTGAGTTTGTGATATTATATGCCCATTGAAGTTAAGGGGTTGGTTGACCTTAAAGATCCTGTATGTTTTGTTATTGATATTGTTATTGTGTGTATACAACACTTGAAAAAAAATTATATATGTATGTTATTATGCAAATAAAACAATTTTCAAACATCAAAGAGTATGTTAAATGTGTATTGCAAATATTTTTACACATTATATTTAATCAATTAATTACAAGCATTCATTTCTTATTGGAAAATTTGAATTTATAGAAAATTAAATTTAATTACCTCCTTTATTTACATGAAATGTTAAATTGTATAATATCTTTATAAATAATGCTTATAAGAACTTACAATATTGACAAATCTTAATTTGAGCATCATATTTATGAAATAAAACCATGAAAAAATTGTGTCAAAGGATCTTTATGGAATGAGACATTATTTCCTTTTTCCAACCATCGTTTACCCCTGTGTATTTGTACATGTAAAAGACAACTAGGTTGCAAGTTCTGGTGTCTACACATCCTGTAGCTCCAACAGGTGAGGTGGATTTGACCCCTGATGTTTATAACACCTCAAGTTAGATCAATCATTTTTCATAAAATGTGTTGTCATAAATCTAAATCATGAAAAAGAACAAAAAACTTTGAAACATTAACCAGTCCCTGTTCAATGTTGTCTCACAATTTACAGTATCTAAGAATCAATCGTGTTTTCTTAATCCAGCTACTAAAAGCACATGATATAAAATAGTGCTTCTAGCTAAATGTCTTAAATGCCTTGTTTAAGACCACTCATGTCTTTCATTAGACTTTCTGCTATCTATCTCTGACAACTTTGGTAAAGCTTTATCAGTTACAGTCAATTTTGAATAAAGGTATATTTCTTTCAAAAGTAACGGGACCTCGCAACGGTGCCCGTATGTAAACAATGACGTATTATTTACCACCTTCGCATTTCTATAGTCCGTTTCAAACTGGCATCGAGACACGAATACTTTTTTTGCGCGTGTGTATCTACCCCCCTTCAGGCGGTAGCTGTTTGTTTGTTGTTTTTCTTTTCTTTTTTCATCTCTCATTCTCCCATGATGATGATATAAATTAATTTTCCTCTTACAAATATCTTAAAAATATTTTTGAACTGTGTAGAAATTTATTGAATAAAACCATGTCATGTGTTAAATTAACAAATATTCACTACTGTTATGTATACTCATGTGTTGTATTGTATGTAACTTGAGATAATAAAGATATGTTCTGTTCTGTTCTGTTCTGTTCAATCTATTTTATTAGAGATATATTTTTGGAAAAAGAAGCATTGTCGCGAAAAGGTGATGATGATTTATTCGTGTTCTATATGTATTAAGCTACATGGTGTGGTTAAAATATAGAGCGACCCATTTGTAATAATCATGGTTGTACCTTAATATTTAAAATTTGATATTTTCTTTCTGTCCCAAACAGATCAATTTGTTTTACAATATCCATAATCTTTGTTAAGATGTTTATATATGTTATGTTAGTTATGTTCGCAACTCATATCTTGCTATAATGTTTTTTGAACATCATTATTAAGTTTAAATATTGACATGCATACAAGCGTTTTATCAAACGTTTTGCATTATCTATTGCAATCATTACAGTTAACTACTTGGAAATAATTCAATCAGAACAAAACATGCTCACAGCGGCTAGACGTATAAATAACTAATACATATTTTGCGTTCACGTGAAGGTTGTGCTAAGTCAAAGAAAAACATTCTTCGTCTTCGTCTAGACTTAAAAAATATAGAAATAATTCAATGTCTTGGAAATCTGCTATGAAACAAATCTTTATCATGGTGCATGCTAATTCTTAATTGATAAACATAGTTGTTATTGTCCGAAAGTCTGATCTCAAAGTCTGAGAAAAAAGTTGAATATTAAACCATTTTTTATTTTAAATCCATCTCTATAAAGTAGCTCTAAACAAAAACAAAAAAACAATACATTGTTCGTTAACAATACATTGTCATTGTTCGCTGCATGGACAATCCGGTAACTTACATGTATCGGCCATTGAATTAAGGTCAGATATGAATTCTTTTAACGGTCGCATGTTTGTCAAACTATCACGTCAAACAATTTCCTGCCTTTTGATTAAACAGCGAAATGACCGATTTACTGTTGTCAAACTTTCTTACAAACGCCAATATCTAATTGATCTGATTGTTTTCAGAGTAAGTATTTGCATGTACAAAGCGGATTACCTTGTTTCCTTACTTCAAAACACGATATCAAATGTTGAAGACAAACGGAGAATTTCGTGAAATGATCGATATAATTGTGTTTGTTCATGGACATTCGACCACTCTATTGTTACATTAAAATATGATTAGCAAACCCTGAATCATATATTTTTTGGCTTATTGTCTTATCTAGAAATCACTTCTACAATTTGTTAATGATACCTTTGGTTGGTTGATGCACGTTCAAACTGAGTGAGATAAAATATATTATGTTAGGTTTTAGGGGACAGATCAAACAGTCTTGAGACACCATAAGTACATTTACATTATAATGCAGAAAAGCTTGAAAATGTGATAGTATACTTAGAATATTAAGTTATATGTAGTTTATATAAATTCTGCACGGCTATCATTGTCATTATGTATTGTAACAATTCAGATTCTAATCAGTATATTTTCGTCCGAATAAGCTGACATATTCAAAATTTGCAATATTAAATGAAATGACAAGAAAAGAAAATTATTTTCCACAAATACCGACGTTTTCAAGTATGACATGAATTTATTTCTTACAACATTATGCATATTTTACATGTATTGTTTTGTAAATTTAAGTCTATTAGTATCAGAAGTTATGCATGCATGTCCTTGTGAAAAAAAGGGATCTAATCAACAAAAAAACAACAAAAAAAACCAAACAAAAAACGATTGTCACAATAAGGTTATTCTAGTTTATTACACAAAACATGCAGATTGTGAGGTAATCGATAATAGTTAGTTTTAACGAAACATGCCAATAATTAACAACACTCTTTAATTGAAATTGCTTTAACAAATAAAGGTCCACCGTTTACGCAGACTTCTCTAAAAGGAAAAGGACATTCAACTGAGAATCTTGTTATGGCATGCTGAAAAAAGAGCTGACTCTAGGATGTCAACAAAAAATAATTCGATTCGTTTACTGTAGAGACAAATTACATGTGCAATAACGTTACACTTACGCCAACTACAGTCACTAACCAGGCTCAATATATCCGACTCTGCAACATTTTTAATTTCGCAGTCCCGGATGAACTTTGATGACTACGTATTTCTCTCGTTTATCCAGAAAACAAAACAAACAAAAAATAATTGAAATTGTTGTATTTGTTTTACTATTTAAAATGCATAGCCTAGGTGGAACAAACTCTAAGAGTAAAAAAGGCTACATTGATGATAACGTATCAAGTTTGTACTTTTAGAAAGCATTATATAACATTACAGGAACAAACCGTTTGATTATAACTACGTGTTGTCGAGATTAATACCCGGAACAAAATAATTATATTGCAGTTTACATTTTACGACCGGAACGAGGACATGTGATTGAAAAATAAAGCATTGAAATCGGCCGAGCAATAATATTCAGGCATACATATTATTTAATCTGTTAGAATTTACATTTTATACAAAGAATATATTGTACAAAAATGTTGTGATTTTCGAGAGATCTTAACACAAATCTGGGTAATATATCGCCGGTTGGTCCGCCTAGCTAAAATGTTTTAATAACATACTCGTTTTTATTTCTTCCGGAAGTGACCAAGTACATTTCCAAAATGATCATTGGTAAAAGTTCTTAAAATATTCTATTGATGTTTGTTCAGGTTCAAACGCACAAATGTATATTAACACTTATAAAATAACATATAATTGACAAATTTAATATTTTTCAAATTTCTGATATTTTGTAATTCTCAAATTAGATAAGAATTGAGCAAATCAGGAACCACAAAATTGTAACGTATTTTCTTATTTAAAAAAAATGAAAAACCCATAGTAAACACTTTTGTAAAAAAAATAGCATTCTTCATATGTTGTAAAAGAACATTTACATATATGTAACTTGTTTAACATTTCGACGATTTTAGCACTTGCTTGATCATATTTCGGTCAGCCAAGGATAACTCTTCCGTTGTGACCGAATTCTTATCCATCATCTTTGCCAGACATATTACCGTTGTATGATGTTATGTTTGTTAACTTTATATGAGCCGCGTCATGACAAAACCACAAAACCAACATAATGCGTTTGCGACCAGTCTGATCAGGATCTATGCTGTTGCTATCAGTTTTTCTACTTGTTATAAGGTTTGTAGGCGAACAGCATGGATCCTGTTCAGACCGCGCGGATGCGCAGGCTGGTCTGGATCCATGCTGGTCGCAAACGTACTATGTTGGTTTTGTCATGACGCGGCTCATATGTAGATTTGTTTCAAAACTCAAAAATGATAATAACATAGAAATTAGCTTATATATAAAACATCGTCGAAAAGTTATATTTTACCAGCCTATAGGAAGGATTGTTTAAAGACTTTTTGTATGTGTTTATGAATCGGTAATTCACCTATGCTTTTTAACTTCCGCAAGCAAAGATGAATTAAAAGTCCAACTTAATTAACAAAGTACATCAAATATGTACGTTTTCTAACTATCAGGAAACAAATCAGAAAAATAGGACTTCATATTCATTACAATTCAGATTGCGTGATGTAGCAATATAGAGTTGTTTATGATATAACGTCTATATAATGTTATCTGTTTCTGACAACAATGACAAGTTTATTAAGTCTTAGATAATTTACGTAGTACATAAATCTTTTACGTTTTCCTAATTGTCATACCACAAGGAAATAAAACAGGAAATGTTTTGTAATTTTTACACAATTTGAGTTCTTTGATTGTGTGAGATATAGTTGAGTTTATATCATTTATGAATCTTTATACTTTTCAAAGTTTAGTTTATATACATATAAGATATCTGTTAAAGCATGCTTTCAGAAGTTTCAAATCCTTTAACAGTACCAAAAGGAAAGGTTTGCCGCAAACTCGCCGCAACTTTGCCGCAAATTCGCTGCAAACCTTTTAGTTCGCCAAAACACTGTGTCAAGTGTTTGCCAGATATCGCCACTAGTGGCAACTCTGTGGCAAACATTTGGCCACTTTGCGGCGAATTCACCAGAATATTAAGTAGTTCGCCAAAAGTTTGCCAGAAACTTTCAGTGGAAAACTAATTTGCCAGAGATTGCCAGAATCTTTCTATCAAAAAATTCACCAGAAAAGTTCACCAGAAACTTTTCTATAAAAACAAGTTTGCCAGATAATCGCCACAAACATATCAGTTCTGAAAGTTAATCCAACTTTGTTCAGTAAATAACTATTTTGCCAAGGAATTATATTATTATGCACATATAAAAAAAGTCCTTCATGTACCTACCTAAAACCACGGATTTAAATGTCAATTAAAGTCCGTGCTATAACCTACCTACCTACCCAACCTTATTTTTATGGGTCGGGAAGTGGAAACAAACAAATTTTTATTTTTTGCCTAAGAGTTATCAAATTGAAACATCATATGTATCATGGAGGGTATTGTAGTTCACAATAACAGTTAAAAAATTATAAGGTAGAAGACCCATAATGAAATCGGCAATCTTCGACAATTATCGCCATATCTCGCCATTTATCGTAACGAACTTCGTTTGTTTACGTATAAAGTCGGAATTCTAATAATAGCGAATATCCCCGGTCACGTGGTAGTATTCCCCAAGAAAATGACGTAATTTCCGCAGATATCTAACATGGCGTCTTACAGCGTGATACGCTCGGTCGATTCAAAAAAGTGTAAAAAGATGCAGAAAACTCAAGTATTCCGACTTTATTATAGAACATAACTATAGTGCAGGTAACCAGTATTACGTGTCAACCAAACTAGCTCTACAAGACATCAACTCTTCCTAAATCGGTTGATAATGAGGGTTGGAAAGAGGGAAGAAGAATCGTTTTATTTTGTAAAAAATGTAGACTTGGACCAGTTGGCTACCATTAACAGCACTGATTAACTTTTGACAACATGTTAGGTGAATTTAAACAGGGAGTGTCTGGTTATTTGTATGTGAAATGTCGAAACACAGAATGCGGGTCATGT